>NC_140999.1:106819534-107150731 GCF_052327205.1 Somniosus microcephalus
ACACACGCACCGATTGGTCGACCGTCAGGTCACTGAAGCATAGGATTGGTCAATCGTCCCGTCACTCGACTGTAGGAGGGCCCGCCCGCACGCGCCAGGAACCCGGCGTACGATTGGTCGACCTCGACGTCACTGTATCGCTAATGAGCGGATAATGAGATGCTAATGAGTGGAATTTTGAAAGTTTTTTGGATACGCGGGCGCAATTCTTGCCCGGCCGAAACGTCAATACACTTACGACCGTTTTGGAACGGAACGCTTTCTTTTGACATAACGCATGCGTAGGTACGCTCTATAGCTTTCGAGTGCATAGCCGGACAGACGCACACCGGAGGACAGACAGACAGACAGATAGACAGACAGACAGACAGATCGATCCGTTTATATATGTAGATACTAGCTGGAATGCCCGGCGGTGCCGAGCTTTTTCGAGGGCATGTTGTTGTTGGAAGAGAGAGAGAGAGCGATTGGGGGGAAGAGAGAAAGCGACTGGGGGGAAGAGAGAGCGACTGGGGGAAGAGAGAGTGACTGGGGGGAAGAGAGAGAGCGACTGGGGGAAGAGAGAGAGAGAGCGGCTGGGGGAAGAGAGAGAGAGAGCGACTGGGGGGAAGAGAGAGAGAGAGCGGACTGGGGGAAGAGAGAGCGCGACGGCCGGAAGAGAGAGAGCGACTGGGGGGAAGAGAGAGAGCGACTGGGGGGAAGAGAGAGAGCGACTGGGGGGAAGAGACAGAGCGACTGGGGGGAAGAGAGAGAGCGACTGGGGGGAAGAGAGAGAGAGAGCGGCTGGGGGGAAGAGAGACAGAGAGCGACTGGGGGGAAGAGAGAGAGAGAGCGACTGTGGGAAGAGAGAGCGTGACGGGGGGAAGAGAGAGAGCGACTGGGGGGAAGAGAGAGAGCGACGGGGAAGAGAGAGATTGACTGGGGGGAAGAGGGGGGAGAGGGCGGGGTAGGGGGGGAGAGGGGAGAAGGGGGGGAGGGGGAGAGAGGGGGAAAGGGGGGGAGGGGGGGGAGAGGGGGGAAGGGGATGGGAGGGGAAGAGGGGGGGAAGGGGAGGGGAGGGGGGAAGAGGGGGGGAAGGGGAGGGGAGGAGGGGAGGGGGGAAGGGGAGGGGGGAAGAAGGGGGGAATGGGAGGCGAGGAGGGGAGGGGAGAAGGGGAGGGGGAAGAGGGGGGGAAGAGGAGGGGGAGGGGAGGGGGGAGGGTATGGGGGAGGGAGGGGGAGGGAGGAGGGGGAGGGAGGAAGGAGGGCGGCTGGGGAGGAGAGGAGGGGAGGGGGGTGCAGCGGGGAGGAAGGGGAGGGGGAGGGGGGAGGGGCAGGGAGCAGGAGGGGAGGGGGAGAGGGGAGGGAGCGGGGGAGGAGGGGGAGTCCACAAGCTCCGCCCCCGATGTCCCTCCCCCCGATCTCCCAATTTCCTGCACCCCGATGTCTCGCCCCGCGATCTCCCAATATCCCGTCCCCGATTTCCCGCCCCGTGATCTCCCGATGTCCCGCCCCCCGATCTCCCAATGTCCCGCCCCCCAATGACCCGCCCCGCGATCTCCCGATATCCCGTCCCCCATCTCCCGTCCCCCGATCTCCCGATGTCCCGCCCCGCGATCTCCCAATGACCCACCCCGCGATCTCCCGATGCCCCGCCCCCCGATCTGCCAACCCCCCAATCTCCCGATCTCCCGCCCCCCCGATGTCCTGATGTCCCGCCCCCTGATCTCCTGATGTCCCGCCCCTGCGATCTCCCAATGTCCCGCCCCCGCGATCTCCCGATGTCCCGCCCACCGATCTCCCGATGTCCCGTCCCCCGATCTCCCGATGTCGCGAGCCCCGCCCCCCCGATGTCCCGAGCCCCGCCCCCTGCCCTCCCGCTCTCTGGAGCCCTGCCCTCCCGCTCTCCGGAGCCCTGCCCTCCCGAGCTCCGCCTTCCCGAGCCGGCTTCAAGACCAGAGAGACGCCGCCGCGCAACCGGACTGAAGTCGCGCTCTGGGCAGAAGATGACGTGGGTGCTGACTCCCGCCCCGCCCACCTTTACTAAGATGGCGGCGGTGGCGATGCTCGGCTCAGGCCCGCCCCCTCCAGCCTTCACAAAGATGGCGGCGATCGCTGGCCTTTTGTCGATCGCGACGGGAGGCGCCTAGCTCGGGCGTGCCTGGTCAACAGACGCCCAGGCTTTGAGGCCTGGAAAAACGGTGAAAGGTCAGAAAATTATGGAGGTTAGACAAAAGATTTACAAATTAATTAACTTTTTTAAAAAACAATTTGTCTTTTAAAAGCAATTGTTTTTTTTGCTGGAAATGTAGATTTGAAAAGAAACACGCAGAAAGCGGGAAAAAGAAAGGAAAAGTTTGGAATCAAGATGGCGGCGACTCACCTCGGTTCAGAACGATAAGGCCCGCCCACACATGCACCGATTGGTCGACCATCAGGTCACTGAAGCGTAGGATTGGTCAATCGTCCCGTCACTCGACTGTAGGAGGGCCCGCCCGCGCGCGCCAGTAACCCGGCGTACGAATGGTCGACCTCGACGTCACTCTATCGCTAATGAGCGGATAATGAGATGCTAATGAGTGGAATTTTGAACATTTTTTGGATACCGCGGGCGCAATTTTTGTCCGGCCGAAACGTCAATACGCTTACGATCGTTTTGGAACGGAACGCTTTCTTTTGACGTAACGCACGCGTAGGTACGCTCTATAACTTTCGAGTGCATAGCCGGACAGACGCACACCGGAGGACAGACAGACAGACAGATAGACAGACAGACAGACAGATCAATCCGTTTATATATATAGATACTAGCTGGAATGCCCGGCGGTGCCGAGGCTTTTTCGAGGGCATGTTGTTGGTGGAAGAGAGAGAGAGAGCGACTGGGGGGAAGAGAGAGAGCGACTGGGGGGAAGAGAGAGAGCGACTGGGGGAAGAGAGAGAGCGACTGGGGGGAAGAGAGAGAGTGACTGGGGGAAGAGAGAGCGCGACTGGGGGGAAGAGAGAGCGCAACTGGGGGGAAGAGAGAGAGCGACTGTGGGGAAGAGAGAGAGAGAGCAGCTCAGGGGAAGAGAGATAGAGAGCGACTGGGGGGAAGAGAGAGAGAGAGCGACTGGGGGAAGAGAGAGCGCGACGGGGGGAAGAGAGAGAGCGACTGGGGGGAAGAGAGAGAGCGACGGGGGAAGAGAGAGATTGACTGGGGGAAGAGGGGGGAGAGGGCGGGGTAGAGGGGGGGTGGGGGGAAGGGGGGGAGGGGGAGAGGGGGGAGGGGGGGAAAGGGGGAAGGGGGGGAGAGGGGGGGAAGGGGACGGGAGGGGAAGAGGGGCGAAGGGGAGGGGAGGGGGGGAAGAGGGGGGGAAGGGGAGGGGAGGAGGGGAGGGGGAAGGGGAGGGGGAAGAGGGGGGAATGGGAGGGGAGGAGGGGAGGGGAGAAGGGGAGGGGGAAGAGGGGCGGAAGAGGGGGGAAGGGGAGGGGGAAGAGGAGGGGGGAGGGGAGGGGGGAGGAGGGGGAGGGGATGGGGGGAGGGGAGGGGGAGGGAGAGGGAGGAGAGGAGGGGGGGTGGGGAGGAGAGGAGGGGAGGGGGGTACAGGGGGGAGGAAGGGGAGGGGGAGGGGGGAGGGGGAGGGGAGCAGAAGGGGAGGGGAGGGGGAGAGGAGGAGAGGGGGAGAGGAGGGGGAGTCCCCGAGCCCCGCCCCCGATATTCCGCCCCCCGATCTCCCAATGTCCCGCCCCCCGATGTCCCGCCCCGCGATCTCCCGATGTCCCGCCCCCCGATCTCCCAATATCCCGCCCCCGATGTCCTGCCCCGTGATCTCCCGATGTCCCGCCCCCCGATCTCCCAATGTCCCGCCCCCGATGTCCCACCCCGCGATCTCCCGATATCCCGTCCCCCGATCTCCCGTCCCCCGATCTCCCGATGTCCCGCCCCGCGATCTCCCGATGTCCCGCCCCGCGATCTCCCGATGTCCCGCCCCCCGATCTCCCAATCTCCCACCCCCCGATCTCCCGCCCCCCCCGATCTCCCGATGTCCCGCCCCCCGATCGCCCGATGTCCCGCCCCCGCGATCTCCCGATGTCCCGCCCGCGCGATCTCCCGATGTCCCACCCCCGATCTCTCGATCTCCCGCCCCCCGATCTCCCGATGTCGCGAGCCCCGTCCCCCCAATGTCCCGAGCCCTGCCCCCCGCCCTCCTGCTCTCCGGAGCCCCGCCCTCCCGCTCTCCGGAGCCCCGCCCTCCCGAGCTCCGCCCTCCCGAGCCGGCTTCAAGACCAGAGAGACGTAGCCGCGCAACCTACCGCGTGAGGCCCAGCCGGACTCAAGTCGCGCTCCGGGCAGAAGATGATGCGGGCGCTGACTCCTGCCCTGCCCGCCTTTACTAAGATGGCGGCGGTGGCGACGCTCGGCTCAGGCCCGCCCCCTCCAGCCTTCTCAAAGATGGCGGCGATCGCTGGCCTTTTGTTGATTGCGACGGGAGGCGCCTAGCTCGGGCATGGCTGGTCAACAGACGCCCAGGCTTTGAGGCCTGGACAAACAGTGAAAGGTAGGAAAATTATAGAGGTTAGACAAAAGATTTACAAATTAATTAACTTTTTTAAAAAACAATTTGTCTTTGAAAAGCAACTGTTTTTTTTGCTGGAAATGTAGATTTGAAAAGAAACATGCAGAATGCGGGAAAAAGAAAGGAAAAGTTTGGAATCAAGATGGCGGCGACTCACCTCGGTTCAGAACGATAAGGCCCGCCCACACATGCACCGATTGGTCGACCGTCAGGTCACCGAAGCGTAGGATTGGTCAATCGTCCCATCACTCGACTGTAGGAGGGCCCACCCGCACGCGCCAGGAACCCAGTGTACGATTGGTCGACCTCGACATCACTCTATCGCTAATGAGCGGTTAATGAGATGCTAATGAGCGGAATTTTGAACATTTTTTGGATACCGCGGGCGCAATTTTTGTCCGGCCGAAGGTGCTCTAAATGATTATCAAGATAACCAACAAAGATAGGATAATATCAATCGCATTATCCAATTAATTCATGACCTCTTAGGGCTACCCCAAACTAAAGCTATAATGAAATCAGAAACTAGGGATAAAAAAAACGGAGAAAGTACCTTTGGTACTCAGAAACAAGGACTGTATAGACCCAAGTCTCAAGTCCACCCTGCCCAGACACAAACTCGTGGCTCAGGACCCCCCAAGAGGGTATTCCAGAAGGTTTACATCCCCAACTCACCCACAATACGAGAAAGATTTCTCCCCAGAAAGATGGGATAGATGAGGGACTAGACCTCGAAAGGAAAGCAATGGACAGTGGACTCCCTATGGGGACAGCTTTTACACTGGCCAAAACTATCAGAGAGCAATGGGAGGATACCGAGAAAACCGAAATGGGGATCAAAAAGATTCCGGCAGAACCAACATCCACCCCAACAGGAGGATCATCAAGATAATAAATGGTCCGACAAATCCCCTCAGGGATCTGGAAAACATGATACCCCCAAGAGGGAGGAACAAAAATCAGTTAAAATAATTAAAGACAAAGCAGCAAATGAAACTCAGGATCCTGAGGATGAACAATCCCAGGATTGGAGGCCTGGCACCCAGCCAGGGCCTCTTAAATTCCCCTATGCTCTGGCAACGTTGCCCACAAACACACAAGTGAAGGCCCTGTTTGATACGGGAGCTGATTACACTGTAATAGACCCTGCAATTATAAAAACTAAGTGGACAGATTTGGGAAGCCCAATTTGCAAATAATCATTAGGGGGATTCACACAAGACAAAACCAAAATAATACATTTTTACAAAATACCTATTACTATATATGGAATCACGTGTCCCTAGATGTAGGACTGGTACCACAATTGGCCTGTTCCCTCATTATAGGACAACCAGACTATTAAATCCGTGTGTTAATGGAGACACGGAATGCAGGAGTTGGTTTAACAAGTCTTTACTGAATGGAAACAATCTGGAAACTGAAACTACAGAAGCCTGCCAGGGCCTTTTATACTGGGATGGTCACTGCCGGTACTGAAGTCTGAGACCAGTTATTCCCTTAAAGGGACATACACAACAATTCCTCCCCTTTTAGATAAACAGTACATAACATTCATTTAACAACTAAATAATAACTATTTACAATTACAATTACGGTTGCTAGATACATTAGTTGAAGTTAAGCAATTATAAGTTCAGTCTTTGAGGAGGCTTCCTGATTCTGTCTGGATAACGCCTCTTTGGGATATCAGGTTCTTCTGGCAAGGTTGAGTCGGGATCAATGTCGTTGTTTGGTTCGTCTGCTTCCAATATCACCGATTCTGCGGTAGATGCAATTGGTACTTCGGTTTCATCGCCAGGTGTATCAGATCGTGGTGTGGAGTTGAGGTTTTCCAGTGACTCTAGAATCTGGTCAGCATGGCGTCTTACAATGCTTTCTCCAACGTCCACGGTATACATTAGAGGCCCTTGCTGTGTACAGATCGTTCCTGGCTGCCATTTCTCTGTGCGGTAGTCCCGGGCCAAAACTGGTTGACCTATCTTAAAACTCCTGGTCGGCCTTTCATTCATATTCTGAAACTGCCTGTTCTCCACATCTCTTCTGACGTTTGGCTTAACCAAATCCAAGCGGCATCGTAGTCTTCGATTGAAGAACATCATGGCTGGAGTTTGGTTGGTAACCGCATGTGTCGCATTCCGGTAGGCAAACAAGAAGTTATCCACCTTGTGTTGTAGGGGTATATCTTCATTACACATTGCCTTGATAGCCTTCTTGAATGTTTGAACAAACCTCTCGGCCAGTCCATTAGTGGCTGGATGATATGGGGCGGATGTGTAATGCTTAACACCATTGTTCTTTAAGAACCTCCGGAACTCTTCAGACACAAACTGTGGTCCATTGTCAGAGCAAATCTGTTCAGGCAGCCCATTCCTGGCGAATATGGTTCGTAAGACTGTGATAGTTTTTTCTGTGGTGGTTGAGGACATTTTTATTACCTCTGGCCACTTTGAATGTGCATCCACCGCAATTAAAAACATCGAGTCTATAAAGGGACCAGCAAAATCAATGTGCACCCTTTGCCATGGAGATGAGGGCCACTCCCATGGATGTAGAGGGGCTTGTGGTGGGGCGTTTTGGACCTTCTGGCATCCTGTACAGCTCTTGGTCATCTCTTTGATTTCTCGATCGATTCCCGGCCACCACACAAACGCTCTGGCTAAGTTCTTCATTTTCACCCCTCCCAGATGACCCTCATGAAGCTCATTGAGCACTCTATCCTTCAATTTGGGTGGAATTACTACTCTGGATCCACAAATCAAGGTTCCTCTGCACACTGACAGCTGTTCTCTTCTCGGCGAGAATGCTGGCAGCAGTGGTTCGCCATGTGCTGGCCATCCCTTCACCGTTAAATCATAGACCCAGGAGAGTGTCGGGTCATTTCGTGTTTCCTTTTCTATGTTTGCATTCATCACAGGGAGACATTCGACAATAGTCGATTGGAATAACTCCACTGGATCCACTGCCAGTTCTTCTTCCACCGTCGGCAACGGTAGGCGTGACAATCCATCAGCATTCCCATGCTGTTTAGTTCCTTTGTACTCGATGTCATATTGGTGTGCCCCTAGGAAAAGGGTCCACCTCTGTAGCCGTTGTGCCGTCATTATCGGTACGCCCTTCTGAGGGTTGAAAATGGAGACGAGAGGTTGATGATCAGTTAGTAGAGTAAATTTCTGACCGTGCAGGTAGTGATTGAACTTCTTCACCCCCCACACCAGGCTGAGGGCCTCTCTGTCAATCTGGGCGTAGTTACGCTCGGCTGAAGTTAACGAGCGTGACGCAAAAGCTATCGGCCTCTCAGAACCATCAAGGAATTTATGTGACAGTACCGCCCCAATGCCGTAGGGAGACGCATCACACGCCAGTCTTATCGTTAGTGATGGGTTGTAGTGAGCCAATACTTCTCTTGAAGTGATTAGGTCCTTACTCTTCTGAAAGGCCCGCTTACATTCATTGCTCAATTTCCATGCTACTCCCTCTCGTAGTAGGGCATTCAGTGGATGCTGAATTGTGGACAAATTTGGCAAAAACTTATGGTAGTTGTGGTAAACCACTTTTACCGTTTACTATCGTTACACTATAGTTATCACTGTTAGATCGTTTCCCTATAGTTATCACTGTTCACATTGTTGTATCACTGTACGAGGTCGCCTCTTGTCACGCTGCTATACCTGGGCTGACCACTGCCGACTCCGCCCATGGCTCCACCTACCTGCCCGGGTATAAAGGTGGTCGACTGGCTGGTATTCCTCCTTCTTGGATCCGATCACCCACGAGGGTGGGCTCTGTTATTTAGTCAATAAAAACCTATAGTTACTTTCTTAACTCGTCGCTTTTCATTGGACGAATTGATAGGTATATCAATTTTATTGACTAAATTTTAAAATGTCGTCACTTGAGCAGCCAAACAACCAGTCAACGGAGCAGCCAAACGACCAGCCGGACGCTCAGCTACAACAGCCACAGCAGCCGGCTTGGCTGCGAGCCCTCAAACCACCGTACCTGGATCTAAACCCACAAGCAACAAACGCAGCCCTCGACTTCAAACACTGGCTGTGCTGCTTCGAATCCTACCTGGAAGAATCCGGCGTCCCTCAGAGGTCCAAACTAAGAGTTCTGACCGCCCAAGCGAGCCCTAAAGTATACGCACTCATCCAGGACATTACTACTTACGAGGCCGCTATCAACCTACTGAAACAACAGTACCGGAGCCCGGTAAATTCCATGTATGCCAGACACCTCCTAAGATCCCGCCCGCAACAGCCAGGAGAGTCTGTAGCTGAATTTTTACGGGCGCTACGAACACTCGGCAGGGACTGTGACTTTAAAGCAGTATCGGCTGCAGAAAACACTGAAGATAACATCCGCGATGCCTTCGTGAAAGGCCTTCGGTCCGACTACTCACGGCAGAGACTGCTGGAATCAAAGGACCTCGACCTGAACACAGCTGCAGCCTTGGCCTACTCCCTAGAAGTGACCCAGCGGGACCTCGAGGTGTATTCCAGGTACAGTTCGCGACTCTGGGACTCGGGCCCGACCCCGACCGCAATACCCCTCGTAGCGCCGCCCCCGGGACCTACCTCAGCGTCGGCGTCCCGGACCCGATCGGGACCGCCACCCCCGGTACCGGCTGCGACTTCGGACCCCCGCGACCGGGCCGCCGGCTGCTTCTTCTGTGGGCAGGCGAAACACCCGAGGTCGCGCTGCCCAGCCAAAAACGCGACGTGCTCCAGCTGCCTGAAGAAAGGCCACTTCGCGGAGGCCTGCAGAGGGAGAGCAGCAGAGGCCAGCAGTGTCTCATGCGAACTGTGGGTGCGGCCATCTTCTATCAAGGCCACAGATGAGCAATGGGGGCGGCCATCTTTGATCCAGGCAACCGACGCCAGCAGTGCCTCATGTGGGTTGTGGGGGCAGCCATCTTCTCTGCCATTTTGCCCCACCTCGTGGGCGCCTCCATTTTACCCACCACGCTCGACCGCCACCTTACCTCCAGACCTGACGACCGCTTCACCTACAGACTACAGCGACCCGCTCAGCCACACACTAGCCTCCGTCACACTGGACCAAGCTCGCCCGCATCAGCTGTCCAAATCAATGATGGACATCAAAGTAGACGGCCACGCCACGACCTGCCTGTTCGACAGCGGAAGCACGGAGAGCTTCATACATCCAGACACGGTGAGCCACTACTCCCTCACTGTCCAGCCAACGCGCAACCGGATCTCGATGGCATCGAGGTCCCACGCCACAGACATCAGCGGCTACTGTGTTGTGACCCTGTCGGTTAAAGGCACGGAGTATAAAAACTTTAAACTCCTCGTCCTGCCCCAGCTATGCGCTGCCGTCCTACTAGGGCTGGATTTTCAATCCCACCTCCAAAGCGTCACTCTAGCATACGGTGGACCCCTCCCCCCGCTCACAGTCGACAACCAGCAGCCTTTAAATCGCCCACCGCGTAACACCTGCGGCCTATCCACCCTCAAGGTCCCGCCACCTTCCCTGTTCGCTAACCTCACCCCCGACTGCAAACCCGTCGCTACCAAGAGCAGGCGGTACAGCGCCGGGGACAGAGCTTTCATTAGCTCTGAGGTGCAGCGTCTCCTGAAGGAGGGCATCATCGAGGGGAGCAGCAGCCCCTGGCGTGCCCAGGTTGTAGTCGTTAAGACCGGCAATAAAAACCGCCTGGTCATCGACTACAGCCAAACCATAAACCGGTACACCCAGCTGGACGCATACCCCCTTCCCCGCATATCTGATATGGTCAATCAGATTGCTCAATACCGGGTATTCTCTACCATCGACCTTAAGTCGGCCTACCACCAACTCCCTATCCGCCCCGAGGACCGCCAGTATACCGCCTTCGAGGCGAATGGCCGCCTCTACCACTTCCTTAGGGTCCCCTTCGGCGTCACCAACGGGGTTTCGGTCTTCCAAAGGGAGATGGACCAGATGGTTGACCAGAACGGGCTGCAAGCCACGTTCCCCTATCTAGATAACGTCACCATCTGCGGCCGCGACCGGCAAGACCATGACGCTAACCTGGAAAGATTCCTCCGTACGGCCCAACGGCTGAACCTCACCTACAATAAGGAGAAATGTGTGTTTAACACCTCGTGCCTTGCCATCCTCGGCTGCGTAGTAGAGAACGGAATCATCGGCCCCGATCCCGAAAGAATGCGTCCCCTCATGGAGCTACCCCTTCCCCACTGTCCAAAGGCACTGAAGAGAACCCTGGGGCTCTTCGCCTACTATGCCCAATGGGTGCCGAATTATGTGGACAAAGCCAGACCCCTCATGAAGTCCACCTCCTTCCCCCTTACGGAAGAAGCGCGCGCGGCCTTCTCCCTCATCAGGGGAGACATTGCTAAGGCCACTATGCACGCAGTGGATGAGTCCATCCCCTTCCAAGTGGAGAGCGATGCATCCGACTTCGCCCTAGCCGCTACCCTCAACCAGGAGGGGAGACCGGTGGCCTTCTTCTCAAGGACCCTCCAGGGCCCTGAGATCCGACACTCTTCGGTCGAGAAGGAGGCCCAGGCGATTGTGGAGGCGGTACGCCGCTGGAGGCATTACCTCGCAGGCAAGCGATTTACCCTCCTCACCGACCAGCGTTCGGTCGCTTTTATGTTTAATAACAAGCTGAGGGGTAAAATCAAGAACGACAAGATCTTGAGGTGGAGAATCGAGCTATCCACCTACGATTATGATATCTTGTACCGGCCTGGTAAGCTGAACGAACCCCCTGACGCTCTATCGCGAATTACATGCGCCAACGCGCAAATTGATAGACTTCAGACCCTCCACAACGACCTCTGCCACCCCGGGGTCACCAGGCTTTACCACTTCATTAAGGCCCGCAACCTGACCTACTCCATCGAGGAGGTCAGGACCATGACTAGGAACCGCCAGACCTGTGCCGAGTGCAAACTGCACTTCTTTAGGCCGGACAGAGCAAGCCTGATCAAGGCCACCCGCCCCTTCGAGCGCTTGAGCATCGACTTTAAGGGGCCCCTCCCGTCCTCTGACCGTAATGTGTACTTCCTCAACATTGTTGATGAGTACTCCCGTTTCCCCTTTGCCTTCCCCTGCCCAGACATGACCAGCACCACGGTCGTTAAATGCCTGAACGACCTCTTTGCCTTGTTCGGGTTCCCAAACTATATACATAGTGACCGGGGCGCCTCCTTCATGAGCGAGGAACTCCGTCAGTTCCTACTAGCGAGAGGCATCGCCACTAGCAGGACCACCAGCTACAACCCCCGAGGGAACGGCCAGGTGGAAAGAGAGAACGCGACGGTATGGAAGGCCGTCCTCTTAGCCTTAAAGTCTAAGGGCCTCCCAACCTCTCGCTGGCAGGAGGTCCTCCCGGCGGCGCTGCATTCCACCCGGTCACTACTTTGCACTGCCATTAACGCCACCCCCCATGAACGAATGTTTGTTTTCCCCAGGAAGTCAACTACGGGAACCACGCTACCAACCTGGCTGACCTCTCCGGGGCCTGTCTTGCTGCGAAAGCATGTGAGGGCCCATAAAATGGACCCCCTGGTCGAGAGGGTGAACCTCCTGCACGTCAACCCCCAGTACGCCTATGTGGCATACCCAGACGGGCGGGAGGACACAGTCTCCTTACGAGTCCTCGCACCCTCGGGCACTCCGGAGACACCACCGCTACCCCCCCCCCACCACCCCCCCAATTCCAGCCCAGGTAGACGGTACGCCGGAACCCCAAGAGCCTTCGCCTACCTCGCAGACGCCAGCATTAACACCGGAGAACGCAACACCGCCGCTGCGACGATCAGACAGGCTTACGAGGCCTCCGGACAGACTGACATACCAGAACTGGTAGTACACTTCACCCCGCCGGACTCAAATCTAAACAAGGGGTGAATGTGGTAAACCACTTTTACCGTTTACTATCGCTACACTATAGTTATCACTGTTAGATCGTTTCCCTATAGTTATCACTGTTCACATTGTTGTATCACTGTACGAGGTCGCCTCTTGTCACGCTGCTATACCTGGGCTGACCACTGCCGACTCCGCCCATGGCTCCACCTACCTGCCCGGGTATAAAGGTGGTCGACTGGCTGGTATTCCTCCTTCTTGGATCCGATCACCCACGAGGGTGGGCTCTGTTATTTAGTCAATAAAAACCTATAGTTACTTTCTTAACTCGTCACTTTTCATTGGACGAATTGATAGGTATATCAGTAGTAATTCACCAATCCGAGGAATGACCTCAGTTGTGACACATTTTCAGGCGCTGGAGCCTTAACTACCACTTCAATTTTGTCAGGGGACTTATGCAACCCCTCTTCATCAATCACGTGGCCACAATACGATATGTGTTTCTTAAAAAACTCGCACTTGGGGCGATTGGCTCGTAGCCCATGTTCACGTAGTCTAGTGAGCACCTGCTCTAGGTTTGCAAGGTGTTCACTGTCATCTTCACCTGTCACTAGGATGTCGTCCAAGTAACACTGAGTCCTCGGAATCCCTTGCAGGACTTGTTCCATCGCTCTTTGCCATATCGCCGAAGCTGATGCTACTCCGAATACCAGTCGATTATACTGGTAAAGACCTTTGTGAGTGTTTATCGTGAGATACTTCCTAGAGGATTCTTCAACCTCCATCTGCAAATATGCTTGCACTAGGTCAATTTTTGTAAAAAGCTTCCCTCCGGATAGTGAGGCGAAGATATCTTCTATCCTTGGAAGAGGATATTGTACTGTGTGAAGGAGTGGGTTCACTGTCACCTTGAAGTCCCCACAGATGCGAACCTTCCTTGGCTCCTCAGACTTATTGCTTAACGTTTTCTTCATGACAGGAATGATGGGTGTCGCCCACTCGCTCCAGTCTACCTTAGATAACACGCCTGCATTCTTCAGATTCTCCAGCTCTGCCTCGACGGTTGGGCGAATTGCATACGGTACCGGTCTTGCTTTGAAAAACTTGGGAATTGCATTATCCTCTATTTTTATCTAGGCGGTTACGCCTTTAAGAGTGCCCAGTTCTTGTTGAAATACCTCTTTGGCGTCAGCTAAGATTGTTGACAATCGACCAGGAGTGACGTTGTCATCCTTTTTACCAGCCACCGTCAGTGCCTGAATGGAGTGCCAGTCTAAACTTATCTTTCTGATCCATTCACGTCCCAATAACGGTGGTCCACCATCTTGCAGAATGTAGATACAATTTCCGTATTTTCTTGCCGTTGTATTCGACAGGCACCCTTATTTTTCCTCTGAGGTATACTTTTTGCCCCGTATACGTCCTCAAGACAATGGATGTCTCTCTCAAGGGTATGTGTGAGAATAGCTGCTTGTAGTCTCGTCGATTCATGACGGTTAGAGCTGATCCTGTATCCAATTCCATTTTGACTCGAGACCCTGCTATCGTGAGGGTGACCCAAATGGTTCGGTGATCCTCTTTTACGATTACGTTGTGAAGTTTGAGACAGCTTAGTCTCTTGTTCCCGGATTCACTATCGCTCATCTGGTCTTCGGAACTACTGTCCGTCATCTTTTGTACTTTCCTGTACGGTTCCTTAGTAGCCTTTTTGTTGTCGTTGATCTTCTTCCCAGACCTGCAAACTCATGCAATGTGTCCTATCTTTCCGCATTGCCTGCATATTTTGTCCTTGGACCAGCAGTCCTTCTGGTCATGGTTTGTTCTGCTGCAGCGATAACATTTTGCAAATCCCCGTGTCATTTCGTGGGTGCCGTATTCCTGTGGCTTTTGTTGTATTTCCGCAGCTCCCCTTGCTGCTGCTTCGTACGATACTGCCACGCTGAAAGCCTTATCTAGTGTCAGCTCTTTCTCTGAGAGTAACATCTTCTGGGTTCCTTCACTCAGGAGTCCACAGACAAATTTGTCCCGTAAGGTATGTGCCTGTCCTGCTCCGAACTGGCAGTGCTTTGATAGCTTGCGTAGTTCCGTAAGGTAATCAACATTGCTCTCATTTTTATGCTGATTTCTCCTGTGGAATTTAAATCTTTCTGCTATCAGCAGCGGTGTAGGATTTAGGTGTTCCTGTAGGATAGCAACAATTTCGTTAAAACTCTTCGCCTTCGGTTTGGCTGGAGTAATCAGGTCCCGCAATAGGCCGTACGTTCTTGCGCCCATTAAATTTAGCAATACCGATGCCTTTTTCCCCTCGGCTATTTCGTTTGCCTCGCAATATACCTCGACTCTTTCCACATACGTGGTCCAGTCTTCTATTGCATTATCGAAGGCAGTGATGTCGCCAGTCTTTGGCATCTTGAAAATCTAAGATGGCGTCTCCCGCGCTTTTCCTTCGTCCCCGATGGATCAAAATGGCGCCTCCTGCGCTTTTCCTTCTTCCCCGCCGAGTTGAGATGGCACCTCCCGCGCTTTCCCGCCGCTGCCGCTGCTGTCAACGCCGCTCTCTGCGGTATTTTTATTTTTAACCATTCCCGTCGTGGAGCGGACCCTCTGGGACACTTCCCTCCCTCTTCTTAGGTCCGAACGCTGCCCGGCTGCGAAGCACCGGCCGCGCCCTGTGTGCTCCACCCTCTCTCTCTCTCTGCTTGCCGACTCACTGCCCGGCCCCGTTGCAGAGCCACCCGATTGAGCTCTAGCCCGCCGCAGCCCAGGAAGGATCAGTGCACTACCTGCCACCAGCCCGATTAGCTGGGAAACCACAGACTTGGGAACCAAGCCTGGCTCTTGACAGTCTCCCCTGCAAGCTTTCAATCCGATGATTTGGAGGGCGGTTGCCCACGGTCGACGCCCGTTTCTCGAGTTTCTTTGGATTATTTATTTATTTATTTTTCTTTTCTGGCTTCGACCTTCAATAACGTCGTCTGACGTGCTGCCGAGTTGCAGGTAAGTTTGTTTCTTACTCGTCGCCAGTATTAAATCTGTGTGTTAATGGAGACACGGAATGCAGGAGTTGGTTTAACAAGTCTTTACTGAATGGAGACAATCTGGAAACTGAAACTACAGAAGCCTGCCAGGGCCTTTTATACAGGGATGGTCACTGCCGGTACTGCAGTCTGAGACCAGTTATTCCCTTAAAGGGACATACACAACACAGACATGAAACATTACCTTAAAATTTCAACCAGACCTGTAGAAGCATCCACAGACCAGGATGACAGGGAAAAACATGTTCAGACACAGCTTGATCAAACTTGCCTAGAGGGGGGAGGCAAAGACCTCCTTGAGCAACTCATTAATAGATACTGCCCTTATCTACAACGCCATCCAAATCAATGTCGAAAGATAGACATCAAACCCCACCTACGTGATGCTGGCTGGCACAAACCGAAAAAACAGTGGCCTATTCAAGACCACAAAGTAAAAATAGATCTCCTAACAACGCTCAAAGGACTAACAGAACAAGGTGTCTTAATCAAAATGGCATCTAAAACTAATGCACCAGATGGGAGGTGGCGATTAGTGGGCGATTATACAGCCTTAAATAAGGTAACGGCCCCACATACTGCACAACAGCAAAATTCCACAGCCCTTCTCTCTGGAATCACGAAGGAAAAATATAAATCTTGTATTGATCTAGCAAACAGCTTCTGGTCACATCCAATCGAAAAAGCTGATTGGCCAAAAACAGCGATGACTGGACCCGATGTTCATCAGTATTGCTGGACCAAATTGCCCCAGGGATTTCAAAACAGCCCCGTTCTTTTATCAGCTCACATCATTGGCCTTTTAAAAGACCTACCTAACGTCAATTCTTATGTGGATGATATATATCTGTCACATGACAATCTCCAAGAGCACTTGAAAGCCATTGATAGTGTTTTATCCAGACTTACAACTGCTGGGTACTTAATCAACATAAAAATGAGTCAACTAGTTAGGGAAGAGGTAGGTTTTCTGGGCCTGCGAATAATTGGCAATAGTAGAGGATTAACTCAATCCTATAAAGAAAAATTAGCCACCATTCAATATCCTAAAACTCTGAAAAATCTGCAAGCCAGGTTAGGACTCCTGAATTTTGCTTGATCCTTTACGCCAACCTTTGCCGAGCTCTCAGCACCCCTGTATGCTAGAGTGGACGAGGCAGCAAAAGGACCATTCATATTTTCACCAGACGATAACTCAAAATTGCAACAACTATGCAGAGAGGTACAAAAAGCCATAGACCTGGAACAGAGGGACCTACAAGTTCCCCTCAATATTCATCTCAGGTCATCACCTAAAGTGGCAGTTGCAGTTTCCTATCATGAAAAGAGCATAGTGCCCATTCAGTTCCATTCTTATAACTTTTCCAATGTCAAAAGGAGGTACATTAAAAAAGAAAGGGTCATGACTATGGTAATCCAATGCCTCATCAAGGCATGAACCCCTCAAGGGAAATACCCCATTACCATCTATACTGAGATTCCCGATTTAAGATCAGTATTGAGGATGGCTTCTGATGAAAAAAGAGCCACCCAGATCTGATATGATAAATGGGCATCATTCTTGAATGATCCTACACTCATTTTTAAATTCCTCTCCGCAGAAATGGACTTAGAGCACCTCCCCATCATGGAGGATGATGATATGGAGGAGGGAATCAGACAAATACCTATGAGAACGCTTACAGAATACCATCAAGTTATTTACTGTGATGGATCGTCAATGACGATTAAAAAAGGGACATCCCAACAATCCTCAGCTGGGATGGGGATAGTAGTAGGGACTTTTCGAGATTCCTATTCTTTTTATCCAGAAGAATTACTGTCTATACCCCTTGGCCATAAGACAGCACAATATGCTGAAGCCGCAGCATTACGGTATGCTTTAGAAAAGGCAGACGTTATTAAACCCACACTAATCTGCACGGATAGTGACTTATTGTAAAAGAGGATATAACCAAGATCTCGTTTTCTGGGAACAAACAAATTTTACCAATCATAAGGGTAAACCCATAAAACATAAATCATTGTGGGAAGATATTCTCCGTTCGAGAATGGAGAAACAGAATTGTCAAGTGATTCATATAAACGGCATACCACTGGGACAGTACACTCAAAAGGAAACAGCCTTGCAGACGAACAAGCGAAACGTTCGGTCTGCATAACACCCTCTCGAGAGGGGCCTGCCAATGTTAGTGTAATCACTAGGGCAGAACGGGCAGCTAATCAGGATGAGGAACTGATTCAGCTATTGGACCCAACAAAAGAGAATCCAGCAGGATATCCATCAAAGTACTTTTACTCAGAAACCCCTACGAGTATTGTGCTAGTTAAGTTGCCCAAGGGAATCCGACAAGTACCCCCGAGACACAAACGAGAACAGCTTGTAAAAGAAGCTCACAAGGGCATAGGTTAAGCACATTGTGGTGCCAGAACAACATTCTGCAAATTGACCCCCTTATATTGGTGGCCAGGCATGCTTAAGGCCTGTAAAACATACGTGGCAAATTGTGAGCCATGCTATTTATCCAATAAGTCATCACTAATTAAGCCACCGCCATTGGCTCCTGTGAAAGCTGATGAGCCAATGGGAAAATTCTTTATTGACTTTATTGGACCACTTCCCCTGTCTTTGGGATACAGGCATGTACTCGTTTGTGTAGATGGATGCACTTCCTTCTGCTGGCTGGTCCCCACAAAAACTGTTTCGGAAAACGCACTTGCCACAGCTATTTCTGGCATAATTACTGTAGCTGGTGCACCCAAAATCTTACACTCCGATCAAGGCGGAGCCTTTGTACCCAAGGTCTTCAAAGACTACTGCAAACAAAGGGGGATTGGGTTAGAGCACAGCACGCCACGTCATCCGCAATCAGCAGGGCTGGTGGAACATAAAAACCAGGAAGTAAAAAAGCTATTGATCAAACTGTTGAGAATAAGGAGAATAAGTGGACCACCATCATTCCAGAGGTGCAGCTATCACTCAATAATGTGCCCGCATCTGCATCAGGGACAGTGTCCCCTAAAACTCCATATTATCTGATGTATGGGGTTGAGATGCATACACCGCTTACCCATAATTCTTTTATTGCCTCTACACACTCTTGAGTCCTTGACCCAACAGCGACAGTTAGATTTAAAAAAAGAAGTAACAGAGGAGATTCATTGAATTGATCAGAGGATAAGGGAGGCAAACAGGCAGAAAAAATTGACAAATAAAGCATGGCAACTCATAGTAGGAGAATGGGTACAGGAAAAGAAGTTTGAGCAAAAACCTGGTTTAAGACCGAAGTGGAAAAAACCTTTTCAAATACATTCTGTTATTAACGAAAGAACAGTTCACATACATATTAACCAGCCGAATGGCAAGCATATTCTTAAAACTGTCTCCATAGACAATCTCAAAAGATGTCCTGCGGGATACCGAAATGAAGGAACTGTGGTAAAACCACCAATGAACTCCTATACAAATGAATAACTGTCTTTAAAGCAATGTTGCAGCACCTATGTCCGTTTGCTGAGTGTCAACAAGCTTTCTGTAAAAACCCTGAAACAACGCGATGACGTCATCACGTTGGTCACGTGGTGTCCCGAGTGGCGGGAAACGTGATGACGTCATGACGTCAGAGGTGGGAGGTTCTGAGTTCAGACCTCGTGGAACTAGTTACTGTGTAGACCTGTTTGCTGTTGCTCCTGCATGTTTTTGTTTTGTTCACCAGTTTAATTAAATTCGGTTAATTTACTGAACTGCCTCGACCTCAGTGATTTAGATCGGAATCCGTTGATTCCTACATTGGTGACCCCGAAGCTTCGCGGACAATTTTCGCGGAGACAAGCTCGAGAACAAGATGGATGTAAATGCAGCGAGTTTGAAGCTCCCTCAATTTTGGGAACAACAGGCAGCCTCCTGGTTCGTTCAAGCGGAGGCTCAGTTCCAACTGCGAAACATAGTGCTGGATCAGACCCGTTACCTGTATGTGGTTTCCGCACTGGACAACTTGACGGCTTCCCGCATTATCAGCCTGCTGGAGACTCCGCCCGCGGAGAACAAGTATGAAACGCTCAAGGCGCGCCTCCTGCAGGTATTCGGTCTCACAAAGGCGGAGCGCGCACGACGCTTGCTCGCACTCCCCGGGTTAGGCAATGCTAAGCCTTCCGAGTTGATGAACCACATGCTCACCCTCCTCGGGTCTGAGCCGCAGTGTTTTATATTTCGTGAACTGTTCCTCAGCCAGCTCCCTGAGCTGGTACAAGCAGCCCTGGCCAGGTCGACGGCTACGGACGGTGTGGCGCTCGCGGCCGAAGCCGACACCATTTACGCGGTGATGCAACAGTATTGCACCACCTCGATGCGCCCCGCCTCCAAGAACCCCGCCTCGGCACCTCCACAGACCGGCTTTTGCTACTACCACGCCCGTTTCGGTCAGAAAGCCAGATGCTGCCGACCCCCGTGTAAATTCGTGCCACCGGCACCGAGAAAGCAGCAACACTGATTGCGCAACCGGAAGGGAAGGCCCGAGGTTGGTTTCGCCTCCACAATGACAGTTGGTGATTCCGGGAAATTGTTGTACATCACTGACTCCATTTCGGGCCGGCGTTTCTTATGCGACACGGGCGCTCAGTGCAGCATCCTCCCCGCTTCGGTTCTCGACGTCCGATCTGGGTGGCGCGGTCCTCCACTACAGGCCGCCAATGGCAGCGCCATCCGTACGTACGGGAAGCAACGTATCCGATTGTGTCTCGGCGGCCAACTCTTCCACTGGGAGTTTATCACCGCCACGATACCACTGGCAATCCTCGGTGCCAATTTTTTCTGCACGCATGACCTACTGGTCGACGTACGTAATCGTTGCCTGATCCATGCCGCCTCACGAGCCCCCATCCCCGGTTTTCGGGGCTTCGGCGCGACCCACGCGGTTGCCCGCACCGAGTCGCCGCCCGACGAGTTCGCCCGCCTGCTCAAGGAATTTCCGGAACTCGCTCGACCCACTTTCTCTGCGACGACCGCCAAACACTGTGTTGAACACCACATCGCGACAACCGGCCCCCCCGGTTTATGCCCGGGCTTGGCGATTAGAGGCCAGTAAACCCGAGGCCGCGAAGGCGGAATTCGCCACTACGGAGCGGTTGGGCATCGTTCGCCGATCTGACAGTCCCTGGTCGTCCCCGCTACACATCGTGCCAAAGCCCGGCAGCGGGTGGTGGTCCTGTGGTGATTATCGGCGCCTCAACGAGGTCACAACTCCAGACCGGTACCCGATACCGTATATTCAAGATTTTTCCGCCCATTTGGCCAGCACGTCGTGGCTCTCCAAGATCGATCTCATCCGCGGATACCACCAGGTGCCCGTCCACCCTCAGGACGTCCAGAAAACGGCGGTCATTACCCCATTTGGCCTCTTTGAATTTTTACGGATGCCTTTCGGGCTTAAAAATGCGGCGCAGGCGTTCCAACGCCTCATGGATTCGGTGCTCCGGGACCTCAAATTCCTTTTCGTATACCTCAATGACATCCTCGTCACCAGCGCGTCAAAGGAAGAACACCTACATCACCTGCGTGTCCTTTTCCATCGTCTCCAGGAGCACGGCCATATAGTTAACCCAAACAAGTGCCAATTTGGTCTGAGGCAGATCGATTTTCTGAGCCACCGCATCACCGCGGAAGGGGCACTGCCACTCAGGGCGAAAGTGGCAGCCGTCGCGGTGTTCCCACGGCCGCAATCCGTCAAGGCGCTCCAAGAATTCCTCGGCATGGTAAACTTTTACCATCGCTTTGTCCCCCGGGCCGCCCAGCTAATGCGGCCGCTCTACGAGGCACTCCGAGGGAAACCGGGGAAAGAACCAGTGACCTGGTCATCGGTCATGGACTGCGCATTTGGGGACATGAAGGAGGCCCTCGCCAATGCAATGATGTTAGCGCACCCGCTGCCCGGCGCCACCATCGTGCTCACGACAGATGCGTCGGACTACGCCGTCGGCGCCGTGCAAGAGCAATGGATCGACGGGGCATGGCAACCGCTGGCGTTTTTTAGCCGCCAGTTACGTAGTAACAAATGTAGCTATAGCACATTTGACCGAGAGCTGTTGGTGTTGTTCCTGGCCATCCGCCACTTTCGTTTTTTATTAGAAGGACGCCAATTCATCGTTTTCGTGGATCACAAGCCCCTGATGTTTGCCATGGCCAAGACAACTGAGCCGTGGTCGGCCCGACAGCAACGGCAACTCACGTTCATTTCCGAGTTTACCACCGACATCCGTCATGTGGCCGGCAAGGACAACGTGGTTGCCGACTGCCTTTCGCGTGCGGCCGTCCAGGCCGTCCAACTGGGTCTCGACTATTCACTAATGGCGGTCGACCAAGCGGCTGACCCGGAGATGCACGCTTTCCATTCCGATTCGTCCAGCCTGCGGCCAGTGGACGTACTCTTCCACTCAGATGGCACATCCTTGTTCTGCGATGTCTCCCTGGGAGACCCACGCCCGATCGTTCCATCATCCTGGCGCAGGAAAGTCTTCGATATCATGCACAACATCGCCCACCCGGGTGTGCGGGCGTCACAGAAGTTGTTTGCATCCAAGTTTGTCTGGAGGGGAATGCGAAAAGATGTGCGCGACTGGGCCAACACCTGTGTCGTGTGCCAGAGAGCGAAGGTGCAGCGCCACGTTAAAGCTCCTGTCGCCATTTTCGAGGTACCGGAGCGGCGATTCGATCATGTTCATATCGACCTCGTGGGCCCACTACCACCATCACAAGGGTTCAAGCATCTGCTGACAATCGTCGACCGTACCACCAGATGGCCGGAGGCCATTCCATTGACATCCACCACCTCCACGGACATCACCCGGGCTTTTCTTTCATCCTGGGTTGCCCGTTTCGGCGTGCCGTCGGACATTTCATCAGACCGCGGGCCGCAGTTCTCCTCTGCTCTGTGGAACGCCGTGGCTTCAGAATTGGGCGCCAAGCTCCATCGCACCATGGCTTACCACCCGCAGGCCAATGGGTTATGTGAACGCTTCCATCGTTCTCTGAAGGCATCGCTGCGGGCCACCCTCCAAGGGACCGCGTGGATGGATAAGTTGCCATGGGTAATGCTCGGGTTGCGCACGGCGCCTAAAGAGGACCTGCAGGCGTCGGCCACCGAATTGGTCTACGGCCAGCCGCTCAGGGTCCCCGGTGAGTTTCTCCCATCGCCGACGCGTCCGTGGTCCGCCACTGAACAGCTGAAGGCTCACCGAGCCGCGGCGCACGCTTTCCGGCCCATTCCGACTTCACAGCATGGACAGTGATGTAAAAAGGAGTCTCACACATCAAGGAACTTTAAAGTAAGCTTTAAGCAACTTATAATTATACTATATACAAGAGCGGTCTTCACCATGCCTCTAGGAGAAGCCCTTTTACCATACTGAGCAGTTCAGTATTTATACTAGTCCAAACACAGGAAGTGACGTATGCACAGGAAGTGATGTATGCACAGAGTTCACAGTTCACAGGGAGTGATGTGCACATAACTTCATCCGGAAGTTATTTATTATTATAAAATTCTTCCTTCCTGCGAGATTAGAAGGCTGTGGTCTTCTTTTTATTCCGCAGCCGCCGAACGAGGAAGAGTCGCACCCGTTTGGGTTCCCGTCGTAGAGGGTCTCTGGTCCGCTTACATGCTGTTGGCCATTGGTCAGAGTCTGTGTGGCCTGGATTACCCTCTGAAGGGTCGGGGAGATCATGGCTTCGTGTACGAGCCCCAATAGGTGCAGAGTTGGTCTGTCTCTGTTCAGAGGGAGGTGCAGAGCTGGTCTGTGGCGGATCAGTACTTTGGTGTGCGGTACTGGGAGGGTCGCAACTTTGAGTACGGGGTTCTACCGGCACCAAGCTAGTTGGTGTCAGATCAGGATCCTGGAGCGGGGTACCCGGTAGGTTCCAAGAGGCTCCTGGTAAAATACCATCACTCGATGTCCCACTAGGTCCTGGTGGGCAGGGAGCAAGATCCCGTAATGATACGGTACATTCTCGGCCGTCGGGATATCGTATGTATGCATAGGTGGGGTTGGCATCGGTTAGTTCGACCTCGTCTATGAGAGGGTCATTTTTAGACGTCCGAACGTATCTTCGGAGTAGTACAGGTCCAGGAGTAGTTAGCCATGACGGGAGGGATGTCCCATAAGATGAGCGATGCTGGAATCCAAAGAACCGCTCATGAGGTGTAGTACTTGTGGCTGTAGAAAGAAGGGACCGTATAGAGTGCAATGCATCCGGAAGCACTGCTTCCCATTGCTGGTTTGGTAGGCCCCGAGATCTTAAAGCAAGATGTACGGAATTCCAGATGATACCGTTATACCTCTCTACCTGCCCATTTCCGATGGGATGATATGGCGTCGTTTTGCTTGTAGCAATTCCCCGTTCTGAGAGGTAGTCCTTGAGTTCCCTTGACATAAAGGATGGACCCCGATCCGAGGGAATGTAAGCCGCCATGCCACAGAGAGAAAATACCTGCTCAAGGCAGCAGATTACTGTGGACGCCAGCATATTGGAGCAGGGGAAGGCAAACGGAAAACGTGAATATTCATCAATCATGGTGAGCAAATATGTGTTCCGAGTTGAAGAGGGCACTGGGCCCTTAAAATCGATGCTAAGTCGTTGCATCGGTTGGATTGCGTGTATGAGCATACCATCTGAGGGGCGGAAGAGCTGAGGTTTTAATTCTGCACAAAGCCGGCATTCTGAGCACATTTTCTTCACATCTCCAGTAGAAAAAGGGAGATTCCGTGATCGTACGAAATGTAGCATGCGCGTAACGCCAGGATGACACAATCCATTATGGACATCTATGAGAGTAGAGGACGACATAGTGGAGCAGAATGCTCGTGTGAGGGTATCCGGGGCCACATTCTCCTTGCCAGGTCGATAGTGAATGGTGTAACCAAAAGAGGCCAGTTCCATCCTCCAAAGCTGCATTTTATTATTCTTAATTTTGGTTCGTTTTCGATTATCGAGCATGAAGGCGACTGATCGCTGGTCCGTGATTAATGTAAAGTGCTGGCGAGCTAGGAAATGGTTCCACTTCCGTACCGCCTCTATGATGGCTGTGGCTTCCTTCTCAACCGGAGGATAATGTAGCTCGGCACCTTGTAAGGTCCTGGACATAAATGCTACAGGACGACCTTCCTGATTTAGAGTAGCCGAGATCGCCACCTCCGAGGCATCACATTCGACTATGAAAGGGAGATTCTCATCGATGGAGTGAAGAGCCGCTTTCTCCAACTGTTTTTTGAGAAGGTTAAAGGCTGCAACAGCCGCTGTTTCCAATGGAAATGATCTAGCATGCAGCAAGGGTTGGATTTTGTCTGAAAAATGAGGAATCCATTTAGCGTAGTATGCAAACAGACCGAGAGCCCGACGTAAAGAAGCCGGATTCTTAGGTGACGGGAGCTCTTGGAGCGGGCGAAGTCTTTCTGGGCCTGGCTTAATGACACCATTGCCTACGCAATAGCCAAGGTTGTTGATGGTCGGTTGCGACTCAACAGATTTAGATTCATTCAAAGTTAAGTTACGGTGATGGAGGGCATCCCGAAATTTTTGGAGGTTGGCGTCATGTTCCTGTTGATCGTGACCTGCAATAGTAATGTTATCAAGATAGGGAAAAATGTCCCTTAAGTTTTCCTGCTTAACCAGGCCATCCATTGCCCATTGGAAGACAGCCACTCCATTAGTAACCCCGAATGGGAGGCGACAAAATTGGTACAGCCGTCCATTAGCCTCAAAGGCCATGTACTGCTTATCTGAGACCTTCAAGGGTACCTGATGATAGGCACTTTTTAAATCGTAAGTTGAGAACACTTTGTATTCGGCCAGTTTATTAACCATATCATCAATGCGTAGCAATGGGTAGGCGTCCAAGTCAGTATATTGATTGATGGTTTGCGAATAATCAATGCATAGTCGTTGTTTGTGAGGTTTTAGAGGGTTCTTGACGATGACGACTTGAGCCCGCCAGGGCGACGAACATGGTTCGATGATATCCTCTGCTAAAAGTCGAGAGATTTCAGCCTCAATAAAAGATTGGTCTTCCTGACTAAAGCGCCGCGATTTCATTATTATTGGTTTGCATCGAGGAGGAATACTGGCAAATAATGAGGGTTCATCAAGTGAAGCTGCTGATAATGCACAAAACGGTAATTTAGACAGTATATTAGAAATTGTAAGTCCAGGTTTGGATTCGCCGAACTCAATGGTGAGTTTCTTATGCTGTTTTTGAAAATCCAGCCCTAAGATGAGATCACTACATAAGTCCTTGAGCACCGAAAGTCGGGTGGAGGGATACATGCGACCATTAAGTGTCATATCAATAATACAAAAGCCGGAGATTCTGGTATTAAGTGATGACTGAGCCATCGCAATTGCCTGGTCCGATGGGAAGATATGTAGTTTCAATTTCGCAACAATCTGTTCTCTAATGAAACTATCAGTACTTCCTGAGTCAATTAAGGCATCTAAGGTATGCCCATTAATTGAAACTTTTGTAGCTGCATGAAACAGGTTCTGTGGGCAAGCAGCTGTAATTGGTGTGGTTGCACAGAGAGTGGCTGAAACTCTAGGTGTGCTTCTTCGGGAGAGAGCTCGAGAGGAAGCTTGATAGGTCCTAGCCGGAGCATCTTGATAGGCCCTAATTGGGGCAGTTCGATAGGCCTTAGCTGGATAGGCCCTCGTAGAGGCTCTTGATTGGCAAACTTTTGCAAAGTGTCCCTTTTTATCGCAATGACTGCAGATCGCATTGCGAGCAGGGCAGAATTTCCTAGGGTGAAAAGAATCTCCACAAAAGAAGCATTCCTTCCTAGATTGCCAAGAGGCTGCTAAAGTGGGGTCATCCTCCTCTTCTTCATCAGAATTATCATCAGGATTAGATTCCTCCATGATAGGGTTCACCTGAGGCCACTTGAATCGTCTGGTTGCAGTTACAGCAGCAGATCGAGATCTGGGCAGCTGATAGAGGTCTGCATTTTTCTTTGCCAAATCCAGAGAACAAGCCAGGTCAAAAGCCTTTTGTAGCTCAAGTGTTTTACTTTCTAGTAGACGCTGGCGTATAAATGGAGAGGCAATCCCGCAGATGAAAGCATCACGAATCATTTCTTTGCGGTACAGCTCAGCCGAGGCTGCCTGAAAGTTACAATCTATGCTGAGCCGGCGAAGTTCTTGAAGGAATTCGTTAATCGATTCCCCTGGCCCTTGTCGGGCTGTGGCCAGTAGATGTCTAGCATAGACCTCATTTGCGGTCTTGGCATATAGTGTTTTAAGTGCCCGGATTACCTCATCGTAATTATCCCATTCATCAACATATTCAAACACTGTTGGGGTCACATAGTTGATAAGTATCCTCAGTTTAGTAGAAGCATTCGCTTTACATTCATCAAGAAAATTCTCAAAAGTACGGTACCAATGCTTCCATACCCTGCCAGCTGCTGGTGCGTTTGGGTCCAAGTCCAGGCGAGTAGGTTTAAGGATGTTTTCCATGATGGGTGGTTCCCTGGATCCTTAACTCCGAGTTTGTCCGAAGGTCTAGTATTTGTGAGTGTAAATACTAAGTTGCTGAAATTGATGTAAAAAGGAGTCTCACACATCAAGGAACTTTAAAGTAAGCTTTAAGCAACTTATAATTATACTATATACAAGAGTGGTCTTCACCATGCCTCTAGGAGAAGCCCTTTTACCATACTGAGCAGTTCAGTATTTATACTAGTCCAAACACAGGAAGTGACATATGCACAGGAAGTGATGTATGCACAGAGTTCACAGTTCACAGTTCACAGGAAGTGATGTGCACATAACTTCATCCGGAAGTTATTTATTATTATTACAGACTGCCTGCGTCACACGTTCTGCCAACACTCATGAGGGCTAAATTTGTTTTTGTACGGCACGATGCCCACCGTAGTCCCCTCATGCCTCCATACACGGGCCCCTTCTGGGTACTGAAGGCGGGCGCCAAGAGTTTTCTGGTAGACGTCGGCGGGACGCCCGACTACATTTCCGTGGACCGCCTCAAGGCTGCACACCTGGACCTCGGCCAGCCAGTCGAAACAGCGCAACCGCCGCGTCGTGGACGACCGCCCGCGGCCGCTACGCCTGGCCCATCGGCCCCGCAGCCCAGCTCCTCTCCTGCACCATCCATTCCTCTCCGGGAATATCGGAGTCGCTCCGACAGGATTGTTCGACCTCCTCGGTGATTGACTTTGATGATTAAAGACACTTTTCGGGGGGCGCATGTGGTAAAACCACCAATGAACTCCTGTACAAATGAATAACTGTCTTTAAAGCAATGTTGCAGCACCTATGCCCGTTTGCTGAGTGTAAACAAGCTTTTTGTAATAACCCTGAAACAACGCGATGACGTCATCACGTTGGTCACGTGGTGCCCTGAGTGGCGGGAAACGTGATGACGTCATGACGTCAGAGGTGGGAGGTTCTGAGTTCAGACCTCATGGAACTAGTTACTGTGTAGACCTGTTTGCTGTTGCTCCTGCATGTTTTTGTTTTGTTCACCAGTTTAATTAAATTCGGTTAATTTACTGAACTGCCTCGACCTCAGTGATTTAGATAGGAATCCGTTGATTCCTACAGAACAATACAAGGTGCAGTCGTACACTGTCTTTCAAGACCCAGCTTGGAGCACGACACAGGAAATGGATGAGATCAAATTACTGACGACGGTCAGTCAGACGGTGTCGCTGGCTCCTCCACATGTTGCTTGGCAACGCATCAGGAATTGGATTCGCGAAAAGCAACAACCGAAACAAGGAAAGATCAACGAGTTACTTCAACGAAGGAGGAAGACACCGTGGATGAAGAAGGAATCAATTGAGTGCCTGGCAAGGCCTTTACGAAAACACGCATCTGTACACACACTGGATCGAAGGAACAGCGTGTCAAGCTTCAGCTCGTTTCAAATGACGTCTCCTTCACTTGTATGAATAACTCACCTCTACGGAATGTACATCTGCCGATTGGACATTCTAAGTACATGTTGTTTCGCTAATTGCATGACTATGTACTTATTGTCCTTTTAAACTGTGTTCAATTTAAAATAAGGCGAAACATTGTCCTAGGATGACTTAAAAGGAATTTTCATGTAGCACACGATTGTGAACCTTGTGAAATTAATATGCTATTGTAACCTTATTAGTAGCATTGACCATAGAAACATAGAAGATAGGAGCAGGAGCAGGCCATTCAGCCCCTCGAGCCTGTTCCGCCATTTATTGAGATCATGGCTGATCATCCAAATTCAGTACTCTGTGTTGTGTATGTACCTTTAAGAGAGAACTGATTTTACACTGTAGTACCGGCAGTGACCACACCTGTATATAAAGCTGTAGCATGCTTCTGTACTTTCAGTTTCAGCATACCCTCTGTTCAGTAAACACCTGTTATTATTGTTCTCCTGCAGTCCGTGTGTTATTGATATGCGGACACTACACTGGCGACGAGCAGGTTCGAACTCACCTGCAGTACTGCATCACCTCACGGGGATCCTTCCCTGCAAAGAAGCTTCTTGGAGGTCAAAGTCAGAGCAACGGGCGTCGACCGCGGGCAACCGCCCAGTGATCCATCGGAGTTCAGAGAATCGCAGGGGAGGCTGTGGAGAGCTGGGCTTGGCGCCCCAGTCAAGGTGTTCCAGCAAATCGTGCTGGTACCAGGTAGTGCGCTGACCCTTCCGGACTGCGGCAGGATCGAGCTCGATCGAGCGGCTCTGCAAAGGGGCCGTGCAGCGTCGTCGGGAGGAAAAGAGAGAGAGAGAGAGGGTGGAGCGCACAGAGCGCGGTCGGTGCTCAAGAACTGGGCAGCATAGAGAAAATAAAATGAGGGGAAGGAAAGAGAGAAGCGCCGAAGCCGCGGGGCGCCGCCATTACCCTTTAGAATGCTAGGAGCAGCGTTGGCAGCAAGGGGAAGAAGGAAAAGCGTGGGAGGTGCCATTTTATTCCATTGGGGAAGAAGGAAAAGCGCGGGAGGTGCCATTTTAATCCATTGGGGAAGAAGGAAAAGCGCGGGAGGCGACATTTTAAACCACCCAAGATGCCGAAGAGTGGCAGTATCACTGCTTTCGACAACGAAATAGAAGACTGGACCACGTATGTGGAAAGAATTGAAGTGTACTGCAAGGCAAATGAGGTGGCCAATGGAAAGAAGGCGTCGGTATTATTTAATTTGATGGGCGCGAGAACGTACGGCCTATTGCGGAATTTAATTACCCCAGCTAAACCAATGGAGAAAAGTTTTGAAGAGGTTGTTAATATCTTACAGGAACATCTAAACCCTACACTGCTGTTGATAGCAGAAAGATTCAAGTTCCGTAAGAGAAACCAGCACAAAGATGAGAGCAATGCTGACTATCTTACGGAACTACGCAAGTTATCGAAGCACTGCCAGTTCGGAGCAGGACTGGCAGATACCTTAAGGGTTAAATTTGTCTGCGGGCTCCAGAGTGAAGGAACCCAGAAACGACTACTTTCGGAAAAGGACCTGACGCTAGAACAGGCTTTTAGCGTGGCAGTATCCTGCGAAGCAGCAGCACGGGGAGCTGCGGAA
This sequence comes from Somniosus microcephalus, assembly GCF_052327205.1. NCBI lineage: Eukaryota > Metazoa > Chordata > Chondrichthyes > Squaliformes > Somniosidae > Somniosus > Somniosus microcephalus. Next base: position 106,849,528 of record NC_140999.1, read on the forward strand.
ATACAACAGAAACCACAAGAATATAGCGCTAACAAAATGGCATATGGAGCAGAAAAGTGCTATCGCTGCAGCAGAACAACCCATGATCAGAAGGACTGCTGGTTTAAGGACAAAGTATGCAGGCAATGTGGGAAAGTGGGACACATAGCAAGAGTCTGCAGGTCGGGAAAGAAAACCAACACTAAAAGAACTACTAAGGAAAAGTACAAGAAAGTAAAAAAAATGACAGACAGTAGTTCAGAAGATCAGGAGAGTGATAATGACTCCGGGAGCAGGAGATTAAGTTGTCTAAAGTTACCCAACGTGATCGCAAAGGAGGATCACTGAACCATTTGGGTCACCCTCATGATAGCAGGGTCCCAAGTAAAGATGGAATTGGACACAGGATCAGCCCTAACTGTCATGAATCGACGAGACTATGAGCAGCTATTCTCACACATACCCTTGAAGGACACGTCCATTGTATTGAAGACATACACGGGACAAAAAGTCTACCCCAGAGGAAAAATAAGGGTGCCAGTTAAATACAGCGGCAAGGAAACACAGAAACTGTATCCATATATACTACAAGATGGAGGACCACCATTATTGAGATGTGAATGGATCCGAAAAATACAATTGGATTGGCATTCCATTCAGGCGCTAACTGTGGCTGACAAAAAGAATGACGACGTCACACCTGGACAACTGTCATAAATTCTAGCTGGCACGAAAGAGATGTTCCAACAAGGACTTGGGACTCTAAAAGGAGTAACGGCAACGATAAAAATCGAAGATAACGCAAACCCAAAATTTTTTAAGGCCAGACCGGTACTGTACGCGATCCGCCCAGCCGTTGAAGCAGAGCTGGAGAGTCCGGAGCGTTCGGGTGTGCTGTCCAAGGTGGACTGGAGTGAGTGGGCCACACCCATCGTTCCTGTAATGAAGAAATAATTGAGCAGCACGCCTGGGGAGCCGAAGAAGGTTCGCATCTGTGGGGACTTTAAGGTAACTGTGAACCCAGTCCTGCACACAGTACAATATCCACTTGCATGGATAGAAGATATTTTCGCCTCACTACCTGGAGGGAAGCGCTTTACGAAGATTGATCTGGCCCAAGCGTATCTACAAATGGAGGTGGAAGAAGCATCTAGGAAATACCTCATGATAAACACTCACAAAGGTCTTTACCAGTACAACCGACTGGTATTCGGGGTAGCATCAGCCCCGGCTATTTGGCAGACGGCGATGGAACAAGTCCTGCAAGGGACCCCGGGGACCCAGTGTTATTTGGACGACATCCTGGTTATGGGCGAAAATGACAGTGAACACCTTGCCAACCTGGAGCAGGTGCTCACTAGACTACAAGAATATGGGCTACGAGCCAACCGCCCCAAATGCGAGTTTTTCAGGAGACAAATCTCGTATTGTGGCCACATGATTGATGAGGAGGGATTACATAAGTCCCCGGACAAGATTGAAGCAGTAGTCAAGGCTCCAGCACTGGAAAATGTGTCGCAACTGAGGTCGTTCCTCGGGTTGGTGAACTAATACCATAAGTTCTGATGCGCTATCAATTACTCATAAAAGACTGAGAGTTAAGAGAGTAACTAAAGGCTTTTATTAACAAAAGAATGAAGGTCTGCCTCGAGTGGTCAACCGGTCCAGAAATACAAAGGGCTGGGGAGCAGTCACCTTTATACTAGGACTTGTGGGAGGAGTCAGCCGAGGCATGTCCAGGCATGTACACAGTGGAATACAAACAGTGGTTTACCACAAGTTCTTACCGAATTTATCTACAATTCTGCACCCACTGAACGCCCTGCTGCAAACTGGAGTGGCATGGAAATGGAGTGATGAGTGTAAGCGTGCCTTTCAGAAATGTAAATGCCTAATCACTTCAAAAGAAGCATTGGCCCACTACAATCCAACACTACCGATTCGGTTGGCATGTGATGCGTCTCCCTACGGCTTTGGAGCAGTGCTGTCACACAAATTCCTTGACGGTTCAGAGAGGCCAATAGCCTTTGCATCGCGCTTGTTAACCTCAGCTGAGCATAACTACGCCCAGATTGACAGGGAGGCCCTCAGCCTGGTGTGGTGGGTGAAGAAGTTCAATCACTATCTGCACGGGCAGAAATTCACCCTACTGACTGATCATCAGCCCCTGGTCTCCATTTTTAACCCAAAGAAGGGCGTTCCGGTGATGACGGCGCAACGGCTGCAAAGATGGTCCCTTTTTCTAGGGGTACATCAATACGACATAGAGTACAAGGGTACGAAACAGCATGGAAACGCTGATGGGCTGTCGCACTTACCGTTGCCTACAGTGGAGGAAGCACCTGCAGTGGACCCTGTTGAGATATTCCATTCGACCATAGTCGAATGTCTACCTGTTACAAACTCAAGTATTGAAAAGGAAACCCGAAATGACCCAACACTCTCTCGGGTATATGATTTGACGGTGAAGGGATGGCCAGCACATGGCGACTCACTGTTGCCAGCATTCTCGCCAAGGAGAGAACAGCTGTCAGTGTGCCGGGGGACCTTGATGTGTGGATCCCGAGTGGTAATTCCACCCAAGTTGAGAGATAGAGTGCTCAATGAGCTTCATGAGGGTCATCTGGGAGGGGTAAAAATGAAGAGCCTAGCCAGGGCATTTGTGTGGTGGCCGGGAATCGATAAAGAAATTGAGGATATGACCAAGAGGTGCACAGGATGCCAGAAGGCCCAAAACGCTCCACCACAGGCCCCGCTACACCCATGGGAGTGGGCCTCATCTCCATGGCAACGGGTACACATTGATTTTGCTGGTCCATTTATGGACTCAATGTTTTTAATTGCTGTGGATGCACATTCGAAATGGCCAGATGTCATCAAAATGTCCTCCACCACCACGGAGAAAACTATTGCAGTCCTAAGGACCATCTTCGCCAGGAATGGCTTGCCAGAACAGATTTGCTCCGACAATGGACCACAGTTTGTGTCCGAGGATTTCCGGAGGTTTCTGAGGAATAATGGGGTAAAACATTACACTTCTGCCACATATCATCCAGCCACAAATGGATTGGCTGAGAGGTTTGTTCAGACCTTTAAAAAAGCAATAAATGCGATGTATAACGACGACATACCACTACAACACAAGGTGGATAATTTCTTGTTTGCTTACATGCGACACATGCAGTCATCAACCAAGCTCCAGCCATAATGTTCTTCAACCGAAGGCTAAGATGTCGCCTGGATTTGCTCAAACCAAACATAAGACGAGATGTTGAGGATAAGCAATTCCAGCACATCAATGAGAAGCCAACCAGGAGCTTCAAGATAGGGCAACCAGTCTTGGCCCGCGACTACCGAACAGAAAAATGGCAGCCAGGAACGATATGCACACAGCAGGGACCACTAATGTACACAGTGGACGTTGGAGAGAGCATCGTGAGACGCCATGCTGACTAGATTCTAGAGTCACAGGAACAAGCCAAACCCATGCCACGAGCATGCGCACCTGGTGATGAACCCGAAATACAGATTGCGTCAACCTCAGAATCAGTGGCAATGGAAGCTGACGAGCCAACCAATGACAATGAGCCAGAATGGACTCCGCCGCAAGAACAGGATACTCGAGAAAGGCGCTATCCAGTCAGGATCAGGAAGCCTCCTCAAAGACTGAATTTATAAATGATTACTTCAGTTGATGTATATAGTACAGAGAAAATTGTAATTGTAATTAGTTATTATTTAATTGTTAAATTAATGTTATGTACTGTTTATCTAAAAGAGGAGGAATTGTTGTGTATGTACCTTTAAGAGAGAACTGATTTTATACTGTAGTACCGGCATTGACCACAACTGTATATAAAGCCGTAGCAGGCTTCTGTACTTTCAGTTTCAGCATACCCTCTGTTCAGTAAACACCTGTTATTATTGTTCTCCTGCAGTCCGTGTGTTAGTGATACGCGGACACTACACTCTGCCTCTGCTTTCTCCCCATATTCCTTGATCCCTTTAACCTTAAGAAATATATCTAACTCCTTCTTGAATATATTTAGTGAATTGGCCTCAACTGTCTTCTTTGGTAGAGAATTCCACAGGTTCACCACTCTCTGGGTGAAGAAATTCCTCCTCATCACAGTGCTAAATGGCTTACACCTTATCCTTAGACTGTGTCCCCTGGTTCTGGACTCCCCCACCCTCGGGAACATCCTGCATCTAGTCTGTCTAGTCCTGTTAGAACTTTATAAGCTTCAATGAGATCCCCTCTCATTCTTCTAAACTCTAGCGAATACAAGCCCAATCGACCCAATCTCTCTTCATACATCATTCCTGCCATCCCAGGTATCAGTCTGGTGAATCTTTGCTACCATGGCAAGAACATCCTTCCTCAGATAAGGCGACCAAAACTGCACACAATACTCAAGGTGTGGTCTCACCAAGGCCCTGTACAACTGCAGCAAGACATCCTTGCTCTTATACTCGAATCCTCTCGCTATGAAGGCCAACATACCATTTGCCTTCTTAACCGCCTGCTGCACCTGCATGCTTACCTTCAGCACAAGGACACCCAGGTCTTGTTGCACTTCCCCTTTTCCCAATCTATTGCCGTTCAGATAATTGTCTTCCTGTTTTTGCCACCAAAGTGGATAACCTCACATTTATCCACATTATACTGCATCTGCCATGCATCTGCCCAATCACCCAACCTGTCCAAATCACACTGGAGTTTCTCTGCATCCTCCTCACAGCACACATGCCCACCCAGCTTTGTGTCATCTGCAAACTTGGAGATATTACATCTAGTTCCCTCTTTTAAATCATTTATATATATTGTGAATAACTGGGGTCCTAGTACCGATCCCTGCGGTACCCCACTAGTCACTGCCTGCCACTCAGAAAAAGACCCGTTTATTCCAACTCTTTGCTTCCTGTCTGCCAACCAGTTCTCTATCCAAGTCAGTACCTTACCCCCAATCCCATGTGCTTTAACTTTGCATGCTAATCTCTTATGCGGGACCTTATCGAAAGCCTTCTGAAAGTCTAAAAACACCACATCCACTGGTTCTCCCTTATTTATTTTAACAGTTACATCCTCAAAAAATTCCAGTAGATTAGTCAAGCATGATTTACCTTTTGTAAATACATGTTGACTTTGTCCGATCCTGTCACTGTTTTCCAAGTGCTCTGCTATTACATCTTTTATAATGAACTCTAGCATTTTCCCCACTACCGATGTCTATAATTCCCCGTTTTCTCTCTACCACCTTTTTTAAATAGTAGGGTAACATTAGCCACCCTCCAATGCATGGGAATTGTTCCAGAGTCTACAGAATTTTGGAAGATGACCAGCAATGCATCTACTATTTCTAGGGCCACTTCTGCCCTGATGCTTAGAGCTCATTTTTTGGTCAAGGGGGGGGGCGGGGGGAGGGGATGAAGAAATGAGCCATACCTATTCAGAAAAATGCACCATCCTATGAACAGAATTCTGACTTTATTAAAACATGACAAACTGCATTTAAAAATCCAGAAGCCTCAACGACACAAAGTTGTAAACAGAATACAGGCTTTTGAGATAAGAATCAGTTGTTGACACAGTAACAATAGCCCTATTGAAGCTAGAAGGTTGGAGCTTCCAGAAAGTCTGAGCTTTGGGAAGAACACAATACCATAACCCAGTTAAATTGTTTTAAACCAACACTTTGTAAACAGGCACATGAAAGAGCACAATGGTATAATGTTAAGCTGTCATATACCAACACTTCGGGAAACAGGAACACAGAACATTAAAGAAACATATGCCTTCATAAATATGACATCAAATGAAAGACAGGAGACATAATTCTTAATACAACCAACTGAGGTGGATAAGAAGACAATCATGTACTCGGTTGAAGTGTTTTTAATTTACATGTTGTAAAAGATACAAACAGAAGACTTTGTAAATATGACATCAATAGATGCAACAAGCAATCACATTGTTTTTGTGTGGAACTTGGAACACATAGGAGACACGAAGTCTGCTTACAACCAGCTAAGGTGACTTAAGAATTGAATAGAAGGCCTTCGTAAAAGTGGCATCAAATAAAACACTATTGTCACATTGTTTTTATGATAAGTTTTGAACACCTACACAGCAGACAGAATTCTGCAAGCTACCAGCTGAACTGACTGTAAGAATAGCAGGGGTTAACAGAAAGATGACTAGAGATAATTAGCTTACATCAGCAGAAAACTTCAAAGGACATACCACTGAAAAATGGGTATAAAGTATAGAACTTTCAAATAGGAAGACAGAATTCGCTGGAAGGGGCAAAGCGATTCTCAGCTTCAGAGACAGGCTCTGAAAGCCTACAACCCTTTGAGTCTCGGGTAACCAAAGGTCTTTTGATTTTGGTGGATATCCTGGAATAAGACTTAGAAATGTAAAAATATAATGAGGTTAAGATTTGAGAATAAGGATCTCTGAGAATACGAATTGTAAGCTATTTGTATTTTGAACTGTTAAAGTTGCGATTGAATCACCAGCTGTAATTACATGTCGGTTCTTTAATAAATGTATATATTTTTATAATTGTCTCACATAGTACTTCTGTATCAAACTCGTGAACTCAATCTCTGTACACTCTTTAGTGAGGAATTGCAGAATTCTGGGGGAGTTTTCCAGACCCTCATAATATCTGGAAGTTTACCGTCTAGTTAAACTTATTAAAAGTGCTATCTGGAGGACAGTAACATCTTCAGGTCATTCCTTTCCTTTAGGGAGAGATAGTCTGGACCTTTAGACCAAATTAAGCATCTTATAGGATTCAGCAATCTCTAACTTTAGTTGAAGGTGAACGTCTGGGGAATACGCCTGATCTGGGGTAGCCCAAAAAGAGCTAGGACTAGTAATTATCCCTCCAGCAGTTCGGGGCACTCCATTATAGGAATGGAATAGATAAACAGTAGATCCACTAGAATTAGACCAGAATTAAACGACCTTAACATTCTTGAAAAATTTGGACTTTAACACACTGGAACCAAAGATTTTGAGAGGGCAACTAGTGAACTAGTTGGCGCTGGTTGGCAAATTAGTAACAAGGGATTATCATTAGAAGAATGAAGGTGGTAGTGAGAAGAATCGTTTTTTGAATTGAACATGGAATATTTTACCACAAGTGGTTATTGAGACAGTGACCAATGTTCCCTATAATTTTTCTTGGCGCCTCGCAGCTCCTTTAAGGGGCAGCGCAAGCCATTCAAAGTACCACGAATGTCTATAACATCATTCAAAGGGGAATTAAATAAATATGTCAAAGGAGCTGTTACATTGCTGGGTGTTTACTATAGACCCCCAAATAATGAGAAGGAGATGGAGGAACAAATCTGTAGGCAAATTTCAGAAAAATGTAAGAATAATAGAACAGTAATAGTAGGGGACTTCAATATAGACTGGGACAAAAACAGAGCAAAGGGTAAGGAGGGTGAAGAATTCCTAAATGTGTAGAAGAGAACCTTCTTAATCAGTTTGGGCTGGATTTTACTCACCGAGATGAGTTGGGGGTGGGACTGCTGCCTTCTGGGTTCTAGTCCCGCCCCAAGCGACGTCCGACGACAGAAGCCATTTTCCCCCAATTGGCCTTGTTAAGCCCACCCTATGGGCTTGCTGGCCAATTAAGGGAAAGCCAGTGTCAGATGACATCAGTTGATGACGCTTCATCTGCCGGTTTTCTTAAAGGCACATGAACCATAAATTTTTGACAGATGATTTGACAGTGTTTGACAGCATTGAGGTGCTGTGAAACACTGACAGTCACAGTACTAAGGTGAACCCTTGTGCCCAGGCTCTCCAATGACTCCCTCCTTAGGATGAAACTGATGGCAGCTTCAGGTGAGGGTACAGAAGTGATCTGTCACTTCTCCCATTGAAGTGAGGCCACACAAACACTTCAAAGCTTGTCACCTACAGAAAAATCTAAACACATTAAAAATGACTTTCCCAACATTTCCTTACCTCTGATACTCACCAGTGTCCCATTGCATCCTTCACACCACTTCTGCAGCTGTCATCTGTACACCAACAGTTCTCTATCTGAATGCACGTAGCATTCGTAACAATATAGATGAGTTAATGGCACAAATAACTACATATGGGTATGATCTTGTGGCCATTACTGAAACATGGCTGCAGGGTGACAATGCCTGGGAATTAAACATACCAGGTTATTTAACGATCAGGAAGGACAGGCAGGAAGGAAAGGGAGGTGGGGTGGCTATGTTAATAAAGGAAGGAATCACTGTAATACAGAGAAATGATATTGGTTCAAAAGATCAGGATAATGAAACAGTTTGGGTGGAGGTAAGGAATAATAAGGGGAAAAAACACTAGTGGGTGTCGTCTATAGGCCTCCGAACAGTTGCAATTCTGTTGGACGGAGTATCAATCAGGAAATAGTTGAGGCTTGTAATAAGGGAACATCTATAATTATGGGGGATTTTAACTATCATATTAATTGGACAAATCAAATTGGGCAGGGCTGCCTTGAGGATGAGTTCATTGAGTGTATTAGGGATGGGTTTCTTGAGCAGTATGTAACTGAACCGACCAGGGGGCAAGCTACCTTAGATCTGGTCCTGTGTAATGAGACAGGATTAATTAAAAATGTCCTAGTAAAGGATCCCCTTGGAATGAGTGACCATAACATGGTTGAATTCCATATTCAATTAGAGGGTGAGAAGGTTGGATCTCAAACAAGTGTGCTAAGCTTGAATAAAGGAGACTATGAAGGTATGAGAGCGGAATTGAGTAGAGTGGATTGGGAAAATAGATTAAAGGGTAAGATGATACATGATCAGTGGTGTACATTTAAGGAGTTATTTTACAACTTCCAAAAAATATATATTCCACTGAGAAGAAAAGGGTGTAAAAGAAACGACAGCCATCCATGGCTAAATAAAGAAATTAAGGATAGTATTCGACTAAAAACAAGGGCATATAGGGTAGCCAAATCTAGTGGGAGGATAGAGGATTGGGAAAACTTTAAAAGACAGCAAAAAATAACAAAAAGATTGATTAAGAAAGGAAAGTTAGATTATGAAAGTAAATTAGCAAAAAATATAAAAACAGTTTTTATAGTTATATAAAAAGAAAAAGGGTGGCTAAAGTAAATGTTGGTCCCTTAGAGGATGAGACTGGGAAATTAATGGTGGGAAATATGGAGATGGCAAAAACACTGAATGAATATTTTATATCAGTCTTTACAATAGAAGACACTAAGAATATCCCAACACTGGACAAACAGGGGGCTAAAGGGGGGGAGGAGCTAAACACGATCAAAATCACTAAAGAAGTGGTACTCGGTAAAATAATGGGACTCAAGGCGGATAAATCACCTGGACCTGATGGCTTACATCCTAGGGTCTTGAGGGAAGTGGCGGTAGGGATTGTGGATGCATTGGTAATAATTTTCCAAAACTCCCTGGACTCGGCAATGGTCCCGGCAGACTGGAAAACTGCTAATGTAACACCCTTATTTAAAAAGGGCAGTAGACAGAAGGCTGTAAACTATAGACCGGTTAGCCTAACATCTGTGGTAGGTAAAATTTTGGAGTCCATTATTAAGGAGACAGTAACAGGACATTTGGATAATCATAATTTAATAGGACAAAGTCAGCATGGTTTTATGAAGGGGAAGTCATGTTTGACAAATTTGCTGGAGTTCTTTGAGGCAGTAACATATAGGGTGGATAAAGGGGAACCAGTGGACGTAGTGTATTTAGACTTCCAAAAGGCATTTGACAAGGTGCCACACAAAAGATTATTGCTTAAGATAAAAAATCACGGGATTGGGGGTAATATTCTGGCATGGATAGAGGATTGGCTATCTAACAGAAGGCAGAGAGTTGGGATAAATGGTTCATTCTCAGACTGGCAATCAGTAACTAGTGGTGTTCCGCAGGGGTCAGTGCTGGGTCCCCAACTCTTTACAATCTATATTAACGATTTGGAGGAGGGGACCGAGTGTAACATATCAAAGTTTGCAGATGATACTAAGGTGGGAGGGAAAGTAGTGAGTGAGGAGGACATAAAAAACCTGCAAGGGGACATAGACAGGCTAAGTAAGTGGGCAGAGATTTGGCAGATGGAATACAATACTGGAAAGTGTGAGGTTATGCACTTTGGCAGGAAAAACCGTAGAGCAAGTTATTATCTTAATGGCAAGAAACTGGAAAATACTGAAGTACAAAGGGATCTGGGGGTCCTGGTGCACGAAACTCAAAAGGTTAGTATGCAGGTGCAGCAAGTGATTAAGAAGGCCAATGGAATGTTGGCTTTCATTGCTAGGGGGATAGAATATAAAAATAGGGAGGTATTGCTTCAGTTGTACAAGGTATTGGTGAGACCGCACCTGGAATACTGCGTACAGTTTTGGTGTCCATACTTAAGAAAGGACATACTTGCTCTCGAGTCAGTAAAAAGAAGGTTCACTCGGTTAATCTCGGGGATGAGGGGATGGACATTTGAGGAGAGGTTGAGTAGATTGGGACTCTACTCATTGGAGTTCAGAGGAATGAGAGGCGATCTTATTGAAACATATAAGATTGTGAAAGGATTGGATTGGATGGATGCGGGGAGGATGTTCCCGATGATGGGTGAAACTAGAACTAGGGGGCATAGTCTTAGAATAAGGGGCTGCTCTTTCAAAACTGAGATGAGGAGGAACTACTTCACTCAGAGGGTGGTAGGTCCATGGAATATGCTGCCCCAAAAAGCTGTAGAAGCTACATCATTACATAAATTTAAAACAGAAATAGACAGTTTCCTAGAAGTAAAGGGAATTAAGGGTTACGGGGAGCGGGCAGGAATTTGGACATGAGTCTAGGTCCGGATCGGTCATGGCCCTGTGGGTAGCGGAGCGGACCCAGGGGCTGTGTAGCCTGATCCTGCTCCTATTTCGTGTGTCTAATTCTGTTAGATTCAGGAGATGGTTCTGTGATAGTGGATTGTCGGTTAGGATCAGATCAGCCATGATCTTATTGAATGGCGGAGTAGGATCGAGGGGCCGATTGGCCTACTCATGCTCCTATTTCTTATGTTCTTACAACAGGCCCACATCATGCCTCACTTACCCAGGCGGGGTTTCCCAATGTCGGGAAGCCCGCAGCAGAAGTCGCAAAATGGGAAAAAGCCTCTTAACTGCCTGTTAACTACCTGTTAACAGGCTGTTAAGTGACTATAATCCTCTTCTTGCTGCTAGGAGTCGGATCCCTGCGCAAATCGGGGACCTGACTTCCAGGAAGATTGGTTGTAGGTGGGTTGGGAGTGGGTTCGGGACCCGCTCCCATTCTTTTTGATTTTCCCAGCAGTCCCGCCTCCAAACCCGCCTCCTCAAGCCTGGTAAAATCCAGCCCTATGTTTCTTGCCCAACGAGGAAGGAAGCAGTGCTGGATCTAGTTCTGGGGAATGAAGTAGGGCAAGTGGGGTGTTTTGCAGTGGGAAACATCAGTGGGTGATCATAATATAATTAGATTTAAAGTAGTTATAGAAAGGGACAATGAAAAATCAAAGGTGAAAATACCCAACTGGAAGAGAGCCAATTTTGATGATTTGAGAAGGGGTCCAGCACAGGTGGACTGGAAACAAAGATTGGCCAGGAAAACAGTAAATGAGCAATGACATCGTTTACAAAAAAGAAAAGGGCATCTTCAGCCCGCAGGTGACTGTCCTTTCGGATCAGGAAGTAGATTTGTCCAACTGTCTGATCAGCTGGCTCGAGATACTTCTTGACCAGGTCTCCTATCCCGGCTTTTGGAGCTTTCTCCATGATTACCAGGACCCGATCCATGAAAACTCAATGAGCAATGGCAGACCTTCAAGGCGGAGATACTTTGGGTACAAACCAAGCATATTCCCATAAGGAGGGAAGATGGGGTCTCCAAAGCTAGAGCTCCCTGATGAGAAAGGAACTAGAGGTTAAAATAAAACTGTAAAGGATGTTTACGACAAATGTCAGGTCTGGAATACAGTAGGTAACCAGGCAGAATACAGAGAGTGCAGGGGAAATTGAAAAAGGATACAAGAAGGGCAAAGATAGAATATGAGAAAAGATTAGCGGGTAACATCAAAGGGAATCCAAAAGTCTTTTATAAACATATAAAAAGTATAGTTAAAGGAATGGCGGGGTCGGTGGAGGGGGGCCCCAGGTGAGATAGAGAACAATGATCTGCAGAAACTGATCCTATCCAACAGGTACAATGTATTTGCTACCTGTGAGGATAAGGATGAAGGTTGTCAGAAGGACAGCCACAATGCAGACCATGGCACCTTGGAGCAGGAGACTGTCCTAAGGGGGGTGGGGGGTGGGAGGATGAGGAGGAGGAGGAGGTGAAACGTAATGTGGCAGTTGTAGGGGATTCAATAATTTGGGGAACGGATCGCATCCTTTGTAAGCAAGATTGAGAGTCTCACATGGTATGTTGCCTACCTGGTGCCAGGGTGAGGGACATCTCAAACTGGCTTGAAAGGATATTGGAGAGAAAGGGAGAGGATCCAGTCATTGTGGCACTACAGGTAAAGGGAAAACTAAAAGATGTAAAGTGATTAAACCAAGAGAGAGAAATAAGAAACACGTGAGTAAAATATTAGAGCTGAAGGACAGATTAGGGTGTGTGGACCAAATAAGCATTCTTTATACAAACACACGGAGTATAAGGAAAAAAATTGAATGAACTGCAGACGCAAATTCAACTTGGAGGGTATGAAATGGTAGCCATTACTGAGACATGGCTGCAAGATGATCAGGACTGGAAACTAAATATACCAGGTTATAAGGTCTATGGGAAAGATAGGAAAAATGGCAGAGTGGGAGGGGTAGCCTTAGTGATTAAGGATGAAATCTCTTCAATGATAAGTGAGGATATCATGAGAGGTAAACAGGCAGTGGAAACTTTATGGGTGGAATTAAGAAATAGGAAAGGATTTAAGACTGTAGTGGAAGCTATGTATAGGCCCCCTGGTAGCAGTTGTGAAGTGCTAGATTATATAAATGCAGAGATTAGACAAGCATGTAGCAAAAGCAGAGTGGTTTTAATGGGGGATTTTAACTTTCATATAGATTGGGATAAGCTGACTAGCACCTGTCAGAAAGGTAGTGAATTTCTTGAGAGTCTATGGGACAGTTTTCTGCAACAATATGCCCTAGAGGCAACAAGGGGGCAGGCCATATTAGATTTAATAATGAGAAATGAGCCAGATTTAGTTAACAGCATAACGGTGCATGAATATTTATCTAATAGCAATCGTAACATGATTGAGTTCAACATAGTGTTTGAAAGGGAGAAACGCGAAACAGCTACTGTGGCTGGAATTTTCTGGGGGGGTTAGCGGGCGGGATCGGTGGTCGGTCGGGTGGGAAAGTGTTTTTTTTGACAGTGGGTTGGGACCCCGCTGTCAATCCACCGACACGTACCTTTCCCAATGTCAGGTCAGTCAGCGCTGAGCAGCCCCGACAGGCAGCGGCAAGGGGACCCAATTAAACTCATTAACATCTAGTTGACAGATGATTAACAGGCTTTTTTAATTTCCCTTTTCACTTTAACTTCATGGCCACGGGAACCACGCTGTTCAGGGACCACGGCTGTCAACCTGAGGTGGGAGTTCAATGGCCATTGCTCCAGCTGATTACTTGGCAGTTTCAAATGTACAGTAAAAGCTTCCACCTGACAGATCATCACTATCCTCAGCCATAAGCTGTATCTCAGTCCATTTCCAGCACAGATTCTACAAGCTTTCCACTTTCCACTCTCCATCCAGCATCACCTCATTGGAAGAACTCTCTCACCATTGACAGAATGCTTCTGTCATTTCTATTTCATCTGTCATCTATTCCATCAACATGGGTGCCAGCAGCCAGCAACAACAACACCAACCTTCTCCGCAATCACCTACAGGACAGGTGGTGAGTGTGAAAGGAATGGCTTGACATTGTAGGGATGCTTTATGGTGTTGGTGTGGGGTGGTGCCAACCTGACACATCATGTGGCAGCCAGGGTATACACTGTCAAGTGAAGTAAATCTGGCCATGGTGAGACCATCTCTGGTGAATGGGAAAGATACAAAGAACAGCAAAGGGTGACAAATCAGATAGTAAGAGCTACAAAAAGGGAGTATGAAAAGAAACTTGCACCACACCTTTGGAAGGATATATTGGCCTTGGAGGGAGTGCAGCGTAGGTTTACCAGAATGATACCCGGACTTCAAGGGTTAAGTTATGAGGAGAGATTACACAAACTAGGGTTATATTCCCTGGAATTTAGAAAGTTAAGTAGTGATTTGATCAATGTTTTCAAGATATTAAGGGGAACAGATAGGGTAGATACAGAGAAACTATTTCTGCTGGTTGGGAAGTCTAGGACTAGGGGACATAGTCTAAAAATTAGAGTCAGACCTTTCAGGAGTGAAATTAGGAAATACTTCTACACACAAAGGGAAGTAGAAGTTTGGAACTCTCTTCCGCAAACAGCAATTGATGCTAGACCAATTGTTCATTTAAAATCTGAGATTAATAGATTTTTGTTAACCAAAGGTATTAAGGGATATGGGGCAAAGGCAGGAGTTAGGTCATAGATCGGCCATGATCTCATTGAATGGCAGAACAGACTCAAGGGGCTAAATGGCCTATTCCTGTTCCTATGTTCCTATGATCAGGAAATGTTCTTTTTGAGGCAGAGGGCATGACTGAGGAACTGAATGAGTACTTTGCATCTGTCTTTACAAAAAATAGGATGAAGTTAATGTTGCAGTAGAGGAGGAGGGAGTGGAAATATTGGATAGGATAAAAATAGATAGAGAAGAGATGCTAAATAGGTTGGCATCACTCAAAGTTAACAAGTCACCCGGTCCAGATGGGATGGGTCCTAGATTACTGAGGGAAGCTAGGGTGGAGATAACAGAAGCTCTGACCACAATCTTTCAATCTTCCTTGAATATGGGAGTATTGCCAGAGGACTGAAGGATTGCAAATGTTATACTCCTGTTCAAAAAAGGGAGAGGGATACATCTGACAAGTACAGGCCAATCAATCTAATGTTAGTGGTGGGAAAACTACTAGAGCCCATTGTCAAGGACAAAATTAATTCTCACTTGGAGAAGCATGGGTTAATAAGGGACAGCCAGCATGGATTTGTTAAAGGCAAATCGTGTCTGACTAACCTGGTTGAGTTCTTTGATGAAGGAACAGAGAGGATTGATGAAGATAGTGCAGTAGAAGTTGTATTTATGGACTTTCAAAAGGCATTTGATAAAGTGCCACATAACAGATTATTCTGAAAATGGAAGCACATGGTATTAAAGGGATGATGGTAACTTGGGTACGTAATTGCTAAGGAATTGGAAGCAGAGAGTAAAGTAATGGTGAATGAATAATTTTCTGACTGGAGAGAAGTATGCAGTGGGGTCCCCAGGGTCGGTATTAGGACAATTGCTTTTCTTGTTATATATAAATGACCTGGGCTTGGGCATCAAGAGTACAATTTCAAAGTTTGCGGATGGTACAAAACTTGACAACGTAGTAAATAGTGAGGAGGATAGTAGCACACTTCAGGAGGACATAGACAGACTGGTGAACTGGGAAGACACATGGCAGATGCAATTTAATGCAGATAAGCGTGAAGTGATGCACTTTGGGAGAAACAACATTAGAGGCAGTATAATCTACAGTACATGGTACTATATTGAGGGGGTGCAAGAGCAGAAGAACTGGGGTGCATATTCACAAATCTTTGAACATGGCAGGGCAAGTCGATCAGGCAGTTAAGAAAATATATGAGATATTTGGCTTTGTAAATAGAGGCATCAAATAAAAAAACAAGGAAGGCATGGCTAGGCCTCAGCTGGAGTATTGTGTACAATTCTGGGCAGCATACTTTAGGAAGGATGTCAAGGCCTTGGAGAGGATACAGAGGAGATTTAACAGGATGATACCTGTGGTGTATGTAACCTGTTCCACCTTAAGAGAACTTAAGCCTGTTCCACCTTAAGAGATGTACTACTTTCTCTGGCTGCTGTATACGTAATACCGGTGGTGACCACACCGGTATATAAGCACTGTGTAGTAATATTGTATTCAATATAGTCCCGACCTCCAACCAGTAAAGACCTGTTGAATTTACTCTCTTAGTCTGTGTAGTAATTATCACTATAACACACAGACTTAACAATACCAGTGATGAGGGACTTCAGTTATGTGGAGAGATTGCAAAAGCTGGGATTGTTCTCCTTAGGACAGAGAAGGTTAAGGGGAAACCTAATAGAGGTTTTCAAAATTATGTGGGGTTTTGATAGAGCAAGTAGGGAGAAACTATTTCCTCTTCAAGTGTTCGGTTACCAGAGGTCATAGATTTAAAATAACTGGCAAAACAACTAGAGGGGAAATGAGGAGAAATTATTTTATACAGAGGGTTGTTAAGATCTGGAACGCACTACCTGAAAGGATGGTGGAATCAGATTCAATAGTAACTTTCAAAAGGCAATTGGACATGTACTTGAAGAGAACTAATTCGCGGGGCTATGGGGAAAAGAGCCGGCACAGGCACGATGGGCCGAATGGCCTCCTTCTGTGCTGTAAGATTCTATGGGGGTAATTTTAACCTCAAAAACGGGCTGGTTTGAGTCAGGTGGGAAGTAAAAATGTAAATATCTGAAACCCAAACACAACACATTTTGAACCCGTCCACTTCCAATTTTAAGAGAGGCGGGACTGAGGTGGGGGGTGGGGGGGGAGGGGGCGGGGTTTGGGGGTGGGGGGATGGGCAGGTGACACATTTGCATGTTTTAATGAGGTTGCGGGCCTCAGATTTTAGCAATGTTTCCGGCAGCTAAAAAGACGCGAGGACTGCTGCATGGAAGAAGCAAGTGCTTTTCCAGCACTGCTTGTGGGCCAGGAGGAGCAGGAGTGCTTCCCTGCCCCCATCCCGGCCCACCAAGCAAACCTGTTAACCTCCCCAGCTATTGGACTCCACCCCCACTGCAATCACCTTACCAGCCCCTCCCGCAATCCCAGACCTCGCCCCACGATCACTGAACTCCCCTACGATCACCGACCTCCCCCGCGATCTCTGACCTCCCCCCCACGATCACCGAGCTCCACCCCCGCGATCACCGATACCCCCCGATCACCGACCTCCCCCCACGATCGCCGACCTCCTCCCCCGATCACCGATACCCCCCAATCATCGACCTCCCCCCACGATCACCGACCTCCCCCCACGATCACCGACCTCCTCCCCCGATCACTGACCTCCCCCCACGATCACCGACCTCCTCCCCCGATCACCGATACCCCCCGATCACCGACCTCCCCCCACGATCACCGACCTCCCCCCACGATCACCGACCTCCCCCCCGATCACCGACACCCCCACGATCACCGACCTCCCCCACGATCACCGACCTCCCCCACGATCAACGAACTCCCCCACGATCACCGACCACCCCCACGATCACGGATAGCACCCGATCACCGACCTCCCCCCACGATCACCGAACTTCCCCACGATCACCGACCTCCCCCCATGATCACCGAACTCCCCCACGATCACCGACTTCCCCCGCGATCACTGACCTCCCCCACGATCACCGATCACCGATACCGCCCCGATCACAGACCACCCCCCACGATCACCGACCTCCCGCCATGACCACCGACCTCCCCCGCGATCACTGACCTCCCCCCACGATCACCGACCTCCTCCCCGATCACCGATACCCCCCCGATCACCGACCTCCCCCCACAATCACCGACCTCCCCCCATGATCACCGACCTCCTCCACCGATCACCGATACCCCCACGATCACCGACCTCCCCCTTGATCACTGACCTCCCCCCACGATCACCGACCTCCCCTGCGATCACTGACCTCCCCCCCACGATCACCGACCTCCCCTGCGATCACTGACCTCCCCCCCACGATCACCGACCTCCCCCCCACGATCACCGACCTCCACCCACGATCACCGACCTCCCCCCCACGATCACCGACCTCCCCTGCGATCACTGACCTCCCCCCCACGATCACCGACCTCCCCTGCGATCACTGACCTCCCCCCCACGATCACCGACCTCCCCTGCGATCACCGACCTCCCCTGCGATCACCGACCTCCACCCATGATCACTGACCTCCCCCCCACGATCACCGACCTCCACCCACGATCACCGACCTCCCCCCCACGATCACCGACCTCCCCTGCGATCACTGACCTCCCCCCCACGATCACCGACCTCCCCTGCGATCACTGACCTCCCCCCCACGATCACCGACCTCCCCTGCGATCACTGACCTCCCCCCCACGATCACCGACCTCCCCTGCGATCACTGACCTCCCCCCCACGATCACCGACCTCCACCCACGATCACCGACCTCCCCCCCACGATCACCGACCTCCACCCACGATCACCGACCTCCCCTGCGATCACTGACCTCCCCCCCACAATCACCGACCTCCCCTGCGATCACTGACCTCCCCCCCACAATCACCGACCTCCCCTGCGATCACTGACCTCCCCCCCACGATCACCGACCTCCCCTGCGATCACTGACCTCCCCCCCACAATCACCGACCTCCCCTGCGATCACTGACCTCCCCCCCACAATCACCGACCTCCCCTGCGATCACTGACCTCCCCCCCACGATCACCGACCTCCACCCACGATCACCGACCACCCCCCCACGATCACCGACCTCCACCCACGATCACCGACCTCCCCCCCACGATCACCGACCTCCCCTGCGATCACTGACATCCCCCCCGATCACCAAACTCCCCCACAATCACCGACCTCCACCCACGATCACCGACCTCCCCTGCGATCACTGACCTCCCCCCCACGATCACCGACCTACCCCCACGATCACCGACCTCCCCTGCGATCACTGACATCCCCCCCCGATCACCAAACTCCCCCACAATCACCGACCTCCACCCACGATCACCGATACCACCCCGATCACCGACCACCACCCACGATCACCGACCTACCCCCACGATCACCGACCTCCCCCCGCTGATCACCGATACCCCACGATCACCGACCTCCCCCCACGATCACCGACCTCCCCCACGATCACCGACCTCCCCCATGATCACCGACCTCCCCCACGATCACCGACCACCCCCGCGATCACCGATACCCCCGATCACCGGCCTCCCCCACGATCACCGATGCCGCCCCGATCACCGAACTCCCCCACAATCACCGAACTCCCCCACGATCACCGACCTCCCTGCGATCACAGACCTCGCCCCACGATCACCGAACACCCCCATGATCACCGATCTCCCCCGTGATCACTGACCTCCCCCCATGATCACCGACCTCCACCCCCAATCACCGATACCGCCCCGATCACCGAACTCCCCCACGATCACTGAACTCCCCCACGATCACCAACCTCACCCCACGATCACCGACCTCCACCCCCAATCACCGATACCGCCCCGATCACCGAACTCCCCCACGATCACTGAACTCCCCCACGATCACCAACCTCACCCCACGATCACCGACCTCCTCCCCCGATCACCGATACCCCACGATCACCGACCTCCTCCCCCGATCACCGATACCCCCCGATCACTGACCTCCCCCCATGATCACCGACCTCCACCCCCAATCACCGATACCCCCCGATCACCGAACTCCCCCACGATCACTGAACTCCCCCACGATCACCAACCTCACCCCACGATCACCGACCTCCTCCCCCGATCACCGATACCCCCCGATCACCGACCTCCCCCCATGATCACCGACCTCCTCCCCCGATCACCGAACTCCCCCTTGATCACCGACCTCCGCCCACGATCACCAACCTCCCCCCCATTCACCGACACCCCCACGATCACCGAACTCCCCCTTGATCACCGACCTCCGCCCACGATCACCAACCTCCCCCCCATTCACCGACACCCCCACGATCACCGACCTCCCTCTTGATCACCGACCTCCCCCCACGATCATTGACCTCGCCCACGATCACCGACCTCCCCCCACGATCACCGACCTCCCCCCCGATCACCGATACCCCCCGATCACCGACCTCCCCCCACGATCACCGACCTCCCCCCCGATCACCGATACCCCCCGATCACCGACCTCCCCCCACGATCACTGACCTCACCCCACGATCACCGACCTCCTCCGCCGATCACTGATAACCCCCCGATCACCGACCTCCCCCCACGATCACCGACACCCCCGCGATCACCGACCTCCCCCCACGATCACTGACCTCACCCCACGATCACCGACCTCCCCCCACGATCACCGACCTCCCCCGCGATCACCGACCTCCCCCCACGATCACTGACCTCACCCCACGATCACCGACCTCCCCCCACGATCACCGACACCCCCGCGATCACCGACCTCCCCCCACGATCACTGACCTCACCCCACGATCACCGACCTCCCCCCACGATCACCGACCTCCTCCACGATCACCGATAACCCCCCGATCACCGACCTCACCCCCCGATCACCGACCTCACCCCACGATCACCGACCTCCTCCACGATCACCGATAACCCCCCGATCACCGACCTCACCCCCCGATCACCGACCTACCCCACGATCACCGACACCCCCACGATCACCGACACCCCCCTGAACACCGACCTCCTCCCTGATCACCGACCTCCCCCCATGATCACCCACCTCCCCCACGATCACCGACCTCCCCTGCGATCACTGACCTCCCCCCCATGATCACCGAACTCCCCCACGATCACCGACCTCCTCCACGATCACCGATAACCCCCCGATCACCGACCTCCCCCCACGATCACCGACACCCCCGCGATCACCGACCTCCCCCCACGATCACCGACCTCCCCCCCGATCACCGATACCCCCCGATCACCGACCTCCCCCCACGATCACCGACCTCCCCCCCGATCACCGATACCCCCCGATCACCGACCTCCCCCCACGATCATTGACCTCACCCCACGATCACCGACCTCCTCCGCCGATCACTGATAACCCCCCGATCACCGACCTCCCCCCACGATCACCGACACCCCCGCGATCACCGACCTCCCCCCACGATCACCGACACCCCCGCGATCACCGACCTCCCCCCACGATCACCGACCTCCCCCCACGATCACCGACACCCCCGCGATCACCGACACCCCCGCGATCACCGACCTCCCCCCACGATCATTGACCTCACCCCACGATCACCGACCTCCTCCACGAACACCGATAAGCCCCCGATCACCGACCTCCCCCCACGATCACCGACACCCCCCTGAACACCGACCTCCTCCCTGATCACCGACCTCCCCCCATGATCACCGACCTCCCCCACGATCACCGACCTCCCCCCATGATCACCGAACTCCCCCACGATCACCGACCTCCTCCACGATCACCGATAACCCCCCGATCACCGACCTCCCCCCATGATCACCCACCTCCCCCACGATCACCGACCTCCCCTGCGATCACTGACCTCCCCCCCATGATCACCGAACTCCCCCACGATCACCGACCTCCTCCACGATCACCGATAACCCCCCGATCACCGACCTCCCCCCACGACCACCGACACCCCCGCGATCACCGACCTCCCCCCTGATCACTGACCTCCCCCACAATCACCGACCTCCCCCATGATCACCGAACTCCCCCGCGATCACCGACACCCCCGTGATCACCAACCTCCCCCCTGATCACCGATACCCCCCCGATCACCGAACTCCCCACACGATCACCAATACCCCCGTGATCACCGACCACCCCCGTGATCACCGACCTCCCCCACGATCACCGACCTCCCCCCTGATCACCGATACCCCCCCGATCACCGAACTCCCCCGCGATCACCGACACCCCCGTGATCACCGACCTCCCCCCTGATCACCGATACCCCCCCGATCACCGACCTCCCCCCATGATCACCCACCTCCCCCACGATCACCGACCTCCCCTGCGATCACTGACCTCCCCCCCACGATCACCGAACTCCCCCACGATCACCGACCTCCTCCACGATCACCGATAACCCCCCGATCACCGACCTCCCCCCACGATCACCGACCTCCCCCCATGATCACCCACCTCCCCCACGATCACCGACCTCCCCCCTGATCACCGATACCCCCCCGATCACCGAACTCCCCCGCGATCACCGACACCCCCGTGATCACCGACCTCCCCCCTGATCACCGATACCCCCCCGATCACCGACCTCCCCCCACAATCACCGACCTCCCCCCACAATCACCGACCTCCCCCACAATCACCGACCTCCCCCATGATCACCGACCTCCCCCGCAATCACCAACCTCCTCCCTGATCACCAACCTCCCCCACGATCACCGACCTCCCCCGCGATCACCGACATCCCCGCGATCTCTGACCTCCCCCATGAACACCGACCCCTCTCGCGATCACCGACTCGCCCCAACCCCTCCATCTCTGCCCCCGATCTCTCTCCAACCACCCGCGATCACCCCCTGAACTTCAAAACCACGCCATAGCCACCCTATCCCCTCGCAACCTTGACCTCAAGCAGCATGAACTGAACTGAACTGCTCCTGAGCTGCGGCCTCTTCTGTAGCATTCCCTGTCCAACAGGGAGCCAAGCCTGTCAATCAGGCTGGCTTCCGGGAGGGGAACCTATTAGAAATAAGACGCACGCTCGCTTGAAATCCCAGCCCAGTAAATATGGATGCCTCTGATTCTATGATACTATGATTTGCAGAGGAAGAGCAGAACAGAATCCAGAGAAAGGCTGGGGAAATGGGATTAGAGCTCTCGTTAAACAGCTGGCAACAATACAGTAGCCATGGGTCGAAAGGCCTCCTGTGCTGAAGTGCCTCTCATTAGAAAGAAGAAAGAAAGGAATTGCATTTATATAGCACCCTTCATGACCTCAAGACTTCACAATTCGCTTTGCAGCCAATTAAGCACTTTTGAAGTGTAGTCACTGTCGTAATGTAGGAAACGCGGCAGCCAAATTGCTGATCCCACAAACCAGATAATCTTTTTGTCGATGTTGTGGAATAAATGTTGGCCAGGACGCAAGCAGAACTCCCCCGTGCTTCTATGAAATAGTGCTGTGGGCTCTTTTACATCCACCCGAAAACGCAGACAGGGCCTCGGTTCAATGTCTCCTCCAAAAGGCAACACATCCGACAGTGCAGCATTCCTTCAGCACTGGAGTGTCAGCGTAGATTTAGTGTTCAAGTTTCTGGTGTGGGACTATGAACCTACAACTATTCTGGCTCAGAAGCGAGTGTGCTACCACTGAGCCACGGCTGACACCTGTCATCTTTCGAGGGAGGGAGAGGAGTTCTGCCTAACCTCCTTTGTTGCTCCTAATTCTCTCATTTTAACTTATGCAGTGCGGTGGGCGGAGATGGCGGGGTGCAGGGAAGTAATGGACTGGCATGTGGGTGGGGAGGTTTCATGAACAACTGGAGTAGGCTGCAAGCCCCGAATAATAATATAAACCACATGTGTTTGCATCTAGGGGCTTTCTCCCAGTAACAGGCCCAGGTTAACCGTCGTCATTTTTGGGCAGCCATCTGGAATTTATTACGCAACGCACTCACTAGAAGGTGACACCACGGGACACACTCACTAGAAGGAGAGACACCGCAGGACAATCTCACTGGAAGGAGAGATCCCGCGGGACACAATCACTGGAATGAGATACCGCAGGACACACTCACTGGAAGGAGACACCGCGGTACACACTCACAGAATGGAGACACCATGGGACACACTCACTGGAAGGAGACACCGCAGGACACAGGCACTGGAAGGAGACATCGCGGGACACACTCACTGGAAGGAGACATCGCGGGACACATTCGCTGGAATGAGAGACACCATGGGACACAGTCACTGGAAGGAGACACCGCGGGACACACTCACTGGAATGAGAGACACAGTGGGACACACTCACTGTAAGGGGGCACACCACGGGATACACTCACTACAAGGAGACACCGGGGGACACACTTATTGGAAGGAGACACCGCGGGACACACTCACTGGGAGGAGGCACCGCAGGACCCACTCACTGGTAGGAGACACACTGTGGGACACACTCATAGGAAGGAGGCACTGCGGGACACACTCACTGGAAGGAGACACCGCAAGTCACACTCACTGGAATGTGACACCGCGGTACACACTCACTGGGAGGAGACACCGCGGGACACACTCACTGGTAGGAGACACACCGTGGGGCACACTCATTGGAAGGAGGCACCGTGGGACACACTCACTGGAAGGAGACACCACAGGACACAATCACTGGAAGGAGACACCGCGGGACAGACTCACTGGAAGGAGACACCATGGGACACACTCATTGGATGGAGAGACCTAGGGACACATTCATTGGATGGAGATACCTCGGGACACACTCACTGGAAGGAGACACTGCAGGACACACTCCCTGGATGGAGACACACCGTGGGACACACTCACTGGAAGGAGACACCGCGGGACCCACTCACTAGAAGGTGAGACCGAGGAACACATTCACTGGACGGAGACACCGCGGGACACACTCACTGGAAGGTGACACCGCGGTACACACTCACTGAAAGGAGACACACCGTGGGACCCACTCACAGGAAGGAGATACCATGGGACACACTCACTGGGAGGAGACATAGCGGGACATACTCGCTGGTAGGAGACACCGCGGGACACACTGATGGAAGGAGGCACCGTTTGACACACTCACTGGAAGGAGACAACACGGGACACACTCACATGATGGAGACACCGTGGGACATAATCGCTGGAAGGAGACACCACAGGACACATTCACTGGAAGGAGACACCGCGGGACACAATCACCGGAAGGAGAAACCGCGGAACAGACTCACCGGAAGGAGATACCGCGGAACAGACTCACTGGAAGGAGAGACCGCGGGGCAAGCTCACTGGAAGGAGACATCGCGGGACACACTCACTGGAAGGAGACACTGGGGGACTCATTTACTTAAAGGAGACACCGCGGGACACACTCACTGGAAGGAGACACACCATGGGACCCACTCACAGGAAGGAGAGTCCGTGGGACACACTCATTGGAAGGAGATACAGCATGGGACACATTCACTGGAAGGAGACACAGCGGGACACACTCACTGGAAGGAGACACACCGCGGAACATACTCACTGGAAGGAGACACTGCGGGACACACTCACTGGAAGGTGACACCGCGGAGCACACTCACTGAAAGGAGACACTGCGGGACACACTCACTGAAAGGAGACACCGCGGGACACACTCACTGGTAGGCGACACCACGGAACACACTCACTGAAAGGAGACACCGCGGGACACACTCACTGGAAGGAGACACACCGCGGGACCCAATCTCAGGAAGGAGAGACCATGGGACACACTCACTGGAAGGAGATACAGCACGGGACACATTCACTGGAAGGAGACACAGCGGGACACACTCACTGGAAGGAGACACACCACGCGACACACTGACTGGAAGAAGTCACCGCGGGTCACACTCACTCGAAGGAGACACACCTCGGTACACACTCACTGGAAGGAGACACCATGGGACACACTCACCGGATGGAGACACCGAGAGATGAACTCACCGGAAGGAGACACCGCGGTATACACTGACTAGAAGGAGTCACTGCGGGTCACGCTCACTGGAAGGAGACACACCGCAGGACACATTCACTGGAATGAGACACCGCAGGACACACTCACTGGAGGGAGACACCGCGGGACACACTCACAGAATGGAGAAACCATGGGACACACTCACTGGAAGGAGACACCGCGGGACACACTCACTGGAAGGAGACACCACGGGACACAATCACCGGAAGGAGCAACTGCGGAACAGACTCACTGGAAGGAGAGACCGTGGGGCAAGCTCACTGGAAGGAGACATCGCAGGACACACTCACTGGAAGGAGACACCGCAGGACAATCTCACTGGAAGGAGACACCGCGGGACACACTCATTGGAAGGAGGCATCGCAGGACACATTGGCTGGAATGAGAGACACCATGGGACACAGTCACTGGAAGGAGACACCGCGGGACACATTCACTGGAATGAGAGACAGAGTGGGACACACTCACTGGAAGGGGACACACCACGGGAAACACTCACTACAAGGAGACACCGGGGGACACACTTATTGGAAGGAGACACCGCGGGACACACTCACTGGAAGGAGGCACTGCGGTACACAAACACTGGGAGGAGACACACCGTGGGACACACTCATTGGAAGGAGACACCACGAGACACACTCACTGGAAGGAGACACTGTGGGACTACACTCACTGGAAGTAGAGACACCGCGGGACACACTCACTGGTAGGAGACACACCGCAGGACATACTCACTGGAAGTAGACACCATGGGTCCCACTCACTTGAAGGTGACACCGCGGAACACATTCACTGAAAGGAGACACCGCAGGACACAGCCACTGGAAGGAGACACCGCGGGACACAGTCACCGGAAGGAGAAACCGCGGAACACATCACCGGAAGGAGATACCGCGGAACAGACTCACTGGAAGGAGAGATCGCGGGGCAAGCTCACTGGAAGGAGACATCGCGGGACACACTCATTGGAAGGAGACACGGCAGGACACATTCGCTGGAATGAGAGATGCCGTGGGACACAGTCACTGGAAGGAGACACCGCGGGACACACTCACTGGAAGGAGAAAGCGCGGAACAGACTCACTGGAAGGAGAGACTGCGGGGCAAGCTCACTGGAAGGAGACATCGCAGGACACACTCACTGGAAGGAGAAACCGTGAGACACAGTCACTGGAAGGAGACACCGCAGGACATATTCGCTGGAATGAGAGACACAGTCACTGGAAGGAGATACTGCGGAACAGACTCACTGGATGGAGAGATCGCGGGGCAAGCTCACTGGAAGGAGGCACCGCGAGACACAATCACTGGAAGGAGACACCGCAGGACAATTTCACTGGAAGGAGACACCGCGGGACACAGTCACTGGAAGGAGACACCGTGGGACACACTCACTGGAAAGAGACCCCGCAGGACACACTCACTGGAAGGTGACACCGCGGAACACACTCACTGGGAGGAGACACCGCGGGACACACTCACTGGTGGGAGACACCGCGGGACACACTCACTGGAAGGAGACACCGCGGGACACACTCACTGGAAGGAGACACCGCGGGACACACTCACTGGAAGGAGACACCGCGGGACACACTCACTGGAAGGAGACACCGCGGGACACACTCACTGGTGGGAGACACCGCGGGATACACTCACTGGAAGGAGACACCGCGGGACACACTCACTGGGAATTGGCACCGCGTGACACACTCACTGGAAGGAGACACCGCGAGACACACTCACTGGAAGGAGACACCGCGGGACACACTCACTGGAAGGAGACACCGCGGTACACACTCACTGGAAGGAGACACCGCGGGACACACTCACTGGGAATTGGCACCGCGTGACACACTCACTGGAAGGAGACATCGCGGGACACACTCACTGGAAGGAGACACTGCGGGACACTCTCACTGGAAGGAGAGACACCGTGGGACTACACTCACTGGAAGGAGACACAGCGGGACATATTCACTGGAAGGAGACACTGTGGGACACGTTCACTGGAAGGATACACACCGCAGGACAAAGTCACTGGAAGGAGACACTGCGGGTCCCACTGACTGTAAGGTGACACCGCGGGACACACTCACTGTGATGAGACACCTCGAGACACGCTCACTGTTAGGAGACACACCGTGAGACACATTCATTGGAAAGAGGCACCGCGGGACACACTCACTGGAAGGAGACACCGCGAGACACACTCACTGGAAGGAGACACCGCGGGACTGCACTCACTGGAAGTAGAGATTCCACAGGACACACTCACTGGAAGGAGACACACTGCGGAACACACTCACTGGAAGGAGACACACTGCGGGACACACACACTTGAAGGTGACACCACGGAACACATTCCCTGAAAGGAGACACCGCGGGACACAATCACTGGAAGGAGACATCGCGGGACACATTCGCTGGAATGAGAGACACCATGGGACACAGTCACTGGAAGGAGACACCGCGGGACACACTCACTGGAATGCGAGACACAGTGGGACACACTCACTGGAAGGGGAGAAACCACGGGATACACTCACTGCAAGGAGACACCGGGGGACACACTTATTGGAAGGAGACTCCGAGGGTCACACTCACTGGAAGGGGACACTGCGGTACACAAACACTGGGAGGAGACACCGCAGGACACACTCACTTGTAGGCGACACACCGTGGGACACATTCATTGGAAGGAGGCACCGCGGGACACACTAACTGGAAGGAGACACCGCGAGACACACTCACTGGAAGGAGACACCGTGGGGCTACACTCACTGGAAGTAGAGACACCGCGGGACACACTCACTGGTAGGAGACACACCGCGAGACACACTCACTGGAAGTAGGCACCGCGGGTCCCACTCACTTGAAGGTGACACCGCGGAACACATTAACTGAAAGGAGACACCGCGGGACACATTCACTGGAAGGAGGTACAGCGCTTGTCACACTCACTGGAAGGAGACACCGCGGGACACACTCACTGGAAGGAGACACCTCGGGGCACAATCACCGGAAGGAGAAACCGCGGAACACACTCACCGGAAGGAGATACCGCAGAACAGACTCACTGGAAGGAGAGATTGCGGGGCAAGCTCACTGGAAGGAGACACCGCAGGACACAATCACTGGAAGGAGACATTGCAGGACACATTCGCTGGAATGAGAGACACCGTGGGACACAGTCACTGGGAATTGACATCGCGTGACACACTCACTGGAAGGAGACACTGCGGGACACACTCACTGGAAGGATAAACCGCGGGTCCCAGTCACTGGAAGGTGACACCGCGGAACATATTCACTGAAAGGAGACACCGAGGGACACACTCACTGGAGGGAGATACAGCGCTGGTCACACTCACTGGAAGGAGACACCGCGGGTCACACTCACTGGAAGGAGACACCGCGGGACACAATCACCGGAAGGATAAACCGCGGAACACAATCACTGGAAGGAGATACCGCGGAACAGACTCACTGGATGGAGAGATCGCGGGGCAAGCTCACTGGAAGGAGGCATCGCGGGACACAATCACTGGAAGGAGACACCGCAGGACAATCTCACTGGAAGGAGACACCGTGGGACACAGTCACTGGAAGGAGACACTGTGGGACACACTTACTGGAAAGAGACCCCGCAGGACACACTCACTGGAAGGTGACACCGCGGTACACACTCACTGGGAGGAGACACCGCGGGATACACTCACTGGTGGGAGACACCGCGGGATACACTCACTGGAAGGAGACACCGCAGGACATTCTCACTGGAAGGAGACACCGCGGGACACACTCACTGGGAATTGGCACCGCGTGACACACTCACTGGAAGGAGACACCGCGGGACACACTCACTGGAAGGAGACACTGCGGGACACTCGCACTGGAAGGAGAGACACCGTGGGACACACTCACATGAAGGAGACACAGCGGGACATATTCACTGGAAGGATACACACCGCAGGACAAAGTCACTGGAAGGAGACACTGTGGGTCCCACTGACTGTAAGGTGACACCGCGGGACACACTCACTGTGATGAGACACCTCGAGACACACTCACTGTTAGGAGACACACCGTGAGACACATTCATTGGAAGGAGGCTCCGCGGGACACACTCACTGGAAGGAGACACCGCGAGACACACTCACTGGAAGGAGACACCACGGGACTACACTCACTGGAAGTAGAGATTCCACGGGACACACTCACTGGAAGGAGACACACTACGGAACACACTCACTGGAAGGAGACACACTGCGGGACACACACACTGGAAGGTGACATCGTGGGACACATTCGCTGGAATGAGAGACACCATGGGACACAGTCACTGGAAGGAGACACCGTGGGACACACTCACTGGAAGGAGACACTGTGGGACACACTTACTGGAAAGAGACCCCGCAGGACACACTCACTGGAAGGTGACACCGCGGTACACACTCACTGGGAGGAGACACCGCGGGACACACTCACTGGTGGGAGACACCGCGGGATACACTCACTGGAAGGAGACACCGCGGGACACACTCACTGGAAGGAGACACCACGGGACTACACTCACTGGAAGTAGAGATTCCACGGGACACACTCACTGGAAGGAGACACACTGCGGAACACACTCACTGGAAGGAGACACACTGCGGGACACACACACTGGAAGGTGACATCGCGGGACACATTCGCTGGAATGAGAGACACCATGGGACACAGTCACTGGAAGGAGACACCGCGGGACACACTCACTGGAATGAGAGACACAGTGGGACACACTCACTGGAAGGGGACAAACCACGGGATACAATCACTACAAGGAGACACCGGGGGACACACTTATTGGAAGGAGACTCCGAGGGACAAAGACACTGGAAGGAGACACTGCGGTACACAAACACTGGGAGGAGACACCGCAGGACACACTCACTGGTAGGCGACACACCGTGGGACACACTCATTGGAAGGAGGCACCGCGGGACACACTCACTGGAAGGAGACACCGCGAGACACACTCACTGGAAGGAGACTCCGTGGGGCTACACTCACTGGAAGTAGAGACACCGCGGGACACAATCACTGGTAGGAGACACACCGCGAGACACACTCACTGGAAGTAGACACAACGGGTCCCACTCACTTGAAGGTGACACCGCGGAACACATTCACTGAAAGGAGACACCGCGGGACACATTCACTGGAAGGAGGTACAGCACTTGTCACACTCACTGGAAGGAGACACCGCGGGACACACTCACTGGAAGGAGACACCGCGGGACACAATCACCGGAAGGAGAAACCGCGGAACACACTCACCGGAAGGAGATACCGCGGAACAGACTCACTGGAAGGAGAGATTGCGGGGCAAGCTCACTGGAAGGAGACACCGCGGGACACACTCACTGGAAGGAGACACTGCGGGACACACTCACTGGAAGGAGACACTGCGGGACACACTCACTGGAAGGAGACACTGCGGGACACACTCACTGGAAGGAGACACCGCGGGACACTCTCACTGGAAGGAGAGTCACCGTGGGAAACACTCACAGGAAGGAGACACAGTGGGACATATTCACTGGAAGGAGACACTGTGGGACACGTTCACTGGAAGGATACACACCGCAGGACAAAGTCACTGGAAGGAGACACTGCGTGTCCGACTCACTGTATGGTGACACCGCGGGACACACTCACTGTGATGAGACACCTTGAGACACATTCACTGGTAGGAGACACACCGTGAGACACACTCATTGGAAGGAGACCCTGCGGGACACACTCACTGGAAGGAGACACCGCGAGACACACTCACTGGAAGGAGACACCGTGGGACTACACTCACTGGAAGTAGAGATACCGCGGGACCCACTCACTGGAAGGAGACACACTGCGGGACACACTCACTGGAAGGAGACACACTGCAGGACACACTCACTGGGAGGAGACACCGTGGGACACAATCACTGGAAGGTGACACCGCGGAACACATTCACTGAAAGGAGACACCGCGGGACACAATCACTGGAAGGTGACACCGCGGAACACCTTCACTGGAAGGAGACACCGTGGGACACACTCACTGGGAGGAGACACCGTGGAACACACTCACTGGTAGGACACACACCGTGGGTCACACTCATTGGAAAGAGGCACCGCGGGACACACTCACTGGAAGGAGACACCGCGGGACACACTCAATGCAAGTAGAGACACCGCGGGACACATTCCCTGGGAGGAGACACCGTGGGACACACTCACTGGCAGGAGACACACCGTGGGACACACTCATTGGAAAGAGGCACCGCGGGACACATTCACTGGAAGGAGACACCGCGGGACACACTCCCAGGAAGTAGAAACACCGCGGGCCACACTCACTGGAAGGAGACACCGCGGGTCCCACTCACTGGAAGGTGACACCGCAGAACACATTCACTGAAAGGAGACACACTGCGGGACACACTCACTGGAAGGAGACACAGCGGGACACACTCACTGGAAGGAGATACAGCGCGGGATACACTCACTGGAAGGAGACACACCGCGGGTCACATTAACTGGAAGGAGATACCGCGGAACAGACTCACTGGAAGGAGAGACCGTGGGGCAAGCTCACTGGAAGGAGACATCGCGGAACACACTCACTGGAAGGACAAATGTAAGAAGTCACACAACACCAGGTTATAGTCCAACAGCTTTATTTGAAATCACAAGCTTTCGGAGCGCTGCTCCTTCTTCAGGTGAAGTGGAGAAATGCATAAAGACACAGCTTATATAGTCAGAGAATATCAACAAGTTCCATCCCGCCATCAAACTCACCATGGACTACTCCTCAGAATCGGTCTCATTCCTGGACACACGAATCTCCATCAAAGACGGACACCTCAGCACTTCACTCTACCGCAAGCCCACGGACAACCTCACGATGCTTCACTTCTCCAGCTTCCACCCTAGCCACGTTAAAGAAGCCATCCCCTATGGACAAGGCCTGCGAATACACAGGATCTGCTCAGACGAGGAGGAATGCGATGGACACCTACAGACACTGAAAGACGCCCTTGTAAGAACGGGATATGACGCTCGACTCATCGATCGACAGTTCCGACGGGACACAGCGAAAAATCGCATAGACCTCCTCAGAAGACAAACACGGGACACAACCAACAGAGTACCCTTCGTCGTCCAGTACTTCCCCGGAGCGGAGAAACTACGCCATGTTCTTCGCAGCCTTCAACATGTCATCGATGACGACGAACACCTCGCTAAGGCCATCCCCACGCCTCCACTACTCGCTTTCAAACAGCCGCCTAACCTCAAACAGACCATCGTTCGCAGCAAATTACCCAGCTTTCAGGAGAACAGCGACCACGACACCACACAACCCTGCCACAGCAACCTCTGCAAGACATGCCAGATCATCAACACAGATACCATCATCACACATGAGGACACCACCCACCAGGTACATGGTACATACTCATGTGACTCGGCCAACGTTGTCTACCTCATACGTTGCAGGAAAGGATGCCCCGGAGCATGGTACATCGGCGAGACCATGCAGACACTGCAACAATGGATGAACGGACACCGCGCAACAATCACCAGGCAGGAGTGCTCCCTCCCAGTCGGGGAACACTTCAGCAGTCAAGGACATTCAGCCTCCGATCTTCGGGTAAGCATTCTCCAAAGCGGCCTTCGAGACACACGACAACGCAAAATCGTCGAACAGAAACTGATAGCCAAGTTCCGCACCCATGAGGACGGCCTCAACCGAGATCTTGGGTTCATGTCACGCTACATGTAACCCCACCTGACGCAGGGTCATCCAGACTCGAGTCGACATTGGCTTGTTCTCTCTACACAGATGCGGCCGGACCTGCTGTGATTTCCAGCCAAAAAACAATGTTTTTTGTCTGTTTTTTTGTTTTTCATACAGACCCCAGCATCTGCAATATTTGACCCCTTGTGACCCCACCTCATTGTTCTTTGATGTAATGTTTCCCTGACTGACCTGTTTGGACACCATTCACACCTTTGACTGCTGTGATTATCTCTCTGCCGAGGTGTGATAAATGGCCGTTGGAAAGGTTACCTGTAAACATCTGACATGACTCTCTGACTATATAAGCTGTGTCTTTATGCATTTCTCCACTTCACCTGAAGAAGGAGCAGCGCTCCGAAAGCTTGTGATTTCATATAAAGCTGTTGGACTATAACCTGGTGTTGTGTGACGTCTTACATTTGTCCACCCCAGTCCAACTCCGGCATCTCCACACCATCTCTGGAAGGAGACACCGCGGTACACACTCACTGGAAGGAGACACTGCGGGACACACTCACTGGAAGGGGACACACCGTGGGATACACTCACTGGAAGGAGACACCGCGGGACACACTCACTGGAAGGAGACACCGCGGTACACACTCACTGGAAGGAGACACCGCGGGACACACTCACTGGGAATTGGCACCGCGTGACACACTCACTGGAAGGAGACACCGCGGGACACACTCACTGGAAGGAGACACTGCGGGACACTCTCACTGGAAGGAGAGACACCGTGGGACACACTCACTGGAAGGAGACACAGCGGGACATATTCACTGGAAGGAGACACTGTGGGACACGTTCACTGGAAGGATACACACCGCAGGACAAAGTCACTGGAAGGAGACACTGCGGGTCCCACTGACTGTAAGGTGACACCGCGGGACACACTCACTGTGATGAGACACCTCGAGACACGCTCACTGTTAGGAGACACACCGTGAGACACATTCATTGGAAGGAGGCACCGCGGGACACACTCACTGGAAGGAGACACCGCGAGACACACTCACTGGAAGGAGACACCGCGGGACTACACTCACTGGAAGTAGAGATTCCACAGGACACACTCACTGGAAGGAGACACACTGCGGAACACACTCACTGGAAGGAGACACACTGCGGGACACACACACTGGAAGGTGACACCGCGGAACACATTCACTGAAAGGAGACACCGCGGGACACAATCACTGGAAGGAGACATCGCGGGACACATTCGCTGGAATGAGAGACACCATGGGACACAGTCACTGGAAGGAGACACCGCGGGACACACTCACTGGAATGAGAGACACAGTGCGACACACTCACTGGAAGGGGACAAACCACGGGATACACTCACTACAAGGAGACACCGGGGGACACACTTATTGGAAGGAGACTCCGAGGGTCACACTCACTGGAAGGAGACACTGCGGTACACAAACACTGGGAGGAGACACCGCAGGACACACTCACTGGTAGGCGACACACCGTGGGACACACTCATTGGAAGGAGGCACCGTGGGACACACTAACTGGAAGGAGACACCGCGAGACACACTCACTGGAAGGAGACACTGTGGGGCTACACTCACTGGAAGTAGAGACACGGCGGGACACACTCACTGGTAGGAGACACACCGCGAGACACACTCACTGGAAGTAGACACCGCGGGTCCCACTCACTTGAAGGTGACACCGCGGAACACATTCACTGAAAGGAGACACCGCGGGACACATTCACTGGAAGGAGGTACAGCACTTGTCACACTCACTGGAAGGAGACACCGCGGGACACAGTCACTGGAAGGAGACACCGCGGGACACAATCACCGGAAGGAGACACCGCGGGACACAATCACCGGAAGGAGAAACCGCGGAACACACTCACCGGAAGGAGATACCGCGGAACAGACTCACTGGAAGGAGAGATTGCGAGGCAAGCTCACTGGAAGGAGACACCGCGGGACACAGTCACTGGAAGGAGACATCGCAGGACACATTCGCTGGAATGAGAGACACCGTGGGACACAGTCACTGGAAGGAGACACTGCGGGACACACTCACTGGAAGGAGACACTGCGGGACACACTCACTGGAAGGAGACACCGCGGGACACTCTCACTGGAAGGAGAGTCACCGTGGGTCACACTCACTGGAAGGAGACTCAGCAGGACATATTCACTGGAAGGAGACACTGTGGGACACACTAACTGGAAGGAGACACCGCGAGACACACTCACTGGAAGGAGACACTGTGGGGCTACACTCACTGGAAGTAGAGACACCGCGGGACACACTCACTGGTAGGAGACACACCGCGGGACACAATCACCGGAAGGATAAACCGCGGAACACAATCACTGGAAGGAGATACAGCGGAACAGACTCACTGGATGGAGAGATCGCGGGGCAAGCTCACTGGAAGGAGACATCGCGGGACACAATCACTGGAAGGAGACACCGCAGGACAATCTCACTGGAAGGAGACACCGCGGGACACAGTCACTGGAAGGAGACATCGCAGGACACATTCGCTGGATTGAGAGACACCGTGGGACACAGTCACTGGAAGGAGACACCGTGGGACACACTCACTGGAAGGAGACACTGTGGGACACACTTACTGGAAAGAGACCCCGCAGGACACACTCACTGGAAGGTGACACCGCGGAACACATTCACTGAAAGGAGACACCGCGGGACACAATCACTGGAAGGTGACACCGCGGAACACCTTCACTGAAAGTAGAGACTGTGGGACACACTCACTGGGAGGAGACACCGTGGAACACACTCACTGGTAGGACACACACCGTGGGTCACACTCATTGGAAAGAGGCACCGCGGGACACACTCACTGGAAGGAGACACCGCGGGACACAATCACTGGCAGGAGACACACCGTGGGACACACTCATTGGAAAGAGGCACCGCGGGACACATTCACTGGAAGGAGACACTGCGGGACACACTCCCAGGAAGTAGAAACACCGCGGGCCACACTCACTGGAAGGAGACACCGCGGGTCCCACTCACTGGAAGGTGACACCGCAGAACACATTCACTGAAAGGAGACACACCGCGGGACACACTCACTGGAAGGAGACACAGCGGGACACATTCACTGGAAGGAGATACAGCGCGGGATACACTCACTGGAAGGAGACACACCGTGGGTCACAATAACTGGAAGGAGATACCGCGGAACAGACTCACTGGAAGGAGAGACCGTGGGGCAAGCTCACTGGAAGGAGACATCGCGGAACACACTCACTGGAAGGAGACACCGCAGGACAATCTCACTGGAAGGAGACACCGCGGGACACACTCACTGGAAGGGGACACACCGTGGGATACACTCACTGGAAGGAGGCACCGAGGGACACACTCACTGGAAGGAGACACCGCGGTACACACTCACTGGGAGGAGACGCAGCGGGACATACTCACTGGTAGGAGACACACCGCGGGACACACTCATTGGAAGGAGACACACTGCGGGACACACTCACTGGAAAGAGACACCACGGAACACATTCACTGGAAGCAGACACTGCGGGACACTCTCACTGGAAGGAGAGACACCGTGGAACACACTCACTGGTATGTGACACCGCAGAACACAATCACTGAAAGGAGACACCGCGGGACACACTCACTGGAAGGAGACACACCGCGGGACTCATTCACAGGAAGGAGAGACCATGGGGCACACTCACTGGAAGGAGACACAGCGGGACACACTCACTGGAAGGAGATACAGCACGGGACACATTCACTGGAAGGAGACACAGCGTGACACACTCACTGGAAGGAGACATACCGCGGGACGCACTCACTGGAAGGAGAAACCGCGGAACAGACTCACTGGAAGGAGAGACCACGGGGCAAGCTCACTGGAAGGAGACATTGCAGGACACACTCACTGGAAGGAGACACCGCAGGACAATCTCACTGGAAGGAAACACCGTGGGACACACTCACTGCAAGGAGACATCGCGGGACACATTCGCTGGAATTAGAGACACCTGCGACACAGTCACTGGAAGGAGACACCGCGGGACACACTCACTGGAAGGGGACACACCACGGGATACACTCACTACAAGGAGACACCGGGGGACAAACTTATTGGAAGGAGACACCGCGGGACACACTCACTGGAATGAGAGACACCGCGGGACACACTCACTGGAAGGGGACACACCACGGGATACACTCACTACAAGGAGACACCGGGGGACAAATTTATTGGAAGGAGACACCGCGGGACACACTCACTGGAAGGAGACACTGCGGTACACAAACACTGGGAGGAGACACCGCAGGACACACTCACTGGTAGGAGACACACTGTGGGACACACTCATTGGAAAGAGGCACCGCGGGACACACTCACTGGAAGGAGACACCGCGAGACACACTCACTGGAAGGAAACACCGTGGGACTACACTCGCTGGAAGTAGAGACACCGCAGGACACACTCACTGGTAGGAGACACACTGTGGGACACACTCATTGGAATGAGGCACCGTGGGACACACTAACTGGAAGGAGACACCGCGAGACACACTCACTGGAAGGAGACACCGTGGGGCTACACTCACTGGAAGTAGAGACACCGCGCGCGGGACACACTCACTGGTAGGAGACACACCGCGAGACACACTCACTGGAAGTAGACACCGCGGGTCCCACTCACTTGAAGGTGACACCGCGGAACACATTCACTGAAAGGAGACACCGCGGGACACAATCACCGGAAGGAGGTACAGCGCTTGTCACACTCACTGGAAGGAGACACCGCGGGACACAATCACCGGAAGGAAAAACCGCGGAACACACTCACCGGAAGGAGATACCGTGGAACAGACTCACTGGAAGGAGAGATTGCGGGGCAAGCTCACCGGAAGGAGACACCGCGGGCACAGTCACTGGAAGGAGACATCACAGGACACGTTCGCTGGAATGAGAGACACAGTGGGACACAGTCACTGGGAATTGACACCGCGTGACACACTCACTGGAAGGAGACACTGCGGGACACACTCACTGGAAGGATAAACCGCTGGTCCCACTCACTGGAAGGTGACACCGTGGGACACTCTCACTGGAAGGAGACACTGTGGGACACACTCACTGGAAGGAGACACTGTGGGACACTCTCACTGGAAGGATAAACCGCTGGTCCCACTCACTGGAAGGTGACACCGCGTGACACACTCACTGGAAGGAGACACTGTGGGACACACTCACTGGAAGGAGACACTGTGGGACACACTCACTGGAAGGATAAACCGCTGGTCCCACTCACTGGAAGGTGACACCGCGGAACACTTTCACTGAAAGGAGACACCGCGGGACACACTCACTGGAGGGAGATACAGCGCTGGTCACACTCACTGGAAGGAGACACCGCGGGTCACATTCACTGGAAGCAGACACCGCGGGACACAATCACCGGAAGGATAAACCGCGGAACACAATCACTGGAAGGAGATACCTCGGAACAGACTCACTGGATGGAGAGATCGCGGGGCAAGCTCACTGGAAGGAGACATCGCGGGACACAATCACTGGAAGGAGACACCGCAGGACAATCTCACTGGAAGGAGACACCGCGGGACACAGTCACTGGAAGGAGACATCGCAGGACACATTCGCTGGAATGAGAGACACCGTGGGACACAGTCACTGGAAGGAGACACCGTGGGACACACTCACTGGAAGGAGACACTGTGGGACACACTCACTGGAAGGAGACACCGTGGGACACACTCACTGGAAGGAGACACTGTGGGACACACTTACTGGAAAGAGACCCCGCAGGACACACTCACTGGAAGGTGACACCGCGGTACACACTCACTGGGAGGAGACACCGCGGGACACACTCACTGGTGGGAGACACCGCGGGACACACTCACTGGAAGGAGACACCGCGGGACACACTCACTGGTGGGAGACACCGCGGGACACACTCACTGGAAGGAGACACCGCAGGACATTCTCACTGGAAGGAGACACCGCGGGACATACTCACTGGAAGGGGACACACCGTGGGATACACTCACTGGAAGGAGACACCGCGGGACACACTCACTGGAAGGAGACACCGCGGTACACACTCACTGGGAGGAGACACAGTGGGACATACTCACTGGTAGGAGACACACCGTGGGACACACTCATTGGAAGGAGACACACTGCGGGACACACTCAGTGGAAGGAGACACCATGGGACACATTCACTGGAAGGAGACACCGCGGGACACACTCACTGGAAAGAGACACCACGGAACACACTCACTGGAAGCAGACACTGCGGGACACTCTCACTGGAAGGAGAGACACCGTGGGACACACTCACTGGTAGCTGACACCGCAGAACACAATCACTGAAAGGAGACACCGCGGGACACAATCACTGGAAGGAGACACACCGCGGGACCCATTCACAGGAAGGAGAGACCATGGGGCACACTCACTGGAAGGAGACACAGCGGGACACACTCACTGGAAGGAGCTACAGCACGGGACACATTCACTGGAAGGAGACACAGCGTGACACACTCACTGGAAGGAGACATACCGCGGGACGCACTCACTGGAAGGAGAAACCGCGGAACAGACTCACTGGAAGGAGAGACCACGGGTCAAGCTCACTGGAAGGAAACATTGCAGGACACACTCACTGGAAGGAGACACCGCAGGACAATCTCACTGGAAGGAAACACCGTGGGACACACTCACTGCAAGGAGACATCGCGGGACACATTCGCTGGAATGAGAGACACCTGCGACACAGTCACTGGAAGGAGACACTGCGGGACACACTCACTGGAATGAGAGACACAGTGGGACACACTCACTGGAAGGGGACACACCACGGGATACACTCACTACAAGGAGACACCGGGGGACACACTTATTGGAAGGAGACACCGCGGGACACACTCACTGGAAGGGGACACACCACGGGATACACTCACTACAAGGAGACACCGGGGGACAAACTTATTGGAAGGAGACACCGCGGGACACACTCACTGGAAGGAGACACTGCGGTACACAAACACTGGGAGGAGACACCGCAGGACACACTCACTGGTAGGAGACACACTGTGGGACACACTCATTGGAAAGAGGCACCGCGGGACACACTCACTGGAAGGAGACACCGCGAGACACACTCACTGGAAGGAAACACCGTGGGACTACACTCGCTGGAAGTAGAGACACCGCAGGACACACTCACTGGTAGGAGACACACTGTGGGACACACTCATTGGAATGAGGCACCGTGGGACACACTAACTGGAAGGAGACACCGCGAGACACACTCACTGGAAGGAGACACCGTGGGGCTAAACTCACTGGAAGTAGAGACACCGCGCGCGGGACACACTCACTGGTAGGAGACACACCGCGAGACACACTCACTGGAAGTAGACACCGCGGGTCCCACTCACTTGAAGGTGACACCGCGGAACACATTCACTGAAAGGAGACACCGCGGGACACATTCACTGGAAGGAGGTACAGCGCTTGTCACACTCACTGGAAGGAGACACCGCGGGACACACTCACTGGAAGGAGACACCGCGGGACACAATCACCGGAAGGAAAAACCGCGGAACACACTCACCGGAAGGAGATACCGTGGAACAGACTCACTGGAAGGAGAGATTGCGGGGCAAGCTCACCGGAAGGAGACACCGCGGGCACAGTCACTGGAAGGAAACATCACAGGACACGTTCGCTGGAATGAGAGACACAGTGGGACACAGTCACTGGGAATTGACACCGCGTGACACACTCACTGGAAGGAGACACTGCGGGACACACTCACTGGAAGGAGACACCGTGGGACACAATCACTGGAAGGAGACACCGTGGGACCTTCTCACTGAAAGGAGACACCGCGGGGCACACTCACCGGAAGGAGACACCACGGGACACACTCACTCGAAGGAGACACCGCAGGACACAATCACTGGAAGGAGACACCGTGGGACCTTCTCACTGAAAGGAGACACCGCGGGGCACACTCACCGGAAGGAGACACCGCGCGACACACTCACTGGAAGGAGACACCGCGTGACACACTCATTGGAAGGAGACACAGCGGGATGCACTTATTGGAAGGAGACACCGCGGGACTCACTCACTGGTAGGAGACACCGCGAAACACACTCATTGGATGGAGAGACCTCGGGACACACTCCCTGGAAGGAGACACCGCAGGACACACACACTGGAATGAGACACCGCAGGCACACTAACAGGACAGAGACACCATGGGACACACTCACTGGAAGGAGACACCACGGGACACACTCACTGGAAGGAGACACCACGGGACACACTCACTCGAAGGAGACACCGCAGGACACAATCACTGGAAGGAGACACCGCGGGACACACTAACAGGGCAGAGACACCATGGGACACACTCACTGGAAGGAGACACCACGGGACACACGCACTGGAAGGAGACACCATGGGACACACTCACTGGAATCAGAGACACCATGGGACACATTCATTGGAAGGAGACAACGCAGGACACATTCACTGGAAGGAGACACCGCCGGACACACTCACTGAAAGGAGACACAACGGGAAACACTCACTGGAAGGAGACACCACGGGACACACTCTCTGGAACGAGACACCGCGGGACACACTTACTTGAAGGAGACACCGTGGGATACACTCAAAGGAAGGAGAGACCACGGGGCAAGCTCACTGGATGGAGACACCGCGGGATGCACTCACTGGAAGGAGACACTCCGTGGGACACACTCACTGGAAGGAGACACAGCGGGACACACTCACTGGAAGGAGATACAGCGCGGGACACACTCACTGGAAGGATACACCGTGGGACACTTTGACTGGAAGGAGACACCGCGGGACACAATCACTGGAAGGAGAAACAGCGGAACAGACTCACTGAAAGGAGAGACCGCAGGGCAAGCTCACTGGAAGGAAAAACCATGGGACGCACTCACTGGAAGGAGAGACCGTGGGACACACTCACTGGAAGGAGATACCGTGCGACACACTCAATGGAAGGAGACACCGCGGGACACACTCGCAGGAAGGAGATTACACGGGGCAAGCTCACTGGATGGAGACACCGCGGGACACACTCACTGGAAGGAGACACACCACGGGACACACTCACTGGAATGAGAGACACCATGGGACACATTCACTGGAAGGAGACACCGCACGACACATTCACTGGAAGGAGACACCGCCGGACACACTCACTGAAAGGAGACACCACGGAAAACACTCACTGGAAGGAGACACCATGGGACTCACTCACTGGAAGGAGACACCGCAGGACACACTAACAGGACAGAGACACCATGGGACACACTCACTGGAAGGAGACACCGTGGGACACACTCACAGGAAGGAGACACCACGGGACACACTCACTGGAAGGAGACACCGCAGGACACAATCACTGGAAGGAGACACCGTGGGACAAATTCACTGGAAGGAGACACCGCGCGACCTTCTCACTGAAAGGAGACACCGCGGGGCACACTCACCGGAAGGAGACACCGCGCGACACACTGACTGGAAGGAGACACCGCGTGACACACTCATTGGAAGGAGACACAGCGGGACGCACTTATTGGAAGGAGACACCGCGGGACTCACTCACTGGAAGGAGACACCGCGAAACACATTCATTGGATGGAGAGACCTCGGGACACATTCCCTGGAAGGAGACACCGCAGGACAAACACACTGGAATGAGACACCGCAGGACACACTAACAGGACAGAGACACCATGGGACACACTCACTGGAAGGAGACACCATGGGACACATTCACTGCAAGGAGACACACTCACTGGAATCAGAGACACCATGGGACACATTCATTGGAAGGAGACACCGTAGGACACATTCACTGGAAGGAGACACCACCGGACACACTCACTGAAAGAAGACACCACGGGAAACACTCACTGGAAGGAGACACCACGGGACACACTCACTGGAAGGAGCCACCGTGGGACACACTCACTGGAAGGAGACACCATGGGACACACTCACTGGAAGGAGACACCATGGGACACACTCACTGGAAGGAGACACCACGGGACACACTCACTGGAAGGAGACACCGCGGGACACACTCACTGGAAGGAGACACCGCAGGACACACTCACTGGAAGGAGACACCGTGGGACAAACTCACTGGAAGGAGACACCACGCAACACTATCACCGGAAGGAGACACCGCACGACACACTCACTGGAAGGAGACACCGCATGACACACTCATTGGATGGAGGGACCTCGGGACACACTCCCTGGAAGGAGACACACCACGGGACACCCTCACTGGAAGGCGACACCTCAGGGCACACTCACTGGAAGGAGGCACCACGGGACACACTCACTAGCAGGAGACACCACGGGACACACTCTCTGGAAGGGGAATCCGAGAGACAGACTCACCGGAAGGAGACACCGCGGGACACACTCACAGGATGGAGACACCGTGGGACACACTCACTGGACGGAGACACAGCGGGACACACTCACTGGAAGGTGACACTGCGGGACACACTCATTGGAAGGAGACATCGCAGGACACACTCACAGGACGGAGACACCATGGGACACATTCACTGGAAGGAGAAACCATGGGGCACACTCAATGGAAGGAGACACCGCGGGACAC
This sequence comes from Somniosus microcephalus, assembly GCF_052327205.1. NCBI lineage: Eukaryota > Metazoa > Chordata > Chondrichthyes > Squaliformes > Somniosidae > Somniosus > Somniosus microcephalus. The sequence goes on from NC_140999.1 coordinate 106,893,722, forward strand.
ACTCACTAGAAGGAGACACCGCGGGACACACGCACTGGATGGAGACACATCGAGGGACACACTCACTAGAATGAGAGACTCTGTGGGACACAGTCACTGGATGGAGAGACCTGGGGACACACTCAATGGAAGGAGACACCGCGGGACAGGCTCACTGGAAAGAGACACACCACGGGACACATTCACTGGAGGGAGACAGCACGGGACACACTCAGTGGAAGGAGACACGGCGGGACACAATCACTGGAAGGAGACATCGCAAGGCACACTCACTGGAAGGAGACACCGCTGGACACACTCACTGGTAGGAGAAACCGTGGGACACACTCACTGGAAGGAGACACCGCAAGAAACATTCATTGGATGGAGAGATCTCGGGACACACTCCCTGGAAGGAGACACACCGCGGGACACCCTCACTGGAAGGCGACACCGTGGGACACACTCACTGGAAGGAGACACCGCGGGACACACTCACTGGAAGGAGAGACCTCAAGACACACTCACTGGAAGGAGAAACCGCGGGACACACTCACTGGAAGGAGACACCGCGGGACGCTATCACTGGAAGGAGACACCGCGGGTCATACTCACTGGAAGGAGAAACACCGCAGGACACACTCACTGGAAGGAGACACCACGGGACACACTCACAGTATGGAGACACCATGGGACACACTCACTGGATGGAGACACAGCGGGACACACTCACTGGAAGGAGACACTGCGGAACACACTCACTGAAAGGAGACACCACGGGAAACACTCACTGGAAGGAGACACCATGGGACTCATTCACTGGAAGGAGACACCGCAGGGCACACTAACAGGGCAGAGACACCATGGGACACACTCACTGGAAGGAGACACCGTGGGACACACTCACAGGAAGGAGACACCACGGGACACACTCACTCGAAGGAGACACCGCAGGACACACTCACTGGAAGGAGAAACCGTGGGACAAATTCACTGGAAGGAGACACCGCGCGACATTCTCACTGAAAGGAGACACCGCGGGACACACTCACGGGAAGGAGACACCGCGCGACACACTCACTGGAAGGAGACACCGCATGACACACTCATTGGAAGGAGACACAGCGGGATGCACTTATTGGAAGGAGACACCGCGGGACTCACTCACTGGAAGGAGACACCGCGAAACACACTCATTGGATGGAGAGACCTCGGGACACACTCCCTGGAAGTAGACACCGCAGGACACACACACTGGAATGAGACACCGCAGGACACACTAACAGGACAGAGACACCATGGGACACACTCACTGCAAGGAGACACCATGGGACACACGCACTGGAAGGAGACACACCACGGGACACAGTCACTGGAATCAGAGACACCATGGGACACATTCACTGGAAGGAGACACCGAAGGACACACTCACTGAAAGGAGACACCACGGGAAACACTCACTGGAAGGAGACACCGCAGGACACACTAACAGGACAGCGACACCATGGGACACACTCACTGGAAGGAGACACCGTGGGACACACTCACTGGAAGGAGACACCACGGGACACACTCACTGGAAGGAGACACCGCGGGACACACTCACTGGAAGGAGACACCGCAGGACACACTCACTGGAAGGAGACACCGTGGGACAAACTCACTGGAAGGAGACACCGCGCGACACACTCACCGGAAGGAGACACCGCGCGACACACTCACTGGAAGGAGACACCGCATGACACATTCATTGGAAGGCGACACCGTGGGATGCACTTATTGGAAGGAGACACCGCGGGACTCAGTCACTGGAAGGAGACACCGCGAAACACACTCATTGGATGGAGAGACCTCGGGACACACTCCCTGGAAGGAGACACACCACGGGACACCCTCACTGGAAGGCGACACCTCAGGACACACTCACTGGAAGGAGGCACCATGGGACACACTCACTAGCAGGAGACACCATGGGACACACTCTCTGGAAGGGGAATCCGAGAGACAGACTCACCGGAAGGAGACACCGCGGGACACACTCACAGGATGGAGACACCGTGGGACACACTCACTGGACGGAGACACAGCGGGACACACTAACTGGAAGGTGACACTGCGGGACACACTCATTGGAAGGAGACATCGCAGGACACACTCACAGGACGGAGAAACCATGGGACACATTCACTGAAAGGAGAAACCGTGGGACACAGTCAATGGAAGGAGACACCGCGGGACACACTCACTAGAAGGAGACGCCGCGGGACACACTCCCTGGAAGGAGACACCACGTGACACATTCACTGGAAGGAGACACCGCGGGACATACTCACTGCAAAGAGACACCGTGGGACACACTCCCTGGAAGGAGGCACCGTGGGACACACTCACTGGAAGGAGACTCCACGGGACATACTCGCAGGAAGGAGAGACCGTGGGGCAATCTCACTGGAAGGTGACAAAGCGGGACACCCTCACTGGAAGGAGACACCTTGGGACAAACTCACTGGAATGAGACACTGTGGGACACACGCACTGGATGGAGACACATCGAGGGACACACTCACTAGAATGAGAGACTCCGTGGGACAGAGTCACTGGAAGGTGACGCCGCAGGATACACTCACTGGAAGGAGACACCGCGGGACACACTCACTGGATGGAGAGACCTCGGGACACACTCACTGGAAGGAGACACCGCAGGACAGGCTCACTGGAAAGAGACACACCGCGGGACACACTCACTGGAGGGAGACACCACGGGACACACTCACTGGAAGGAGACACCGCGGGACACAGTCACTGGAAGGAGACATCGCAAGGCACACTCACTGGAAGGAGACACCTCAGGACACACTCACTGGTAGGAGACACCGTGGGACACACTCACTAGCAGGAGATACCACGGGACATACTCGCTGGAAGGGGAATCTGAGAGACAGACTCACCGGAAGGAGACACCGCCGGACACACTCACAGGATGGAGACACCGTGGGACACACTCACTGGATGGAGACAAAGCGGGACACAGTCACTGTAAGGTGACACTGCGGGACACACTCATTGGAAGGAGACATCGCAGGACACATTCACAGGTCGGAGACACCATGGGACACATTCACTGGAAGGAGATACCGTGGGACACACTCAATGGAAGGAGACACCGCGGGTCACACTCACTAGAAGGAGACACCGCGGGACAGCCTCACTGGAGGGAGACACCACGGGACACACTCAATGCAAAGAGACACCGTGGGGCACACTCACTGGAAGGAGACACCGCTGGACACACTCTCTGGAAGGAGACACCGTGGGACACACTCCCTGGAAGGAGACACCGCGAGACACACTCATTGGATGGAGAGAACTCGGGACACACTCCCTGGAAGGAGACACACCGTGGGACACCCTCACTGGAAGGTGACACAGTGGGACACACTCACTGGAAGGAGACACCGCGGGACACACTCACTGGAAGGAGAGACCTCGAGACACACTCACTGGAAGGAGAAACCGCGGGACACACTCACTGGAAGGAGACACCGCGGGACGCTATCACTGGAAGGAGACACCGCGGGTCATACTCACTGGAAGGAGAAACACCGCAGGACACACTCACTTGAAGGAGACACCACGGGACACACTCACAGTATGGAGACACCATGGGACCCTCTCACAGGACGGAGACACAGCGGGACACACTCACTGGAAGGAGACACTGTGGAACACAATCACTGGAAGGAGACATCGCGGACACACTCACAGGACGGAGACACCATGGAACACTTTCACTGGAAGGAGACACCGTGGGACACACTCACTGGAAGGAGACACTGAGGGACACACTCACTGGAAGGAGGCACCGCGGGAGACACTCGCTGGAAGGAGACTCCACAGGACACACTCACTGGAAGGAGACACCGCGGGACAATCTCACTGGAAGGAGACACCGCACGACACACTCGCTGGAAGGAGACACCACGGGACACACTCACTTGAAGGAGACACCGTGGGATACACTCAAAGGAAGGAGAGACCACGGGGCAAGCTCACTGGATGGAGACACCGCGGGACGCACTCACTGGAAGGAGACACTCCATGGGACACACTCACTGGAAGGAGACACAGCGGGACACACTCACTGGAAGGAGATACAGCGCGGGACACACTCACTGGAAGGATACACCGTGGGACACTTTGGCTGGAAGGAGACACCGCGGAACAGACTCACCGGACGGAGATACCACGGAACAGACTCACTGAAAGGAGAGACCGCAGGGCAAGCTCACTGGAAGGAAAAACCATGGGACGCACTCACTCGAAGGAGAGACCGTGGGACACACTCACTGGAAGGAGATACCGTGTGACACACTCAATGGAAGGAGACACAGCGGGACACACTCACTGGAAGGAGACACCGCGGGACACACTCACTAGAAGGAGACACCGCGTGACAGCCTCACTGGAAAGAGACACACCGCGGGACACTCTCACTGGAGGGAGACACCACGGGACACACTCACTGCAAAGAGACACCGTGGGGCACACTTACTGGAAGGAGACACCGCTGGACACACTCTCTGGAAGGAGACACCGCGAGACACACTCATTGGATGGAGAGAACTCGGGACACAATCCCTGGAAGGAGAAACCGCGGGACACACTCACTGGAAGGAGACACCGCGGGACGCTATCACTGGAAGGAGACACCGCGGGTCATACTCACTGGAAGGAGAAACACTGCAGGACACACTCACTGGAAGGAGACACCACGGGACACACTCACCGTATGGAGGCAGCATGGGACACTCTCACAGGATGGAGACACAGCGGGACACACTCACTGGAAGGAGACACTGCAGAACACAATCACTGGAAGGAGACATCGCGGACACACTCACAGGACGGAGACACCATGGAACACTTTCACTGGAAGGAGATACCGTGGGACACACTCAATGGAAGGAGACACCGTGGGACACACTCACTGGAAGGAGACACCGAGGGACACACTCACTGGAAGGAGACACACCACGGGACACACTCACTGGAATGAGAGACACCATGGGACACATTCATTGGAAGGAGACACCGCAGGACACATTCACTGGAAGGAGACACTGCCGGACACACTCACTGAAAGGAGACACCACGGGAAACACTCACTGGAAGGAGACACCACGGGACACACTCACTGGAAGGAGACACCGCAGGACACACTCACTGGAAGGAGACACCACGGGACACACTCACTGGAAGGAGACACCGCGGGACACACTCACTGGAAAGAGACACCGCAGGACACATTCACTGGAAGGAGACACCGTGGGACAAACTCACTGGAAGGAGACACCGCGCGACACACTCACCGGAAGGAGACACCGCGCGACACACTCACTGAAAGGAGACACCGCATGACACACTCATTGGAAGGCGACACCATGGGACGCACTTATTGGAAGGAGACACCGCGGGACTCACTCACTGGAAGGAGACACCGCGAAACACACTCATTGGATGGAGAGACCTCGGGACACACTCCCTGGAAGGAGACACACTACGGGACACCTTCACTGGAAGGCGACACCTCAGGACACACTCACTAGAAGGAGGCACCACGGGACACACTCACTAGCAGGAGACACCACGGGACACACTCTCTGGAAGGGGAATCCGAGAGACAGACTCATTGGAAGGAGACATCGCAGGACACACTCACAGAACGGAGACACCATGGGACACATTCACTGGAAGGAGAAACCGTGGGACACACTCAATGGAAGGAGACACCGCGGGACACACTAACTAGAAGGAGACAACGTGGGACACACTCCCTGGAAGGAGGCACCACGTGACACAATCACTGAAAGGAGACACCACGGGAAACGCTCACTGGAAGGAGACACCATGGGACTCACTCACTGGAAGGAGACACCGCAGGACACACTAACAGGACAGAGACACCATGGGACACACTCACTGGAAGGAGACACCGTGGGACACACTCACAGGAAGGAGACACCACGGGACACACTCACTCGAAGGAGACACCGCAGGACACACTCACTGGAAGGAGACACCGTGGGACAAATTCACTGGAAGGAGACACCGCGCGACATTCTCACTGAAAGGAGACACCGCGGGACAAACTCACCGGAAGGAGACACCGCGCGACACACTCACTGGAAGGAGACACCGCATGACACACTCATTGGAAGGAGACACAGCGGGACGCACTTATTGGAAGGAGACACCGCGGGACTCTCTCACTGGAAGGAGACACCGCGAAACACACTCATTGGATGGAGAGACCTCAGGACACATTCCCTGGAAGTAGACACCGCAGGACACACACACTGGAATGAGACACCATGGGACACACTCACTGCAAGGAGGCACCGTGGGACACACGCACTGGAAGGAGACACATCGAGGGACACACTCACTGGAATCAGAGACACCATGGGACACATTCATTGGAAGGAGACACCGCAGGACACATTCACTGGAAGGAGACACCGCCGGACACACTCACTGAAAGGAGACACCACGGGAAACACTCGCTGGAAGGAGACACTGCGGGACACACTCACTGGAAGGTGACACAGCGGGACACACTCATTGGAAGGAGACATCGCAGGACACACTCACATGTCGGAGACACCATGGGACACATTCACTGGAAGGAGATACCGCGGGCCACACTCACTAGAAGGAGACACCGCGGGACAGCCTCACTGGAAAGAGACACACCGCGGGACACACTCACTGGAGGGAGACACCAGGGGACACACTCACTGCAAAGAGACACCGTGGGGCACACTCACTGGAAGGAGACACCGCTGGACACACTCTCTGGAAGGAGACACCATGGGACACATTCCCTGGAAGGAGACACCGCGAGACACACTCATTGGATGGAGAGAACTCGGGACACACTCCCTGGAAGGAGACACACCGCGGGACACCCTCACTGGAAGGCGACACAGTGGGACACACTCACTGGAAGGAGACACCGCGGGACACACTCACTGAAAGGAGAGACCTCGAGACACACTCACTGGAAGGAGAAACCGCGGGACACACTCACTGGAAGGAGACACCGCGGGACGCTATCACTGGAAGGAGACACCGCGGTTCATACTCACTGGAAGGAGAAACACCGCAGGACACACTCACTGGAAGGAGACACCACGGGACACACTCACAGTATGGAGACACCATGTGACACTCTCACAGGACGGAGACACAGCTGGACACACTCACTGGAAGGAGACACTGCGGAACACAATCACTGGAAGGAGATACCGTGGGACATACTCAATGGAAGGAGACACCGTGGGACACACTCACTGGAAGGAGACACCGAGGGACACACTCACTGGAAGGAGGCACCGCGGGAGACACTCGCTGGAAGGAGACTCCACAGGACACACTCACTGGAAGGAGACACCGCGGGACAATCTCACTGGAAGGAGACACCGCGCGACGCACTCGCTGGAAGGAGACACCGCGGGACACACTCACTTGAAGGAGACACCGTGGGATACACTCAAAGGAAGGAGAGACCACGGGGCAAGCTCACTGGATGGAGACACCGTGGGACGCACTCACTGGAAGGAGACACTCCGTGGGACACACTCACTGGAAGGAGACACAGCGGGACACACTCACTGGAAGGAGATACAGCGCGGGACACACTCACTGGAAGGATACACCATGGGACACTTTGGCTGGAAGGAGACACCGCGGAACAGACTCACCGGACGGAGATACCACGGAACAGACTCACTGAAAGGAGAGACCGCAGGGCAAGCTCACTGGAAGGAAAAACCATGGGACGCACTCACTGGAAGGAGAGACCGTGGGACACACTCACTGGAAGGAGATACCGTGCGACACACTCAATGGAAGGAGACACCGCGGGACACACTCACTGGAAGGAGACACCGCGAGACACACTCACAAGAAGGAGACACCGCGGGACAGCCTCACTGGAAAGAGACACACCGCGGGACACACTCACTGGAGGGAGACACCACGGGACACATTCACTGCAAAGAGACACCGTGGGGCACACTCACTGGAAGGAGACACCGCTGGACACACTCTCTGGAAGGAGACACCGCGAGACACACTCATTGGATGGAGAGAACTCGGGACACACTCCCTGGAAGGAGACACACCGCGGGACACCCTCACTGGAAGGCGACACCGTGGGACACACTCACTGGAAGGAGACACCGCGGGACACACTCACTGGAAGGAGAGACCTCGAGACACACTCACTGGAAGGAGAAACCGCGGGACACACTCACTGGAAGGAGACACCGCGGGAAGCTATCACTGGAAGGAGACACCGCGGGTCATACTCACTGGAAGGAGAAACACCGCAGGACACACTCACTGGAAGGAGACACCACGGGACACACTCACCATATGGAGACACCATGGGACACTCTCACAGGACGGAGAAACAGCGGGACACACTCACTGGAAGGAGACACTGCGGAACACAATCACTGGAAGGAGACATCGCGGACACACTCACAGGATGGAGACACCATGGAACACTTTCACTGGAAGGAGATACCGTGGGACACACTCAATGGAAGGAGACACCGTGGGACACACTCACTGGAAGGAGACACCGAGGGACAGACTCACTGGAAGGAGACACACCACGGGCCACACTCACTGGAATGAGAGACACCATGGGACACATTCACTGGAAGGAGACACCGCAGGACACATTCACTGGAAGGAGAAACCGCCGGACACACTCACTGAAAGGAGACACCACGGGAAACACTCACTGGAAGGAGACACCATGGGACTCACTCACTGGAAGGAGACACCACAGGACACACTAACAGGACAGAGACACCATGGGACACATTCACTGGAAGGAGACACCGTGGGACACACTCACAGGAAGGAGACACCACGGGACACACTCACTCGAAGGAGACACCGCAGGACACACTCACTGGAAGGAGACACCGTGGGACAAATTCACTGGAAGGAGACACCGCGCGACATTCTCACTGAAAGGAGACACCACGGGACACACTCAGCGGAAGGAGACATGGCGCGACACACTCACTGGAAGGAGACACCGCGTGACACACTCATTGGAAGGAGACACAGCGGGATGCACTTATTGGAAGGAGACACCGCGGGACTCACTCACTGGAAGGAGACATCGCGAAACACACTCATTGGATGGAGAGACCTCGGGACACACTCCCTGGAAGGAGACACCGCAGGACACACACACTGGAATGAGACACCGCAGGACACACTAACAGGACAGAGACACCATGGGACACACTCACTGCAAGGAGACACCGTGGGACACACGCACTGGAGGGAGACACCATGGGACACACGCACTGGAATCAGAGACACCGTGGGACACACGCACTGGAATCAGAGACACCATGGGACACATTCACTGGAAGGAGACACCGCCGGACACACTCACTGAAAGGAGACACCACGGGAAACACTCACTGGAAGGAGACACCACGGGACACACTCACTGGAAGGAGACACCGTGGGACTCACTCACTGGAAGGAGACACCGCAGGACACACTAACAGGACAGAGACACCATGGGACACACTCACTGGAAGGAGACACCGTGGGACACACTCACTGGAAGGAGACAACACGGGACACACTCACTGGAAGGAGACACCGCGGGACACACTCACTGGAAAGAGACACCGCAGGACACATTCACTGGAAGGAGACACCGTGGGACAAACTCACTGGAAGGAGACACCGCGCGACACACTCACTGGAAGGAGACACCGCATGAAACACTCATTGGAAGGCGACACCGTGGGACGCACTTATTGGAAGGAGACACCGCGGGACTCACTCACTGGAAGGAGACACCGCGAAACACACTCATTGGATGGAGAGACCTCGGGACACACTCCCTGGAAGGAGACACACCACGGGACACCCTCACTGGAATGCAACACCTCAGGACACACTCACTGGAAGGAGGCACCACGGGACACACTCACTAGCAGGAGACACCACGGGACACACTCTCTGGAAGGGGAATCCGAGAGACAGACTCATTGGAAGGAGACATCGCAGGACACACTCACAGAACGGAGACACCATGGGACACATTCACTGGAAGGAGAAACCGTGGGACACACTCAATGGAAGGAGACACCGCGGGACACAATCACAAGAAGGAGACAACGTGGGACACACTCCCTGGAAGGAGGCACCACGTGACACACTCACTGAAAGGAGACACCACGGGAAACACTCACTGGAAGGAGACACCATGGGACTCACTCACTGGAAGGAGACACCGCAGGACACACTAACAGGACAGAGACACCATGGGACACACTCACTGGAAGGAGACACCGTGGGACACACTCACAGGAAGGAGACACCATGGGACACACTCACTCGAAGGAGACACCGCAGGACACACTCACTGGAAGGAGACACCGTGGGACAAATTCACTGGAAGGGGACACCGCGCGACATTCTCACTGAAAGGAGACACCGCGGGACACACTCACCGGAAGGAGACACCGCGCGACACACTCACTGGAAGGAGACACCGCATGACACACTCGTTGGAAGGAGACACAGCGGGACGCACTTATTGGAAGGAGACACCGCGGGACTCACTCACTGGAAGGAGACACCGCGAAACAAACTCATTGGATGGAGAGACCTCGGGACACACTCCCTGGAAGGAGACACCGCAGGACACACACACTGGAATGAGACACCGCAGGACACACTAACAGGACAGAGACACCATGGGACACACTCACTGCAAGGAGACACCGTGGGACACACGCACTGGAAAGAGACACACCACAGGACACACTCACTGGAATCAGAGACACCATGGGACACATTCATTGGAAGGAGACACCGCAGGACACATTCACTGGAAGGAGAAACCGCCGGAAACACTCACTGAAAGGAGACACCACGGGAAACACTCACTGGAAGGAGACACTGCGGGACACACTCACTGGAAGGAGACACCGCAGGACACACTAACAGGACAGCGACACCATGGGACCCACTCACTGGAAGGAGACACCGTGGGACACACTCACTGGAAGGAGACACCACGGGACACACTCACTGGAAGGAGACACCGCGGGACACACTCACTGGAAGGAGACACCGCAGGACACACTCACTGGAAGGAGACACGGTGGGACAAACTCACTGGAAGGAGACGCCGCGCGTCACACTCACCGGAAGGAGACACCGCGCGACACACTCACTGGAAGGAGACACCGCGGGACTCAGTCACTGGAAGGAGACACCGTGAAACACACTCATTGGATGGAGAGACCGCGGGACAAACTCCCTGGAAGGAGACACACCACGGGACACCCTCACTGGAAGGCGACACCGCGGGACACACTCACTGGAAGGAGACACCACGAGACACACTCACTGGAAGGAGACACCGCGGGACTAGACTCACTGGAATTAGAGACTCCGGGGGACACTCTCACTGGAAGGAGACACCGCGGGACACACGCACTGGAAGGAGACACCACGGGACACACTAACTGAAATATGACACCGCGGGAAACACTCACTGGAAGGAGAGACCTCGGGACACACTCACTGGAAGGAGACACCGGGGGGCGCACTCACTGGAAGGAGACATCGCGGGTCATACTCACTGGAAGGAGAAACACCGCAGGACACACTCACTGGAAGGAGACACCACGGGACACACTCACAGTATGGAGACACCATGGGACACACTCACTGGATGGAGACACAGCAGGACACACTCACTGGAAGGAGACACTGCGGAACACACTCACTGGAAGGAGACATCGCGGACACACTCACAGGACATGGACACCGTGGGACACAGTCACTGGAAGGAGATACCGTGGGACACACTCAATGGAAGGAGACACCACGGGACACACTTACTGGAAGGAGACACCGCGGGACACACTCACTGGAAGGAGACACCACAGGACACACTCACTGGAAGTAGACACCGCGGGACAATCACACTGGAAGGAGACACCGCATGACACATTCACTGGAAGGAGACACCGCGGGACACACTCACTGCAAAGGGACAACGCGAGACACACACATTGGAAGGAGATACCACGGGACCCACTCTCTGGAAGGAGACACCGCGGGACACACTCGCAGGAAGGAGTGACTGCGGGGCAAGCTCACTGGATGGAGACACCGCCGGACAGACTCACTGGAAGGAGACCCACCGCGGGACCCACTCACAGGAAGGAGAGACTGTGGGACACAGTCACTGGAAGGAGACAATCCGTGGGACACACTCACTGGAAGGAGACACAGCGGGACACACTCGCAGGAAGGAGTGACCGCGGGGCATGCTCACTGGATGGAGACACCGCGGGACACACTCACTGGAAGGAGACATCGCAGGACACATTCACTGGAAGAAGACACCGCCGGACACACTCACTGAAAGGAGACGCCACGGGAAACACTCACTGGAAGGAGACACCATGGGACTCACTCACTGGAAGGAGACACCGTGGGACACACGCACTGGATGGAGACACATCGAGGGACACACTCACTAAAATGAGAGTCTCCGTGGGACACAGTCACTGGAAGGTGACGCCGCAGGATACACTCACTGGAAGGAGACACCGCGGGACACACTCACTGGATGGAGAGACCTCGGGACACACTCACTGGAAGGAGACACTGCGGGACAGGCTCACTGGAAAGAGACACACCGCGGGACACACTCACTGGAGGGAGACACCACGGGACACACTCACTGGAAGGAGACACCGCGGGACACAGTCACTGGAAGGAGACATCGCAAGGCACACTCACTGGAAGGAGACACCGCTGGACACACTCACTGGTAGGAGACACCATGGGACACACTCACTAGCAGGAGACACCACGGGACACACTCTCTGGAAGGGGAATCTGAGAGACAGACTCACCGGAAGGAGACACCGCCGGAAACACTCACAGGATGGAGACACCGTGGGACACACTCACTGGATGGAGACACAGTGGGACACACTCACTGGAAGGTGACACTGCGGGACACACTCATTGGAAGGAGACATCGCAGGACACACTCACAGGTCGGAGACACCATGGGACACATTCACTGGAAGGAGATACCGTGGGACACATTCAATGGAAGGAGACACCACGGGTCACACTCACTAGAAGGAGACACCGCGGGACAGCCTCACTGGAAAGAGACACACCGCGGGACACACTCACTGGAGGGAGGCACCACGGGACACACTCACTGCAAAGAGACACCGTGGGGCACACTCACTGGAAGGAGACACCGCTGGACACACTCTCTGGAAGGAGACACCATGGGACACACTCCCTGGAAGGAGACACCGCGAGACACACTCATTGGATGGAGAGAACTCGGGACACACTCCCTGGAAGGAGACACACCGCGGGACACCCTCACTGGAAGGCGACACCGTGGGACACACTCACTGGAAGGAGACACCGCGGGACACATTCACTGGAAGGAGAGACCTCGAGACACACTCACTGGAAGGAGAAACCGCGGGACACACTCACTGGAAGGAGACACCGCGGGACGCTATCACTGGAAGGAGACACCGCGGGTCATACTCACTGGAAGGAGAAACACCGCAGGACACACTCACTGGAAGGAGACACCACGGGACACACTCACAGTATGGAGACACCATGGGACACTCTCACAGGACGGAGACACAGCGGGACACACTCACTGGAAGGAGAAACTGCGGAACACAATCACTGGAAGGAGACATCGCGGACACACTCACAGGACGGAGACACCATGGAACACTTTCACTGGAAGGAGATACCATGGGACACACTCAATGGAAGGAGACACCGTGGGACACACTCACTGGAAGGAGACACCGAGGGACACACTCACTGGAAGGAGGCACCGCGGGAGACACTCACTGGAAGGAGACTCCACAAGACACACTCACTGGAAGGAGACACCACGGGACAATCTCACTGGAACGAGACACCGCACGACACACTCTCTGGAAGGAGACACCGCGGGACACACTCACTTGAAGGAGACACCGTGGGACACACTCCCTGGAAGGAGACATCGCGGGACACATTCACTGGAAGGCGACACCGTGGGACACACTCACTGGAAGGAGACACCGCGGGACACACTCACTGGAAGGAGACACCGCGGGACACACTCGCAGGAAGGAGAGTACGCGGGGCAAGCTCACTGGATTGAGACACCGCGGGACACACTCACTGGAAGGAGACACACCACGGGACACACTCACTGGAATGAGAGACACCATGGGACACATTCACTGGAAGGAGACACCGCAGGACACATTCACTGGAAGGAGACACCGCCGGACACACTCACTGAAAGGAGACACCACGGGAAACACTCACTGGAAGGAGACACCATGGGACTCACTCACTGGAAGGAGACACCACAGGACACACTAACAGGACAGAGACACCATGGGACACACTCACTGGAAGGAGACACCGTGGGACACACTCACAGGAAGGAGACACCACGCGACACACTCACTCGAAGGAGACACCGTGGGACACACTCACAGGATGGAGACACCACGGGACACACTCACTGGAAGGAGACACCATGGGACACACTCATTGGAAGGAGACACCGCGAAACACACTCATTGGATGGAGAGACCTCGGGACACACTCCCTGGAAGGAGACACCGCAGGACACACACACTGGAATGAGACACCACAGGACACACTAACAGGACAGAGACACCATGGGACACACTCACTGCAAGGAGACACCGTGGGACACACGCACTGGAAGGAGACACCGTGGGACACACTCACTGGAAGGAGACACACCACGGGACACACTCACTGGAATCAGAGACACCATGGGACACATTCATTGGAAGGAGACACCGCAGGACACATTCACTGGAAGGAGACACCGCCGGAAACACTCACTGAAAGGAGGCACCACGGGAAACACTCACTGGAAGGAGATACTGCGGGACACACTCACTGGAAGGAGACACCGCAGGACACACTAACAGGACAGCGACACCATGGGACCCACTCACTGGAAGGAGACACCGTGGGACACACTCACTGGAAGGAGACACCACGGGATACACTCACTGGAAGGAGACACCGCGGGACACACTCACTGGAAGGAGACACCGCGGGACACACTCACTGGAAGGAGACACCGCAGGACACACTCACTGGAAGGAGACACCGTGGGACACACTCACTGGAAGGAGACACCACGGGACACACTCACTGGAAGGAGACACCGCGGGACACACCCACTGGAAGGAAACACCGCAGGACACACTCACTGGAAGGAGACACCGTGGGACCAACTCACTGGAAGGAGACACTGCGCGACACACTCACCGGAAGGAGACACCGCGCGACACACTCACTGGAAGGAGACACCGCATGACACATTCATTGGAAGGCGCCACCGTGGGATGCACTTATTGGAAGGAGACACCGCGGGACTCAGTCACTGGAAGGAGACACCGCGAAACACACTCATTGGATGGAGAGACCTCGGGACACACTCCCTGGAAGGAGACACACCACGGGACACCCTCACTGGAAGGCGACACCGCGGGACACACTCACTGGAAGGAGACACCGTGGGACACAGTCACTGGAAGGAGACACCACGAGACACACTCACTGGAAGGAGACACCGCGGGACTAGACTCACTGGAATTAGAGACTCCGGGGGACACTCTCACTGGAAGGAGACACCGCGGGACACACTCACTGGAAGGAGACACCACGGGACACACTAACTGAAATATGACACCGCGGGAAACACTCACTGGAAGGAGAGACCTCGGGACACACTCACTGGAAGGACACACCGGGGGGCGCACTCACTGGAAGGAGACACCGCGGGTCATACTCACTGGAAGGAGAAACACCGCAGGACACATTCACTGGAAGGAGACACCACGGGACACACTCACAGTATGGAGACACCATGGGACACACTCACTGGATGGAGACACAGCAGGACACACTCACTGGAAGGAGACACTGCGGAACACATTCACTGGAAGGAGACATCGCGGACACACTCACAGGACATGGACACCGTGGGACACACTCACTGGAAGGAGATACCATGGGACACACTCAATGGAAGGAGACACCACGGGACACACTTACTGGAAGGAGACACCGCGGGACACACTCACTGGAAGGAGACACCACAGGACACACTCACTGGAAGTAGACACCGCGGGACAATCTCACTGGAAGGAGACACCGCATGACACATTCACTGGAAGGAGACACCGCGGGACACACTCACTGCAAAGGGACAACGCGAGACACACACATTGGAAGGAGATACCACGGGACCCACTCTCTGGAAGGAGACACCGCGGGACACACTCGCAGGAAGGAGTGACCGCGGGGCAAGCTCACTGGATGGAGACACCGCCGGACACACTCACTGGAAGGAGACACACCGCGGGACCCACTCACAGGAAGGAGAGACTGTGGGACACAGTCACTGGAAGGAGACAATCCGTGGGACACACTCACTGGAAGGAGACACAGCGGGACACACTCGCAGGAAGGAGTGACCGCGGGGCATGCTCACTGGATGGAGACACCGCGGGACACACTCACTGGAAGGAGACACCGCAGGACACACACACTGGAATGAGAGACACCATGGGACACACGCACTGGAAGGAAACACACCACGGGACACGCTCACTGGAATGAGAGACACCATGGGACACATTCACTGGAAGGAGACACCGCAGGACACATTCACTGGAAGGAGACACCGCCGGACACACTCACTGAAAGGAGACACCACGGGAAACACTCACTGGAAGGAGACACCATGGGACTCACTCACTGGAAGGAGACACCGCAGGACACACTAACAGGACAGAGACACCGTGGGGCACACTCACTGGAAGGAGACACCGCTGGACACACTCTCTGGAAGGAGACACCGTGGGACACACTCCCTGGAAGGAGACACCGCGAGACACACTCATTGGATGGAGAGAACTCGGGACACACTCCCTGGAAGGAGACACACCGCGGGACACCCTCACTGGAAGGCGACACCGTGGGACACACTCACTGGAAGGAGACACCGCGGGACACACTCACTGGAAGGAGAGACCTCGAGACACACTCACTGGAAGGAGAAACCGCGGGACACACTCACTGGAAGGAGACACCGCGGGACGCTATCACTGGAAGGAGACACCGCGGGTCATACTCACTGGAAGGAGAAACACCGCAGGACACACTCACTGGAAGGAGACACCACGGGACACACTCACAGTATGGAGACACCATGGGACACTCTCACAGGACGGAGACACAGCGGGACACACTCACTGGAAGGAGACACTGCGGAACACAATCACTGGAAGGAGACATCGCGGACACACTCAGAGGACGGAGACACCATGTAACACTTTCACTGGAAGGAGATACCGTGGGACACACTCAATGGAAGGAGACACCGTGGGACACACTCACTGGAAGGAGACACCGAGGGACACACTCACTGGAAGGAGGCACCGCGGGAGACACTCACTGGAAGGAGACTCCACAGGACACACTCACTGGAAGGAGACATCGCCGGACAATCTCACTGGAACGAGACACCGCACGACACACTCTCTGGAAGGAGACACCGCGGGACACACTCACTTGAAGGAGACACCGTGGGATACACTCAAAGGAAGGAGAGACCACGGGGCAAGCTCACTGGATGGAAACACCGCGGAACGCACTCACTGGAAGGAGACACTCCATGGGACACACTCACTGGAAGGAGACACAGCGGGACACACTCACTGGAAGGAGATACAGCGCGGGACACACTCACTGGAAGGATACACCGTGGGACACTTTGACTGGAAGGAGACACCGCGGAACAGACTCACCGGACGGAGATACCACGGAACAGACTCACTGAAAGGAGAGACCGCAGGGCAAGCTCACTGGAAGGAAAAACCATGGGACGCACTCACTGGAAGGAGAGACCGTGGGACACACTCACTGGAAGGAGATACCGTGCGACACACTCAATGGAAGGAGACACCACGGGACCCACTCACTGGAAGGAGACACCGCGGGACACACTCACTGGAAGGAGGCACCGCGGGACACACTCACTGCAAAGAGACACGCGGGACACACTCATTGGAATGAGACACCGCGGGTCCCACTCTCTGGAAGGAGAGACACTGGGACACACTCACTGGAAGGAGACACCGCGGGACACACTCGCAGGAAGGAGAGTACGCGGGGCAAGCTCACTGGATGGAGACACCGCGGGACACACTCACTGGAAGGAGACACACCACGGGACACACTCACTGGAATGAGAGACACCATGGGACACATTCACTGGAAGGAGACACCGCAGGACACATTCACTGGAAGGAGACACCGCCGGACACACTCACTGGAAGGAGACACCATGGGACTCACTCACTGGAAGGAGACACCACAGGACACACTAACAGGACAGAGACACCATGGGACACACTCACTGGAAGGAGACACCGTGGGACACACTCACAGGAAGGAGACACCACGGGACACACTCACTGCAAAGAGACACCGTGGGGCACACTCACTGGAAGGAGACACCGCTGGACACACTCTCTGGAAGGAGACACCGTGGGACACAGTCCCTGGAAGGAGACACCGCGAGACACACTCATTGGATGGAGAGAACTCGGGACACACTCCCTGGAAGGAGACACACCGCGGGACACCCTCACTGGAAGGCGACACCGTGGGACACACTCACTGGAAGGAGACACCGCGGGACACACTCACTGGAAGGAGAGACCTCGAGTCACACTCACTGGAAGGAGAAACCGCGGGACACACTCACTGGAAGGAGACACCGCGGGACGCTATCACTGGAAGGAGACACCGCGGGTCATACTCACTGGAAGGAGAAACACCGCAGGACACACTCACTGGAAGGAGACACCACGGGACACACACACAGTATGGAGACACCATGGGGCACTCTCACAGGACGGAGACACAGCGGGACACACTCGCTGGAAGGAGACACTGCGGAACACAATCACTGGAAGGAGACATCGCGGACACACTCACAGGACGGAGACACCATGGAACACTTTCACTGGAATGAGATACCGTGGGACACACTCAATGGAAGGAGACACCGTGGGACACACTCACTGGAAGGAGACACCGAGGGACACACTCACTGGAAGGAGGCACCGCGGGAGACACTCACTGGAAGGAGACTCCGCACGACACACTCTCTGGAAGGAGACACCGCGGGACACACTCACTTGAAGGAGACACCGTGGGATACACTCAAAGGAAGGAGAGACCACTGGGCAAGCTCACTGGAAGGAGACACTCCGTGGGACACACTCACTGGAAGGAGACACAGCGGGACACACTCACTGGAAGGAGATACAGCGCGGGACACACTCACTGGAAGGATACACCGTGGGACACTTTGACTGGAAAGAGACACCGCGGAACAGACTCACCGGACGGAGATACAACGGAACAGACTCACTGAAAGGAGAGACCGCAGGGCAAGCTCACTGGAAGGAAAAACCATGGGACGCACTCACTGGAAGGAGAGACCGTGGGACACACTCACTGGAAGGAGATACCGTGCGACACACTCAATGGAAGGAGACACCGCGGGACACACTCACTGGAATCAGAGACACCATGGGACACATTCATTGGAAGGAGACACCGCAGGACACATTCACTGGAAGGAGACATCGCCGGAAACACTCACTGAAAGGAGGCACCACGGGAAACACTGACTGGAAGGAGATAGTGCGGGACACACTCACTGGAAGGAGACACCGCAGGACACACTAACAGGACAGCGACACCATGGGACCCACTCACTGGAAGGAGACACCGTGGGACACACTCACTGGAAGGAGACACCGCGGGACACACTCACTGGAAGGAGACACCGCGGGACACACTCACTGGAAGGAGACACCGCGGGACACACTCACTGGAAGGAGACACCGCAGGACACACTCACTGGAAGGAGACACCGTGGGACACACTCACTGGAAGGAGACACCACGGGACTCACTCACTGGAAGGAGACACCGCGGGACACACCCACTGGAAGGAAACACCGCAGGACACACTCACTGGAAGGAGACACCGTGGGACAAACTCACTGGAAGGAGACACCGCGCGACACACTCACTGGAAGGAGACACCGCATGACACATTCATTGGAAGGCGACACCGTGGGATGCACTTATTGGAAGGAGACACCGCGGGACTCAGTCACTGGAAGGAGATACCGCGAAACACACTCATTGGATGGAGAGACCTCGGGACACACTCCCTGGAAGGAGACACACCACGGGACTCCCTCACTGGAAGGCGACACCGCGGGACACACTCACTGGAAGGAGACACCGTGGGACACAGTCACTGGAAGGAGACACCACGAGACACACTCACTGGAAGGAGACACCGCGGGACTAGACTCACTGGAATTAGAGACTCCGGGGGACACTCTCACTGGAAGGAGACACCGCGGGACACACTCACTGGAAGGAGACACCACGGGACACACTAACTGAAATATGACACCGCGGGAAACACTCACTGGAAGGAGAGACCTCGGGACACACTCACTGGAAGGACACACCGGGGGGCGCACTCACTGGAAGGAGACACCGCGCGTCATACTCACTGGAAGGAGAAACACCGCAGGACACATTCACTGGAAGGAGACACCACGGGACACACTCACAGTATGGAGACACCATGGGACCCACTCACTGGATGGAGACACAGCAGGACACACTCACTGGAAGGAGACACTGCGGAACACATTCACTGGAAGGAGACATCGCGGACACACTCACAGGACGGAGACACCATGGAACACTTTCACTGGAAGGAGCCATCGCGGACACACTCACAGGACATGGACACCGTGGGACACACTCACTGGAAGGAGATACCATGGGACACACTCAATGGAAGGAGACACCACGGGACACACTTACTGGAAGGAGACACCGCGGGACACACTCACTGGAAGGAGACACCACAGGACACACTCACTGGAAGTAGACACCGCGGGACAATCTCACTGGAAGGAGACACCGCATGACACATTCACTGGAAGGAGATACCGCGGGACACACTCACTGCAAAGGGACAACGCGAGACACACACATTGGAAGGAGATACCACGGGACCCACTCTCTGGAAGGAGACACCGCGGGACACACTCGCAGGAAGGAGTGACCGCGGGGCAAGCTCACTGGATGGAGACACCGCCGGACACACTCACTGGAAGGAGACACACCGCGGGACCCACTCACAGGAAGGAGAGACTGTGGGACACAGTCACTGGAAGGAGACAATCCGTGGGACACACTCACTGGAAGGAGACACAGCGGGACACACTCGCAGGAAGGAGTGACCGCGGGGCATGCTCACTGGATGGAGACACCGCGGGACACACTCACTGGAAGGAGACACCGCAGGACACACACACTGGAATGAGAGACACCATGGGACACACGCACTGGAAGGAGACACACCACGGGACACGCTCACTGGAATGAGAGACACCATGGGACACATTCACTGGAAGGAGACACCGCAGGACACATTCACTGGAAGGAGACACCGCCGGACACACTCACTGAAAGGAGACACCACGGGAAACACTCACTGGAAGGAGACACCATGGGACTCACTCACTGGAAGGAGACACCGCAGGACACACTAACAGGACAGAGACACCGTGGGGCACACTCACTGGAAGGAGACACCGCTGGACACACTCTCTGGAAGGAGACACCGTGGGACACACTCCCTGGAAGGAGACACCGCGAGACACACTCATTGGATGGAGAGAACTCGGGACACACTCCCTGGAAGGAGACACACCGCGGGACACCCTCACTGGAAGGCGACACCGTGGGACACACTCACTGGAAGGAGACACCGCGGGACACACTCACTGGAAGGAGAGACCTCGAGACACACTCACTGGAAGGAGAAACCGCGGGACACACTCACTGGAAGGAGACACCGCGGGACGCTATCACTGGAAGGAGACACCGCGGGTCATACTCACTGGAAGGAGAAACACCGCAGGACACACTCACTGGAAGGAGACACCATGGGACACACTCACAGTATGGAGACACCATGGGACACTCTCACAGGACGGAGACACAGCGGGACACACTCACTGGAAGGAGACACTGCGGAACACAATGACTGGAAGGAGACATCGCGGACACACTCAGAGGACGGAGACACCATGTAACACTTTCACTGGAAGGAGATACCGTGGGACACACTCAATGGAAGGAGACACCGTGGGACACACTCACTGGAAGGAGACACCGAGGGACACACTCACTGGAAGGAGGCACCGCGGGAGACACTCACTGGAAGGAGACTCCACAGGACACACTCACTGGAAGGAGACACCGCCGGACAATCTCACTGGAACGAGACACCGCACGACACACTCTCTGGAAGGAGACACCGCGGGACACACTCACTTGAAGGAGACACCGTGTGATACACTCAAAGGAAGGAGAGACCACGGGGCAAGCTCACTGGATGGAGACACCGCGGAACGCACTCACTGGAAGGAGACACTCCATGGGACACACTCACTGGAAGGAGACACAGCGGGACACACTCACTGGAAGGAGATACAGCGCGGGACACACTCACTGGAAGGATACACCGTGGGACACTTTGACTGGAAGGAGACACCGCGTAACAGACTCACCGGACGGAGATACCACGGAACAGACTCACTGAAAGGAGAGACCGCAGGGCAAGCTCACTGGAAGGAAAAACCATGGGACGCACTCACTGGAAGGAGAGACCGTGGGACACACTCACTGGAAGGAGATACCGTGCGACACACTCAATGGAAGGAGACACCACGGGACACACTCACTGGAAGGAGACACCGCGGGACACACTCACTGGAAGGAGGCACCGCGGGACCCACTCACTGCAAAGAGACACGCGGGACACACTCATTGGAACGAGACACCGCGGGTCCCACTCTCTGGAAGGAGAGACACTGGGACACACTCACTGGAAGGAGACACCGCGGGACACACTCGCAGGAAGGAGAGTACGCGGGGCAAGCTCACTGGATGGAGACACCACGGGACACACTCACTGGAAGGAGACACACCACGGGACACACTCACTGGAATGAGAGACACCATGGGACACATTCACTGGAAGGAGACACCGCAGGACACATTCACTGGAAGGAGACACCGCCGGACAAACTCACTGGAAGGAGACACCATGGGACTCACTCACTGGAAGGAGACACCACAGGACACACTAACAGGACAGAGACACCATGGGACACACTCACTGGAAGGAGACACCGTGGGACACACTCACAGGAAGGAGACACCACGGGACACACTCACTGCAAAGAGACACCGTGGGGCACACTCACTGGAAGGAGACACCGCTGGACACACTCTCTGGAAGGAGACACCGTGGGACACACTCCCTGGAAGGAGACACCGCGAGACACACTCATTGGATGGAGAGAACTCGGGACACACTCCCTGGAAGGAGACACACCGCGGGACACCCTCACTGGAAGGCGACACCGTGGGACACACTCACTGGAAGGAGACACCGCGGGACACACTCACTGGAAGGAGAGACCTCGAGTCACACTCACTGGAAGGAGAAACCGCGGGACACACTCACTGGAAGGAGACACCGCGGGACGCTATCACTGGAAGGAGACACCGCGGGTCATACTCACTGGAAGGAGAAACACCGCAGGACACACTCACTGGAAGGAGACACCACGGGACACACTCACAGTATGGAGACACCATGGGGCACTCTCACAGGACGGAGACACAGCGGGACACACTCGCTGGAAGGAGACACTGCGGAACACAATCACTGGAAGGAGACATCGCGGACACACTCACAGGACAGAGACACCCTGGAACACTTTCACTGGAATGAGATACCGTGGGACACACTCAATGGAAGGAGACACCGTGGGACACACTCACTGGAAGGAGACACCGAGGGACACACTCACTGGAAGGAGGCACCGCGGGAGACACTCACTGGAAGGAGACTCCACAGGACACACTCACTGGAAGGAGACACCGCGGGACAATCTCACTGGAACGAGACACCGCACGACACACTCTCTGGAAGGAGACACCGCGGGACACACTCACTTGAAGGAGACACCGTGGGATACACTCAAAGGAAGGAGAGACCACGGGGCAAGCTCACTGGATGGAGACACCGTGGGACGCACTCACTGGAAGGAGACACTCCGTGGGACACACTCACTGGAAGGAGACACAGCGGGACACACTCACTGGAAGGAGATACAGCGCGGGACACACTCACTGGAAGGATACACCGTGGGACACTTTGACTGGAAAGAGACACCGCGGAACAGACTCACCGGACGGAGATACAACGGAACAGACTCACTGAAAGGAGAGACCGCAGGGCAAGCTCACTGGAAGGAAAAACCATGGGACGCACTCACTGGAAGGAGAGACCGTGGGACACACTCACTGGAAGGAGATACCGTGCGACACACTCAATGGAAGGAGACACCGCGGGACACACTCACTGGAATCAGAGACACCATGGGACACATTCATTGGAAGGAGACACCGCAGGACACATTCACTGGAAGGAGACACCGCCGGAAACACTCACTGAAAGGAGGCACCACGGGAAACACTCACTGGAAGGAGATACTGCGGGACACACTCACTGGAAGGAGACACCGCAGGACACACTAACAGGACAGTGACACCATGGGACCCACTCACTGGAAGGAGACACCGTGGGACACACTCACTGGAAGGAGACACCACGGGACACACTCACTGGAAGGAGACACCGCGGGACACACTCACTGGAAGGAGACACCGCGGGACACACTCACTGGAAGGAGACACCGCAGGACACACTCACTGGAAGGAGACACCGTGGGACACACTCACTGGAAGGAGACACCACGGGACACACTCATTGGAAGGAGACACCGCGGGACACACCCACTGGAAGGAAACACCGCAGGACACACTCACTGGAAGGAGACACCGTGGGACAAACTCACTGGAAGGAGACACCGCGCGACACACTCACCGGAAGGAGACACCGCGCGACACACTCACTGGAAGGAGACACCGCATGACACATTCATTGGAAGGCGACACCGTGGGATGCACTTATTGGAAGGAGA
This sequence comes from Somniosus microcephalus, assembly GCF_052327205.1. NCBI lineage: Eukaryota > Metazoa > Chordata > Chondrichthyes > Squaliformes > Somniosidae > Somniosus > Somniosus microcephalus. The sequence goes on from NC_140999.1 coordinate 106,919,050, forward strand.
CACCGCGGGACTCAGTCACTGGAAGGAGACACCGCGAAACACACTCATTGGATGGAGAGACCTCGGGACACACTCCCTGGAAGGAGACACACCACGGGACACCCTCACTGGAAGGAGACACACCACGGGACACCCTCACTGGAAGGCGACACCGCGGGACACACTCACTGGAAGGAGACACCGTGGGACACAGTCACTGGAAGGAGACACCACGAGACACACTCACTGGAAGGAGACACCGCGGGACTAGACTCACTGGAATTAGAGACTCCGGGGGACACTCTCACTGGAAGGAGACACCGCGGGACACACTCACTGGAAGGAGACACCACGGGACACACTAACTGAAATATGACACCGCGGGAAACACTCACTGGAAGGAGAGACCTCGGGACACACTCACTGGAAGGACACACCGGGGGGCGCACTCACTGGAAGGAGACACCGCGGGTCATACTCACTGGAAGGAGAAACACCGCAGGACACATTCACTGGAAGGAGACACCACGGGACACACTCACAGTATGGAGACACCATGGGACACACTCACTGGATGGAGACACAGCAGGACACACTCACTGGAAGGAGACACTGCGGAACACATTCACTGGAAGGAGACATCGCGGACACACTCACAGGACATGGACACCGTGGGACACACTCACTGGAAGGAGATACCATGGGACACACTCAATGGAAGGAGACACCACGGGACACACTTACTGGAAGGAGACACCGCGGGACACATTCACTGGAAGGAGACACCACAGGACACACTCACTGGAAGTAGACACCGCGGGACAATCTCACTGGAAGGAGACACCGCATGACACATTCACTGGAAGGAGACACCGCGGGACACACTCACTGCAAAGGGACAACGCGAGACACACACATTGGAAGGAGATACGACGGGACCCACTCTCTGGAAGGAGACACCGCGGGACACACTCGCAGGAAGGAGTGACCGCGGCGCAAGCTCACTGGATGGAGACACCGCCGGACACACTCACTGGAAGGAGACACACCGCGGGACCCACTCACAGGAAGGAGAGACTGTGGGACACAGTCACTGGAAGGAGACAATCCGTGGGACACACTCACTGGAAGGAGACACAGCGGGACACACTCGCAGGAAGGAGTGACCGCGGGGCATGCTCACTGGATGGAGACACCGCGGGACACACTCACTGGAAGGAGACACCGCAGGACACACACACTGGAATGAGAGACACCATGGGACACACGCACTGGAAGGAGACACACCACGGGACATGCTCACTGGAATGAGAGACACCATGGGACACATTCACTGGAAGGAGACACCGCAGGACACATTCACTGGAAGGAGACACCGCCGGACACACTCACTGAAAGGAGACACCACGGGAAACACTCACTGGAAGGAGACACCATGGGACTCACTCACTGGAAGGAGACACCGCAGGACACACTAACAGGACAGAGACACCGTGGGGCACACTCACTGGAAGGAGACACCGCTGGACACACTCTCTGGAAGGAGACACCGTGGGACACACTCCCTGGAAGGAGACACCGCGAGACACACTCATTGGATGGAGAGAACTCGGGACACACTCCCTGGAAGGAGACACACCGCGGGACACCCTCACTGGAAGGCGACACCGTGGGACACACTCACTGGAAGGAGACACCGCGGGACACACTCACTGGAAGGAGAGACCTCGAGACACACTCACTGGAAGGAGACACAGCAGGACACACTCACTGGAAGGAGACACTGCGGAACACAATCACTGGAAGGAGACATCGCGGACACACTCAGAGGACGGAGACACCATGTAACACTTTCACTGGAAGGAGATACCGTGGGACACACTCAATGGAAGGAGACACCGTGGGACACACTCACTGGAAGGGGACACCGAGGGACACACTCACTGGAAGGAGGCACCGCGGGAGACACTCACTGGAAGGAGACTCCACAGGACACACTCACTGGAAGGAGACACCGCCGGACAATCTCACTGGAACGAGACACCGCACGACACACTCTCTGGAAGGAGACACCGCGGGACACACTCACTTGAAGGAGACACCGTGTGATACACTCAAAGGAAGGAGAGACCACGGGGCAAGCTCACTGGATGGAGACACCGCGGAACGCACTCACTGGAAGGAGACACTCCATGGGACACACTCACTGGAAGGAGACACAGCGGGACACACTCACTGGAAGGAGATACAGCGCGGGACACACTCACTGGAAGGATACACCGTGGGACACTTTGACTGGAAGGAGACACCGCGTAACAGACTCACCGGACGGAGATACCACGGAACAGACTCACTGAAAGGAGAGACCGCAGGGCAAGCTCACTGGAAGGAAAAACCATGGGACGCACTCACTGGAAGGAGAGACCGTGGGACACACTCACTGGAAGGAGATACCGTGCGACACACTCAATGGAAGGAGACACCACGGGACACACTCACTGGAAGGAGACACCGCGGGACACACTCACTGGAAGGAGGCACCGCGGGACCCACTCACTGCAAAGAGACACGCGGGACACACTCATTGGAACGAGACACCGCGGGTCCCACTCTCTGGAAGGAGAGACACTGGGACACACTCACTGGAAGGAGACACCGCGGGACACACTCGCAGGAAGGAGAGTACGCGGGGCAAGCTCACTGGATGGAGACACCACGGGACACACTCACTGGAAGGAGACACACCACGGGACACACTCACTGGAATGAGAGACATCATGGGACACATTCACTGGAAGGAGACACCGCAGGACACATTCACTGGAAGGAGACACCGCCGGACAAACTCACTGGAAGGAGACACCATGGGACTCACTCACTGGAAGGAGACACCACAGGACACACTAACAGGACAGAGACACCATGGGACACACTCACTGGAAGGAGACACCGTGGGACACACTCACAGGAAGGAGACACCACGGGACACACTCACTGCAAAGAGACACCGTGGGGCACACTCACTGGAAGGAGACACCGCTGGACACACTCTCTGGAAGGAGACACCGTGGGACACACTCCCTGGAAGGAGACACCGCGAGACACACTCATTGGATGGAGAGAACTCGGGACACACTCCCTGGAAGGAGACACACCGTGGGACACCCTCACTGGAAGGCGACACCGTGGGACACACTCACTGGAAGGAGACACCGCGGGACACACTCACTGGAAGGAGAGACCTCGAGTCACACTCACTGGAAGGAGAAACCGCGGGACACACTCACTGGAAGGAGACACCGCGGGACACTATCACTGGAAGGAGACACCGCGGGTCATACTCACTGGAAGGAGAAACACCGCAGGACACACTCACTGGAAGGAGACACCACGGGACACACTCACAGTATGGAGACACCATGGGGCACTCTCACAGGACGGAGACACAGCGGGACACACTCGCTGGAAGGAGACACTGCGGAACACAATCACTGGAAGGAGACATCGCGGACACACTCACAGGACAGAGACACCCTGGAACACTTTCACTGGAATGAGATACCGTGGGACACACTCAATGGAAGGAGACACCGTGGGACACACTCACTGGAAGGAGACACCGAGGGACACACTCACTGGAAGGAGGCACCGCGGGAGACACTCACTGGAAGGAGACTCCACAGGACACACTCACTGGAAGGAGACACCGCGGGACAATCTCACTGGAACGAGACACCGCACGACACACTCTCTGGAAGGAGACACCGCGGGACACACTCACTTGAAGGAGACACCGTGGGATACACTCAAAGGAAGGAGAGACCACGGGGCAAGCTCACTGGATGGAGACACCGTGGGACGCACTCACTGGAAGGAGACACTCCGTGGGACACACTCACTGGAAGGAGACACAGCGGGACACACTCACTGGAAGGAGATACAGCGCGGGACACACTCACTGGAAGGATACACCGTGGGACACTTTGACTGGAAAGAGACACCGCGGAACAGACTCACCGGACGGAGATACAACGGAACAGACTCACTGAAAGGAGAGACCGCAGGGCAAGCTCACTGGAAGGAAAAACCATGGGACGCACTCACTGGAAGGAGAGACCGTGGGACACACTCACTGGAAGGAGATACCGTGCGACACACTCAATGGAAGGAGACACCGCGGGACACACTCACTGGAATCAGAGACACCATGGGACACATTCATTGGAAGGAGACACCGCAGGACACATTCACTGGAAGGAGACACCGCCGGAAACACTCACTGAAAGGAGGCACCACGGGAAACACTCACTGGAAGGAGATACTGCGGGACACACTCACTGGAAGGAGACACCGCAGGACACACTAACAGGACAGTGACACCATGGGACCCACTCACTGGAAGGAGACACCGTGGGACACACTCACTGGAAGGAGACACCACGGGACACACTCACTGGAAGGAGACACCGCGGGACACACTCACTGGAAGGAGACACCGCGGGACACACTCACTGGAAGGAGACACCGCAGGACACACTCACTGGAAGGAGACACCGTGGGACACACTCACTGGAAGGAGACACCACGGGACACACTCATTGGAAGGAGACACCGCGGGACACACCCACTGGAAGGAAACACCGCAGGACACACTCACTGGAAGGAGACACCGTGGGACAAACTCACTGGAAGGAGACACCGCGCGACACACTCACCGGAAGGAGACACCGCGCGACACACTCACTGGAAGGAGACACCGCATGACACATTCATTGGAAGGCGACACCGTGGGATGCACTTATTGGAAGGAGACACCGCGGGACTCAGTCACTGGAAGGAGACACCGCGAAACACACTCATTGGATGGAGAGACCTCGGGACACACTCCCTGGAAGGAGACACACCACGGGACACCCTCACTGGAAGGAGACACACCACGGGACACCCTCACTGGAAGGCGACACCGCGGGACACACTCACTGGAAGGAGACACCGTGGGACACAGTCACTGGAAGGAGACACCACGAGACACACTCACTGGAAGGAGACACCGCGGGACTAGACTCACTGGAATTAGAGACTCCGGGGGACACTCTCACTGGAAGGAGACACCGCGGGACACACTCACTGGAAGGAGACACCACGGGACACACTAACTGAAATATGACACCGCGGGAAACACTCACTGGAAGGAGAGACCTCGGGACACACTCACTGGAAGGACACACCGGGGGGCGCACTCACTGGAAGGAGACACCGCGGGTCATACTCACTGGAAGGAGAAACACCGCAGGACACATTCACTGGAAGGAGACACCACGGGACACACTCACAGTATGGAGACACCATGGGACACACTCACTGGATGGAGACACAGCAGGACACACTCACTGGAAGGAGACACTGCGGAACACATTCACTGGAAGGAGACATCGCGGACACACTCACAGGACATGGACACCGTGGGACACACTCACTGGAAGGAGATACCATGGGACACACTCAATGGAAGGAGACACCACGGGACACACTTACTGGAAGGAGACACCGCGGGACACATTCACTGGAAGGAGACACCACAGGACACACTCACTGGAAGTAGACACCGCGGGACAATCTCACTGGAAGGAGTCACCGCATGACACATTCACTGGAAGGAGACACCGCGGGACACACTCACTGCAAAGGGACAACGCGAGACACACACATTGGAAGGAGATACGACGGGACCCACTCTCTGGAAGGAGACACCGCGGGACACACTCGCAGGAAGGAGTGACCGCGGCGCAAGCTCACTGGATGGAGACACCGCCGGACACACTCACTGGAAGGAGACACACCGCGGGACCCACTCACAGGAAGGAGAGACTGTGGGACACAGTCACTGGAAGGAGACAATCCGTGGGACACACTCACTGGAAGGAGACACAGCGGGACACACTCGCAGGAAGGAGTGACCGCGGGGCATGCTCACTGGATGGAGACACCGCGGGACACACTCACTGGAAGGAGACACCGCAGGACACACACACTGGAATGAGAGACACCATGGGACACACGCACTGGAAGGAGACACACCACGGGACATGCTCACTGGAATGAGAGACACCATGGGACACATTCACTGGAAGGAGACACCGCAGGACACATTCACTGGAAGGAGACACCGCCGGACACACTCACTGAAAGGAGACACCACGGGAAACACTCACTGGAAGGAGACACCATGGGACTCACTCACTGGAAGGAGACACCGCAGGACACACTAACAGGACAGAGACACCGTGGGGCACACTCACTGGAAGGAGACACCGCTGGACACACTCTCTGGAAGGAGACACCGTGGGACACACTCCCTGGAAGGAGACACCGCGAGACACACTCATTGGATGGAGAGAACTCGGGACACACTCCCTGGAAGGAGACACACCGCGGGACACCCTCACTGGAAGGCGACACCGTGGGACACACTCACTGGAAGGAGACACCGCGGGACACACTCACTGGAAGGAGAGACCTCGAGACACACTCACTGGAAGGAGACACAGCAGGACACACTCACTGGAAGGAGACACTGCGGAACACAATCACTGGAAGGAGACATCGCGGACACACTCAGAGGACGGAGACACCATGTAACACTTTCACTGGAAGGAGATACCGTGGGACACACTCAATGGAAGGAGACACCGTGGGACACACTCACTGGAAGGGGACACCGAGGGACACACTCACTGGAAGGAGGCACCGCGGGAGACACTCACTGTAAGGAGACTCCACAGGACACACTCACTGGAAGGAGACACCGCCGGACAATCTCACTGGAACGAGACACCGCACGACACACTCTCTGGAAGGAGACACCGCGGGACACACTCACTTGAAGGAGACACCGTGGGATACACTCAAAGGAAGGAGAGACCACGGGGCAAGCTCACTGGATGGAGACACCGCGGAACGCACTCACTGGAAGGAGACACTCCATGGGACACACTCACTGGAAGGAGACACAGCGGGACACACTCACTGGAAGGAGATACAGCGCGGGACACACTCACTGGAAGGATACACCGTGGGACACTTTGACTGGAAGGAGACACCGCGGAACAGACTCACCGGACGGAGATACCACGGAACAGACTCACTGAAAGGAGAGACCGCAGGGCAAGCTCACTGGAAGGAAAAACCATGGGACGCACTCACTGGAAGGAGAGACCGTGGGACACACTCACTGGAAGGAGATACCGTGCGACACACTCAATGGAAGGAGACACCACGGGACACACTCACTGGAAGGAGACACCGCGGGACACACTCACTGGAAGGAGGCACCGCGGGACCCACTCACTGCAAAGAGACACGCGGGACACACTCATTGGAACGAGACACCGCGGGTCCCACTCTCTGGAAGGAGAGACACTGGGACACACTCACTGGAAGGAGACACCGCGGGACACACTCGCAGGAAGGAGAGTACGCGGGGCAAGCTCACTGGATGGAGACACCGCGGGACACACTCACTGGAAGGAGACACACCACGGGACACACTCACTGGAATGAGAGACACCATGGGACACATTCACTGGAAGGAGACACCGCAGGACACACTCACTGGAAGGAGACACCATGGGACTCACTCACTGGAAGGAGACACCACAGGACACACTAACAGGACAGAGACACCATGGGACACACTCACTGGAAGGAGACACCGTGGGACACACTCACAGGAAGGAGACACCACGGGACACACTCACTGCAAAGAGACACCGTGGGGCACACTCACTGGAAGGAGACACCGCTGGACACACTCTCTGGAAGGAGACACCGTGGGACACACTCCCTGGAAGGAGACACCGCGAGACACACTCATTGGATGGAGAGAACTCGGGACACACTCCCTGGAAGGAGACACACCGCGGGACACCCTCACTGGAAGGCGACACCGTGGGACACACTCACTGGAAGGAGACACCGCGGGACACACTCACTGGAAGGAGAGACCTCGAGTCACACTCACTGGAAGGAGAAACCGCGGGACACACTCACTGGAAGGAGACACCGCGGGACGCTATCACTGGAAGGAGACACCGCGGGTCATACTCACTGGAAGGAGAAACACCGCAGGACACATTCACTGGAAGGAGACACCACGGGACACACTCACAGTATGGAGACACCATGGGACACACTCACTGGATGGAGACACAGCAGGACACACTCACTGGAAGGAGACACTGCGGAACACATTCACTGGAAGGAGACATCGCGGACACACTCACAGGACATGGACACCGTGGGACACACTCACTGGAAGGAGATACCATGGGACACACTCAATGGAAGGAGACACCACGGGACACACTTACTGGAAGGAGACACCGCGGGACACATTCACTGGAAGGAGACACCACAGGACACACTCACTGGAAGTAGACACCGCGGGACAATCTCACTGGAAGGAGACACCACATGACACATTCACTGGAAGGAGACACCGCGGGACACACTCACTGCAAAGGGACAACGCGAGACACACACATTGGAAGGAGATACGACGGGACCCACTCTCTGGAAGGAGACACCGCGGGACACACTCGCAGGAAGGAGTGACCGCGGCGCAAGCTCACTGGATGGAGACACCGCCGGACACACTCACTGGAAGGAGACACACCGCGGGACCCACTCACAGGAAGGAGAGACTGTGGGACACAGTCACTGGAAGGAGACAATCCGTGGGACACACTCACTGGAAGGAGACACAGCGGGACACACTCGCAGGAAGGAGTGACCGCGGGGCATGCTCACTGGATGGAGACACCGCGGGACACACTCACTGGAAGGAGACACCGCAGGACACACACACTGGAATGAGAGACACCATGGGACACACGCACTGGAAGGAGACACACCACGGGACATGCTCACTGGAATGAGAGACACCATGGGACACATTCACTGGAAGGAGACACCGCAGGACACATTCACTGGAAGGAGACACCGCCGGACACACTCACTGAAAGGAGACACCACGGGAAACACTCACTGGAAGGAGACACCATGGGACTCACTCACTGGAAGGAGACACCGCAGGACACACTAACAGGACAGAGACACCGTGGGGCACACTCACTGGAAGGAGACACCACGGGACACCCTCACTGGAAGGCGACACCGTGGGACACACTCACTGGAAGGAGACACCGCGGGACACACTCACTGGAAGGAGAGACCTCGAGACACACTCACTGGAAGGAGACACAGCAGGACACACTCACTGGAAGGAGACACTGCGGAACACAATCACTGGAAGGAGACATCGCGGACACACTCAGAGGACGGAGACACCATGTAACACTTTCACTGGAAGGAGATACCGTGGGACACACTCAATGGAAGGAGACACAGTGGGACACACTCACTGGAAGGGGACACCGAGGGACACACTCACTGGAAGGAGGCACCGCGGGAGACACTCACTGGAAGGAGACTCCACAGGACACACTCACTGGAAGGAGACACCGCCGGACAATCTCACTGGAACGAGACACCGCACGACACACTCTCTGGAAGGAGACACCGCGGGACACACTCACTTGAAGGAGACACCGTGGGATACACTCAAAGGAAGGAGAGACCACGGGGCAAGCTCACTGGATGGAGACACCGCAGAACGCACTCACTGGAAGGAGACACTCCATGGGACACACTCACTGGAAGGAGACACAGCGGGACACACTCACTGGAAGGAGATACAGCGCGGGACACACTCACTGGAAGGATACACCGTGGGACACTTTGACTGGAAGGAGACACCGCGGAACAGACTCACCAGACGGAGATACCACGGAACAGACTCACTGAAAGGAGAGACCGCAGGGCAAGCTCACTGGAAGGAAAAACCATGGGACGCACTCACTGGAAGGAGAGACCGTGGGACACACTCACTGGAAGGAGATACCGTGCGACACACTCAATGGAAGGAGACACCACGGGACACACTCACTGGAAGGAGACACCGCGGGACACACTCACTGGAAGGAGGCACCGCGGGACCCACTCACTGCAAAGAGACACGCGGGACACACTCATTGGAACGAGACACCGCGGGTCCCACTCTCTGGAAGGAGAGACACTGGGACACACTCACTGGAAGGAGACACCGCGGGACACACTCGCAGGAAGGAGAGTACGCGGGGCAAGCTCACTGGATGGAGACACCGCGGGACACACTCACTGGAAGGAGACACACCACGGGACACACTCACTGGAATGAGAGACACCATGGGACACATTCACTGGAAGGAGACACCGCAGGACACATTCACTGGAAGGAGACACCGCCGGACACACTCACTGGAAGGAGACACCATGGGACTCACTCACTGGAAGGAGACACCACAGGACACACTAACAGGACAGAGACACCATGGGACACACTCACTGGAAGGAGACACCGTGGGACACACTCACAGGAAGGAGACACCACGGGACACACTCACTGCAAAGAGACACCGTGGGGCACACTCACTGGAAGGAGACACCGCTGGACACACTCTCTGGAAGGAGACACCGTGGGACACACTCCCTGGAAGGAGACACCGCGAGACACACTCATTGGATGGAGAGAACTCGGGACACACTCCCTGGAAGGAGACACACCGCGGGACACCCTCACTGGAAGGCGACACCGTGGGACACACTCACTGGAAGGAGACACCGCGGGACACACTCACTGGAAGGAGAGACCTCGAGTCACACTCACTGGAAGGAGAAACCGCGGGACACACTCACTGGAAGGAGACACCGCGGGACGCTATCACTGGAAGGAGACACCGCGGGTCATACTCACTGGAAGGAGAAACACCGCAGGACACACTCACTGGAAGGAGACACCACGGGACACACTCACAGTATGGAGACACCATGGGGCACTCTCACAGGACGGAGACACAGCGGGACACACTCGCTGGAAGGAGACACTGCGGAACACAATCACTGGAAGGAGACATCGCGGACACACTCACAGGACGGAGACACCATGGAACACTTTCACTGGAATGAGATACCGTGGGACACACTCAATGGAAGGAGACACCGTGGGACACACTCACTGGAAGGAGACACCGAGGGACACACTCACTGGAAGGAGGCACCGCGGGAGACACTCACTGGAAGGAGACTCCACAGGACACACTCACTGGAAGGAGACACCGCGGGACAATCTCACTGGAATGAGACACCGCACGACACACTCACTGGAAGGAGACACTCCGTGGGACACACTCACTGGAAGGAGACACAGCGAGACACACTCACTGGAAGGAGATACAGCGCGGGACACACTCACTGGAAGGATACACCGTGGGACACTTTGACTGGAAAGAGACACCGCGGAACAGACTCACCGGACGGAGATACAACGGAACAGACTCACTGAAAGGAGAGACCGCAGGGCAAGCTCACTCGAAGGAAAAACCATGGGACGCACTCACTGGAAGGAGAGACCGTGGGACACACTCACTGGAAGGAGATACCGTGCGACACACTCAATGGAAGGAGACACCGCGGGACACACTCACTGGAAGGAGACACCGCGGGACACACTCACTGGAAGGAGGCACCGCGGGACACACTCACTGCAAAGAGACACGCGGGACACACTCATTGGAACGAGACACCGCGGGTCCTACTCTCTGGAAGGAGAGACACTGGGACACACTAACTGGAAGGAGACACCGCGGGACACACTCGCAGGAAGGAGAGTACGCGGGGCAAGCTCATGGATGGAGACACCGCGGGACACACTAACTGGAAGGAGACACACCACGGGACACACTCACTGGAATGAGAGACACCATGGGACATATTCACTGGAAGGAGACACCGCCGGACACACTCACTGAAAGGAGACACCACGGGAAACACTCACTGGAAGGAGACATCGCGTGACACACTCATTGGAAGGAGACATAGCGGGACGCACTTATTGGAAGGAGACACTGCGGGACTCACTCACTGGAAGGAGACACCGCGAAACACACTCATTGGATGGAGAGACCTCGGGACACACTCCCTGGAAGGAGACACCGCAGGACACACACACTGGAATGAGACACCGCAGGACACACTAACAGGACAGAGACACCATGGGACACACTCACTGCAAGGAGACACCATGGGACACACGCACTGGAAGGAGACACACCACGGGACACACTCACTGGAATCAGAGACACCATGGGACACATTCATTGGAAGGAGACACCGCAGGACACATTCACTGGAAGGAGACACCACGGGACACTCTCACTGGAAGGAGACACCGCAGGACACACTAACAGGACAGAGACACCATGGGACACACTCACTGGAAGGAGACACCGTGGGACACACTCACTGGAAGGAGACACCACGGGACACACTCACTGGAAGGAGACACCGCATGACACACTCATTGGAAGGCGACACCGTGGGACGCACTTATTGGAAGGAGACACCGCGGGACTCACTCACTGGAAGGAGACACCGCGAAACACACTCATTGGATGGAGAGACCTCGGGACACACTCCCTGGAGGGAGACACACCACGGGACACCCTCACTGGAAGGCGACACCTCAGGACACACTCACTGGAAGGAGGCACCATGGGACACACTCACGAGCAGGAGACACCACGGGACACACTCTCTGGAAGGGGAATCCGAGAGACAGACTCATTGGAAGGAGACATCGCAGGACACACTCACAGAACGGAGACACCATGGGACACATTCACTGGAAGGAGAAACCGTGGGACACACTCACTGGAAGGAGACACCACGGGACACACTCACAGTATGGAGACACCATGGGGCACTCTCACAGGACGGAGACACAGCGGGACACACTCGCTGGAAGGAGACACTGCGGAACACAATCACTGGCAGGAGACATCGCGGACACACTCACAGGACGCAGACACCATGGAACACTTTCACTGGAATGAGATACCGTGGGACACACTCAATGGAAGGAGACACCGTGGGACACACTCACTGGAAGGAGACACCGAGGGACACACTCACTGGAAGGAGGCACCGCGGGAGACACTCACTGGAAGGAGACTCCACAGGACACACTCACTGGAAGGAGACACCGCGGGACAATCTCACTGGAACGAGACACCGCACGACACACTCTCTGGAAGGAGACACCGCGGGACACATTCACTTGAAGGAGACACCGTTGGATACACTCAAAGGAAGGAGAGACCACGGGGCAAGCTCACTGGATGGAGACACCGTGGGACGCACTCACTGGAAGGAGACACTCCGTGGGACAAACTCACTGGAAGGAGACACAGCGGGACACACTCACTGGAAGGAGATACAGCGCGGGACACACTCACTGGAAGGATACACCGTGGGACACTTTGACTGGAAAGAGACACCGCGGAACAGACTCACCGGACGGAGATACAATGGAACAGACTCACTGAAAGGAGAGACCGCAGGACAAGCTCACTGGAAGGAAAAACCATGGGACGCACTCACTGGAAGGAGAGACCGTGGGACACACTCACTGGAAGGAGATACCGTGCGACACACTCAATGGAAGGAGACACCGCGGGACACACTCACTGGAAGGAGACACCGCGGGACACACTCACTGCAAAGAGACATGCGGGACACACTCATTGGAACGAGACACCGCGGGTCCTACTCTCTGGAAGGAGAGACACTGGGACACACTCACTGGAAGGAGACACCGCGGGACACACTCGCAGGAAGGAGAGTACGCGGGGCAAGCTCATGGATGGAGACACCGCGGGACACACTAACTGGAAGGAGACACACCACGGGACACACTCACTGGAATGAGAGACACCATGGGACACATTCACTGGAAGGAGACACCGCAGGACACATTCACTGGAAGGAGACACCATGGGACTCACTCACTGGAAGGAGACACCACAGGACACACTAACAGGACAGAGACACCATGGGACACACTCACTGGAAGGAGACACCACGGGACACACTCACTCGAAGGAGACACCGCAGGACACACTCACTGGAAGGAGACACCGTGGGACAAATTCACTGGAAGGAGACACCGCGCGACATTCTCACTGAAAGGAGACACCATGGGACACATTCACCGGAAGGAGACACCGCGCGACACACTCACTGGAAGGAGACATAGCGAGACGCACTTATTGGAAGGAGACACCGCGTGACACACTCATTGGAAGGAGACATAGCGAGATGCACTTATTGGAAGGAGACACCGCGGGACTCACTCACCCAAAGGAGACACCGCGAAACACACTCATTGGATGGAGAGACCTCGGGACACACTCCCTGGAAGGAGACACCGCAGGACACACACACTGGATTGAGACACCGCAGGACACACTAACAGGACAGAGACACCATGGGACACACTCACTGCAAGGAGACACCGTGGGACACACGCACTGGAAGGAGACACCATGGGACACACTCACTGGAATCAGAGACACCATGGGACACATTCATTGGAAGGAGACACCGCAGGACACATTCACTGGAAGGAGACACCACGGGACACTCTCACTGGAAGGAGACACCGCAGGACACACTAACAGGACAGAGACACCATGGGACACACTCACTGGAAGGAGACACCGTGGGACACACTCACAGGAAGGAGACACCGTGCGACACTCTCACCGGAAGGAGACACCGCGCGACACAGTCACTGGAAGGAGACACCGCATGACACACTCATTGGAAGGCGACACCGTGGGACGCACTTATTGGAAGGAGACACCGCGGGACTCACTCACTGGAAGGAGACACCGCGAAACACACTCATTGGATGGAGAGACCTCGGGACACACTCCCTGGAGGGAGACACACCACGGGACACCCTCACTGGAAGGCGACACCTCAGGACACACTCACTGGAAGGAGGCACCATGGGACACACTCACTAGCAGGAGACACCACGGGACACACTCACTGGAAGGAGACACCGCGGGACACACTCACTAGAAGGAGACACCGTGGGACACAGTCCCTGGAAGGAGGCACCATGTGACACATTCACTGGAAGGAGACACCGCGGGACATACTCACTGCAAAGAGACACCGCGGGACACACTCATTGGTAGGAGACACCGCGGGACCCACTCTCTGGAAGGAGAGACCGTGGGACACACTTCCTGGAAGGAGGCACCGTGGGACACACTCACTGGAAGGAGACACTGCGGGACATACTCGCAGGAAGGAGAGACCGTGGGGCAAGTTCACTGGATGGAGACAAAGTGGGACACACTCACTGGAAGCAGACACCTTGGGACAAACTCACTGGAATGAGACACCGTGGGGCACACGCACTGGATGGAGACACATCGAGGGACACACTCACTAGAATGAGAGACTCCGTGGGACACAGTCACTGGAAGGTGACGCCGCAGGACACACTCACTGGAAGGAGACACCGCGGGACACACTCACTGGATGGAGAGACCTCGGGACACATTCACTGGAAGGAGACACCGCGGGACAGGCTCTGTGGTAAGAGACACACCGCGGGACACACTCACTGGAGGGAGACACCGTGGGACACACTCACAGGATGGAGACACCACGGGACACACTCACTCGAAGGAGACACCGCAGGACACACTCACTGGAAGGAGACAGCGTGGGACAAATTCACTGGAAGGAGACACCGCGCGACATTCTCACTGAAAGGAGACACCGTGGGACACATTCACCGGAAGGAGACACCGCGCGACACATTCACTGGAAGGAGACACCGCGTGACACACTCATTGGAAGGAGACATAGCGGGACGCACTTATTGGAAGGAGACACCGCGGGACTCACTCACTGGAAGGAGACACCGCGAAACACACTCATTGGATGGAGAGACCTCGGGACACACTCCCTGGAAGGAGACACCGCAGGACACACACACTAGATTGAGACACCGCAGGACACACTAACAGGACAGAGACACCATGGGACACACTCACTGCAAGGAGACACCGTGGGACACACACACTGGAAGGAGACACCGTGGGACACACGCACTGGAAGGAGACACACCACGGGACACACTCACTGGAATCAGAGACACCATGGGACACATTCATTGGAAGGAGACACCGCAGGACACATTCACTGGAAGGAGACACCACGGGACACTCTCACTGGAAGGGGACACCGCAGGACACACTAACAGGACAGAGACACCATGGGACACACTCACTGGAAGGAGACACCGTGGGACACACTCACTGGAAGGAGACACCACGGGACACACTCACTGGAAGGAGACACCGCATGACACACTCATTGGAAGGCGACACCGTGGGACGCACTTATTGGAAGGAGACACCGCGGGACTCACTCACTGGAAGGAGACACCGCGAAACACACTCATTGGATGGAGAGACCTCGGGACACACTCCCTGGAGGGAGACACACCACGGGACACCCTCACTGGAAGGCGACACCTCAGGAGACACTCACTGGAAGGAGGCACCATGGGACACACTCACGAGCAGGAGACACCACGGGACACACTCTCTGGAAGGGGAATCCGAGAGACAGACTCATTGGAAGGAGACATCGCAGGACACACTCACAGAACGGAGAAACCATGGGACACATTCACTGGAAGGAGAAACCGTGGGACACACTCAATGGAAGGAGACACCGCGGGACACACTCACTAGAAGGAGACACCGTGGGACACACTCCCTGGAAGGAGGCACCACGTGACACATTCACTGGAAGGAGACACCGCGGGACATACTCACTGCAAAGAGACACCGCGGGACCCACTCTCTGGAAGGAGAGACCGTGGGACACACTTCCTGGAAGGAGGCACCGTGGGACACACTCACTGGAAGGAGACACTGCGGGACATACTCGCAGGAAGGAGAGACCGTGGGGCAAGTTCACTGGATGGAGACAAAGTGGGACACACTCACTGGAAGCAGACACCTTGGGACAAACTCACTGGAATGAGACACCGTGGGGCACACGCACTGGATGGAGACACATCGAGGGACACACTCACTAGAATGAGAGACTCCGTGGGACACACTCACTGGATGGAGAGACCTCGGGACACATTCACTGGAAGGAGACAACGCGGGACACAGTCACTGGAAGGAGACATCGCAAGGCACACTCACTGGAAGGAGGCACCGCTGGACACATTCACTGGTTGGAGACACCGTGGGACACACTCACTTGAAGGAGACACCGCGAGAAACACTCATTGGATGGTGAGATCTCGGGACACACTCCCTGGAAGGAGACATCGTGGGACACATTCACTGGAAGGCGACACCGTGGGACACACTCACTGGAAGGAGACACCGCGGGACACACTCACTGGAAGGAGAGACCTCGAGACACACTCACTGGAAGGAGAAACCGCGGGACACACTCACTGGAAGGAGACACCGCGGGACGCTATCACTGGAAGGAGACACCGCGGGTCATACTCACTGGAAGGAGAAACACCGCAGGACACACTCACTGGAAGGAGACACCACGGGACACACTCATATTATGGAGACACCATGGGACACACTCACTGGATGGAGACACAGCGGGACACACTCACTGGAAGGAGACACTGCGGAACACACTCACTGGAAGGAGACATCGCGGACACACTCACAGGACGGAGACACCATGGAACACATTCACTGGAAGGAGATACCGTGGGACACGCTCAATGGAAGGAGACACCATGGGACACATTCACTGGAAGGAGACACCGAGGGACACACTCACTGGAAGGAGGCACCACGGGAGACACTCACTGGAAGGAGACTCCACAGGACACACTCACTGGAAGGAGACACCATGGGGCAATCTCACTGGAAGGAGACACCGCATGACACACTCTCTGGAAGGAGACACCGCGGGACACATTCACTTGAAGGAGACACCGTGGGATACAATCGAAGGAATGAGAGACCACGGGGCAAGCTCACTGGATGGAGACACCGCGGGACACACTCACTGGAAGGAGAAACAGCGCGGGACTC
Source organism: Somniosus microcephalus (assembly GCF_052327205.1). Taxonomy (NCBI): domain Eukaryota; kingdom Metazoa; phylum Chordata; class Chondrichthyes; order Squaliformes; family Somniosidae; genus Somniosus; species Somniosus microcephalus. Next base: position 106,937,079 of record NC_140999.1, read on the forward strand.
ACTCACAGGAATGAGAGACTGTGGGACGCACTCACTGGAAGGAGACACTCCGTGGGACACACTCACTGGAAGGAGACACAGCGGGACACACTCACTGGAAGGAGATACAGCGCGGGACACACTCACTGGAAGGATACACCGTGGGACACTTTGACTGGAAGGAGACACCGCGGGACACAATCACCGGAAGGAGAAACCGCGGAACAGACTCACCGGACGGAGATACCACGGAACAGACTCACTGAAAGGAGAGACCGCAGGGCAAGCTCAATGGAAGGAAAAACCGTGGGACGCACTCACTGGAATGAGAGACCGTGGGACACACTCACTGGAAGGAGATACCGTGCGACACACTCAATGGAAGGAGACACTGCGGGACACACTCACTGGAAGGAGACACCGCGGGACACATTCACTGGAAGGAGGCACCGCGGGACACACTCACTGCAAAGAGACACCGTGGGACACACTCATTGGAACGAGACACCGCGGGTCCCACTCTCTGGAAGGAGAGACACTGGGACACACTCACTGCAAGGAGACACCACGGGACACACTCACTGGAAGGAGACACCGCAGGACACATACACTGGAATGAGAGACACCATGGGACACACGCACTGGAAGGAGACACACCACGGGACACACTCACTGGAATGAGAGACACCATGGGACACATTCACTGGAAGGAGACACCGCCGGACACACTCACTGAAAGGAGACACTACGGGAAACACTCACTGGAAGGAGACACCATGGGACTCACTCACTGGAAGGAGACACCGCAGGACTCACTAACAGGACAGAGACACCATGGGACACACTCACTGGAAGGAGACACCATGGGACACACTCACAAGAAGGAGACACCACGGGACACATTCACTCGAAGGAGACACCACGGGACACACTCACTGGAAGGAGACACCGTGGGACAAAACCACTGGAAGGAGACACCGCGCGACATTCTCACTGAAAGGAGACACCGCGGGACACACTCACCGGAAGCAGACACCGCGCGACACATTCACTGGAAGGTGACACCGCGTGACCCACTCTCTGGAAGGAGAGACCGTGGGACACACTCCCTGGAAGGAGGCACCTTGGGACACACTCACTGGAAGGAGACACCGCGGGACATACTCGCAGGAAGGAGAGACCATGGGGCAAGTTCACTGGATGGAGACAAAGCGGGACACACTCACTGGAAGCAGACACCTTGGGACAACCTCACTGGAATGAGAGACGCCGTGGGACACACGCACTGGATGGAGACACATCGAGGGACACACTCACTAGAATGAGAGACACCGTGGGTCACAGTCACTGGAAGGAGACACCGCGGGACACACTCACTGGAAGGAGACACCGCGGGACACACTCACTGGAAGGAGACACCGCGGGACACACTCACTGGATGGAGAGACCTCGGGACACATTCACTGGAAGGAGACACCGCAGGACAGGCTCACTGGAAGGAGACACACCGCGGGACACACTCACTGGAGGGAGACACCACGGGACACACTCACTGGAAGGAGACACCGCGGGACACAGTCACTGGAAGGAGACACCGCGAGGCACACTCACTGGAAGCAGACACCGCTGGACACACTCACTGGTAGGAGACACTGTGGGACACACTCACTGGAAGGAGACACCACAGGACACATTCACTGGATGGAGACACCGCGAGACACACTCATTGGTTGGAGAGACCTCGGGACACACTCCCTGCAAGGAGACACACCGCGGGACACCCTCACTGGAAGGCGACACCGCGGGACACACTCACTGGAAGGAGACACCGTGGGACACAGTCACTGGAAGGAGACACCACGAGACACACTCACTGGAAGGAGACACCGCGGGACTAGACTCACTGGAATTAGAGACTCCGGGGGACACTCTCACTGGAAGGAGACACCGCGGGACACACTCACTGGAAGGAGACACCACGGGACACACTAACTGAAATATGACACCGCGGGAAACACTCACTGGAAGGAGAGACCTCGGGACACACTCACTGGAAGGAGACACCGGGGGGCGCACTCACTGGAAGGAGACACCGCGGGTCATACTCACTGGAAGAAGAAACACCGCAGGACACACTCACTGGAAGGAGACACCACGGGACACACTCACAGTACGGAGACACCATGGGACACACTCACTGGATGGAGACACAGCAGGACACACTCACTGGAAGGAGACACTGCGGATCACACTCACTGGAAGGAGGCATCGCGGACACACTCACAGGACATGGACACCGTGGGAGACACTCACTGGAAGGAGATACCGTGGGACACACTCAATGGAAGGAGACACCACGGGACACAGTTACTGGAAGGAGATACCGTGGGACACACTCAATGGAAGGAGACACCGCGGGACACACTCACTGGAAGGAGACACCACAGGACACACTCACTGGAAGTAGACACCGCGGGACAATCTCACTGGAAGGAGACACCGCATGACACATTCACTGGAAGGAGACACCACGGGACACTCACTGCAAAGGGACAACGCAAGACACACACATTGGAAGGAGATACGACGGGACCCACTCTCTGGAAGGAGACACCGCGGGACACACTCGCAGGAAGGAGTGACCGCGGGGCAATCTCACTGGATGGAGACACCGCCGGACACACTCACTGGAAGGAGACACACCGCGGGACCCACTCACAGGAAGGAGAGACTGTGGGACACAGTCACTGGAAGGAGAGATTCCGTGGGACACACTCACTGGAAGGAGACACAGCGGGACACACTCGCAGGAAGGAGTGACCGCGGGGCATGCTCACTGGATGGAGACACCGCGGGACACACTCACTGGAAGGAGACACCGCAGGACACACACACTGGAATGAGAGACACCATGGGACACATTCACTGGAAGGAGACACCGCAGGACACATTCACTGGAAGGAGACACCGCCGGACATACTCACTGAAAGGAGACACCACGGGAAACATTCACTGGAAGGAGACACCATGGGACTCACTCACTGGAAGGAGACACCGCAGGACACACTAACAGGACAGAGACACCATGGGACACACTCACTGGAAGGAGACACCGTGGGACACAGGCACTGGATGGAGACACATCGAGGGACACACTCACTAGAATGAGAGACTCCGTGGGACACAGTCACTGGAAGGTCACCGCAGGATACACTCACTGGAAGGAGACACCGCGGGAAACACTCACTGGATGGAGAGACCTCGGGACACACTCACTGGAAGGAGACACCGCGGGACAGGCTCACTGGAAAGAGACACACCGCGGGACACACTCACTGGAGGGAGACACCACGGGACACACTCACTGGAAGGAGACACCGCGGGACACACTCACTGGAAGGAGACATCGCAAGGCACACTCACTGGAAGGAGACACCGCTGGACACACTCACTGGTAGGAGACACCGTGGGACACACTCACTAGCAGGAGACACCACGGGACACACTCTCTGGAAGGGGAATCTGAGAGACAGACTCACCGGAAGGAGACACCGCCTGACACACTCAGAGGATGGAGACACCGTGGGACACACTCACTGGATGGAGACACAGCGGGACACACTCACTGGAAGGTGACACTGCGGGACACACTCATTGGAAGGAGACATCGCAGGACACACTCACAGGTCGGAGACACCATGGGACACATTCACTGGAAGGAGATACCGTGGGACACACTCAATGGAAGGAGACACCGCGGGTCACACTCACTAGAAGGAGACACCGCGGGACAGCCTCACTGGAAAGAGACACACCGCGGGACACACTCACTGGAGGGAGACACCACGGGACACACTCACTGCAAAGAGACACCGTGGGGCACACTCACTGGAAGGAGACACCGCTGGACACACTCTCTGGAAGGAGAGACCGTGGGACACACTCCCTGGAAGGAGACACCGCGAGACACTCTCATTGGATGGAGAGAACTCGGACACACTCCCTGGAAGGAGACACACCGCGGGACACCCTCACTGCAAGGCGACACCGTGGGACACACTCACTGGAAGGAGACACCGCGGGACACATTCACTGGAAGGAGAGACCTCGAGACACACTCACTGGAAGGAGACACCGCGGGTCATACTCACTGGAAGGAGAAACACCGCAGGACACACTCACTGGAAGGAGACACCACGGGACACACTCACAGTATGGAGACACCATGGGACACTCTCACAGGATGGAGACACAGCGGGACACACTCACTGGAAGGAGACACTGCGGAACACAATCACTGGAAGGAGACATCGCGGACACACTCACAGGACGGAGACACCATGGAACACTTTCACTGGAAGGAGATACCGTGGGACACACTCACTGGAAGGAGACACCGCGGGACACACTCACTGGAAAGAGACACCGCAGGACACATTCACTGGAAGGAGACACCGTGGGACAAACTCACTGGAAGGAGACACCGCGCGACACACTCACCGGAAGGAGACACCGCGTGACACACTCACTGGAAGGAGACACCGCATGACACACTCATTGGAAGGCGACACCGTGGGACGCACTTATTGGAAGGAGACACCGCGGGACTCACTCACAGGAAGGAGACACCGCGAAACACACTTATTGGATGGAGAGCCCTCGGGAAACACTCCCTGGAAGGAGACACACCACGGGACACCCTCACTGGAAGGCGACACCTCAGAACACACTCACTGGAAGGAGGCACCACGGGACACACTCACTAGCAGGAGACACCACGGGCCACACTCTCTGGAAGGGGAATCCGAGAGACAGACTCATTGGAAGGAGACATCGCAGGACACACTCACAGAACGGAGACACCATGGGACACATTCACTGGAAGGAGAAACCGTGGGACACACTCAATGGAAGGAGACACCGCGGGACACACTCACTAGAAGGAGACACCGTGGGACATACTCCCTGGAAGGAGGCACCACGTGACACATTCACTGGAAGGAGACACCGCGGGACATACTCACTGCAAAGAGACACCGCGGGACACACTCATTGGTAGGAGACACCGCGGGACCCACTCTCTGGAAGGAGAGACCGTGGGACACACTCCCTGGAAGGAGGCACCGTGGGACACACTCACTGGAAGGAGACACTGCGGGACATACTCGCAGGAAGGAGAGACCGTGGGGCAAGTTCACTGGATGGAGACAAAGTGGGACACACTCACTGGAAGCAGACACCTTGGGACAAACTCACTGGAATGAGACACCGTGGGACACACGCACTGGATGGAGACACACCACGGGACACGCTCACTGGAATGAGAGACACCATGGGACACATTCACTGGAAGGAGACACCGCAGGACACATTCACTGGAAGGAGACACCGCCGGACACACTCACTGAAAGGAGACACCACGGGAAACATTCACTGGAAGGAGACACCATGGGACTCACTCACTGGAAGGAGACACCGCAGGACACACTAACAGGACAGAGACACCATGGGACACACTCACTGGAAGGAGACACCGTGGGACACACGCACTGGATGGAGACACATCGAGGGAGACACTCACTAGAATGAGAGACTCCGTGGGACACAGTCACTGGAAGGTGACGCCGCAGGATACACTCACTGGAAGGAGACACCGCGGGACACACTCACTGGATGGAGAGACCTCGGGACACACTCACTGGAAGGAGACACCGCGGGACAGGCTCACTGGAAAGAGACACACCGCGGGACACACTCACTGGAGGGAGACACCACGGGACACACTCACTGGAAGGAGACACCGTGGGACACAGTCACTGGAAGGAGACATCGCAAGGCACACTCACTGGAAGGAGACACCGCTGGACACACTCACTGGTAGGAGACACCGTGGGACACACTCACTAGCAGGAGACACCACGGGACACACTCTCTGGATGGGGAATCTGAGAGACAGACTCACCGGAAGGAGACACCGCCGGACACACTCAGAGGATGGAGACACCGTGGGACACACTCACTGGATGGAGACACAGCGGGACACACTCACTGGAAGGTGACACTGCGGGACACACTCATTGGAAGGAGACATCGCAGGACACACTCACAGGTCGGAGACACCATGGGACACATTCACTGGAAGGAGATACCGTGGGACACACTCAATGGATGGAGACACCGTGGGTCACACTCACTAGAAGGAGACACCGCGGGACAGCCTCACTGGAAAGAGACACACCGCGGGACACACTCACTGGAGGGAGACACCACGGGACACACTCACTGCAAAGAGACACCGTGGGGCACACTCACTGGAAGGAGACACCGCTGGACACACTCTCTGGAAGGAGACACCGTGGGACACACTCCCTGGAAGGAGACACCGCGAGACACACTCATTGGATGGAGAGAACTCGGGACACACTCCCTGGAAGGAGACACACCACGGGACACCCTCACTGGAAGGCGACACTGTGGGACACACTCACTGGAAGGAGAAACCGCGGGACACACTCACTGGAAGGAGACACCGTGGGTCATACTCACTGGAAGGAGAAACACCGCAGGACACACTCACTGGAAGGAGACACCACGGGACACACTCACAGTATGGAGACACCATGGGGCACTCTCACAGAATGGAGACACAGCGGGACACACTCACTGGAAGGAGAAACTGCGGAACACAATCACTGGAAGGAGACATCGCGGACACACTCACAGGACGGAGACACCATGGAACACTTTCACTGGAAGGAGATACCGTGGGACACACTCACTGGAAGGAGACACCGCGGGACACACTCACTGGAAAGAGACACCGCAGGACACATTCACTGGAAGGAGACACCGTGGGACAAACTCACTGGAAGGAGACACCGCGCGACACACTCACTGGAAGGAGACACCGCATGACACACTCATTGGAAGGCGACACCGTGGGACGCACTTATTGGAAGGAGACACCACGGGACTCACTCACTGGAAGGAGACACCGCGAAACACACTCATTGGATGGAGAGACCTCGGGCACACTCCCTGGAAGGAGACACACCACGGGACACCCTCACTGGAAGGCGACACCTCAGGACACACTCACTGGAAGGAGGCACCACGGGACACACTCACTAGCAGGAGACACCACGGGACACACTCTCTGGAAAGGGAATCCGAGAGACAGACTCATTGGAAGGAGACATCGCAGGACACACTCACAGAACGGAGACACCATGGGACACATTCACCGGAAGGAGAAACCGTGGGACACACTCAATGGAAGGAGACACCGCGGGACACACTCACTAGAAGGAGACACCGTGGGACACACTCCCTGGAAGGAGGCACCACGTGACACATTCACTGGAAGGAGACACCGCGGGACATACTCACTGCAAAGAGACACCGCGGGACACACTCATTGGTAGGAGACACCGCGGGACCCACTCTCTGGAAGGAGAGACCGTGGGACACACTCCCTGGAAGGAGGCACCGTGGGACACACTCACTGGAAGGAGACACTGCGGGACATACTCGCAGGAAGGAGAGACCATGGGGCAAGTTCACTGGATGGAGACAAAGTGGGACACACTCACTGGAAGCAGACACCTTGGGACCAACTCACTGGAATGAGACACCGTGGGACACACGCACTGGATGGAGACACATCGAGGGACACACTCACTAGAATGAGAGACTCCGTGGGACACAGTCACTGGAAGGTGACGCCGCAGGACACACTCACTGGAATGAGAGACACCATGGGACACATTCACTGGAAGGAGACACCGCCGGACACACTCACTGAAAGGAGTCACCACGGGACAGGCTCACTGGAAAGAGACACACCGCGGGACACACTCACTGGAGGGAGACACCACGGGACACACTCACTGGAAGGAGACACCGTGGGACACACGCACTGGATGGAGACACATCGAGGGACACACTCACTAGAATGAGAGACTCCGTGGGACACAGTCACTGGAAGGTGACGCCGCAGGATACACTCACTGGAAGGAGACACCGCGGGACACACTCACTGGATGGAGAGACCTCGGGACACACTCACTGGAAAGAGACACACCGCGGGACACACTCACTGGAGGGAGACACCACGGGACACACTCACTGGAAGGAGACACCGCGGGACACAGTCAATGGAAGGAGACATTGCAAGGCACACTCACTGGAAGGAGACACCGCTGGACACACTCTCTGGAAGGAGACACCGTGGGACACACTCCCTGGAAGGAGACACCGCGAGACACACTCATTGGATGGAGAGAACTCGGGACACACTCCCTGGAAGGAGACACACCACGGGACACCCTCACTGGAAGGCGACACCTCAGAACACACTCACTGGAAGGAGAAACCGCGGGACACACTCACTGGAAGGAGACACCGCGGGACGCTATCACTGGAAGGAGACACCGTGGGTCATACTCACTGGAAGGAGAAACAGCGCAGGACAAACTCACTGGAAGGAGACACCACGGGACACACTCACAGTATGGAGACACCATGGGGCACTCTCACGAATGGAGACACAGCGGGACACACTCACTGGAAGGAGACACTGCGGAACACAATCACTGGAAGGAGACATCGCGGACACACTCACAGGACGGAGACACCATGGAACACTTTCACTGGAAGGAGATACCGTGGGACACACTCACTGGAAGGAGACACCGCGGGACACACTCACTGGAAAGAGACACCGCAGGACACATTCACTGGAAGGAGACACCGTGGGACAAACTCACTGGAAGGAGACACCGCGCGACACACTCACCGGAAGGAGACACCGCGCGACACACTCACTGGAAGGTGACACCGCATGACACATTCATTGGAAGGCGACACCGTGGGACGCACTTATTGGAAGGAGACACCACGGGACTCACTCACTGGAAGGAGACACCGCGAAACACACTCATTGGATGGAGAGACCTCGGGACACACTCCCTGGAAGGAGACACACCACGGGACACCCTCACTGGAATGCGACACCTCAGGACACACTCACTGGAAGGAGGCACCACGGGACACACTCACTAGCAGGGGACACCACGGGACACACTCTCTGGAAAGGGAATCCGAGAGACAGACTCATTGGAAGGAGACATCGCAGGACACACTCACAGAATGGAGACACCATGGGACACATTCACCGGAAGGAGAAACCGTGGGACACACTCAATGGAAGGAGACACCGCGGGACACACTCACTAGAAGGAGACACCGTGGGACACACTCCCTGGAAGGAGGCACCACGTGACACATTCACTGGAAGGAGACACCGCGGGACTAACTCACTGCAAAGAGGCACCGCGGGACACACTCATTGGTAGGAGACACCGCGGGACCCACTCTCTGGAAGGAGAGACCGTGGGACACACTCCCTGGAAGGAGGCACCGTGGGACACACTCATTGGTAGGAGACACCGTGGGACACACTCACTGGAAGGAGACACTGCGGGACATACCCGCAGGAAGGAGAGACCATGGGGCAAGTTCACTGGATGGAGACAAAGTGGGACACACTCACTGGAAGCAGACACCTTGGGACAAACTCACTGGAATGAGACACCGTGGGACACACGCACTGGATGGAGACACACCACGGGACACACTCACTAGAATGAGAGACACCATGGGACACATTCACTGGAAGGAGACACCGCAGGACACATTCACTGGAAGGAGACACCGCCGGACACATTCACTGAAAGGAGACACCACGGGAAACATTCACTGGAAGGAGACACCATGGGACTCACTCACTGGAAGGAGACACCACAGGACACACTAACAGGACAGAGACACCATGGGACACACTCACTGGAAGGAGACACCGTGGGACACACGCACTGGATGGAGACACATCGAGGGACACACTCACTAGAATGAGAGACTCCGTGGGACACAGTCACTGGAAGGTGACGCTGCAGGATACACTCACTGGAAGGAGACACCGCGGGACACACTCACTGGATGGAGAGACCTCGGGACACACTCACTGGAAGGAGACACCGCGGGACAGGCTCACTGGAAAGAGACACACCGCGGGACACACTCACTGGAGGGAGACACCACGGGACACACTCACTGGAAGGAGACACCGCGGGACACAGTCACTGGAAGGAGACATCGCAAGGCACACTCACTGGTAGGAGACACCGTGGGACACACTCACTAGCAGGAGACACCACGGGACACACTCTCTGGAAGGGGAATCTGAGAGACAGACTCACCGGAAGGAGACACCGCCGGACACACTCAGAGGATGGAAACACCGTGGGACACACTCACTGGATGGAGACACAGCGGGACACACTCACTGGAAGGTGACACTGCGGGACACACTCATTGGAAGGAGAAATCGCGGGACACACTCACAGGTCGGAGACACCATGGGACACATTCACTGGAAGGAGATACCGTGGGACACACTCAATGGAAGGAGACACCGCGGGTCACACTCACTAGAAGGAGACACTGCGGGACAGCCTCACTGGAAAGAGACACACCTCGGGACACACTCACTGGAGGGAGACACCACGGGACACACTCACTGCAAAGAGACACCGTGGGGCACACTCACTGGAAGGAGACACCGCTGGACACACTCTCTGGAAGGAGACACCGTGGGACACACTCCCTGGAAGGAGACACCGCGAGACACACTTATTGGATGGAGAGAACTCGGGACACACTCCCTGGAAGGAGACACACCGCGGGACACCCTCACTGGAAGGCGACACCGTGGGACACAGTCACTGGAAGGAGACACCGAGGGACACACTCACTGGAAGGAGAGACCTCGAGACACACTCACTGGAAGGAGAAACCGCGGCACACACTCACTGGAAGGAGACACCGCGGGACGCTATCACTGGAAGGAGACACCGCGGGTCATACTCACTGGAAGGAGAAACACCGCAGGACACACTCACTGGAAGGAGACACCACGGGACACACTCACTGGAAGGAGACACCACGGGACGCACTCACTGGAAGGAGACACCGCGGGTCATACTCTGGAAGGAGAAACACCGCAGGACACACTCACTGGAAGGAGACACCACGGGACACACTCACAGTATGGAGACACCATGGGACACTCTCACAGGATGGAGACACAGCTGGACACACTCACTGGAAGGAGACACTGCGGAACACAATCATTGGAAGGAGACATCGCGGACACACTCACAGGACGGAGACACCATGGAACACTTTCACTGGCAGGAGATACCGTGGGACACACTCAATGGAAGGAGACACCGTGTGACAATCTCACTGGAAGGAGACACCGCACGACACACTCGCTGGAAGGAGACACTGCGGGACACAGTCACTTGAAGGAGACACCGTGGGATACACTCAAAGGAAGGAGAGACCACGGGGCAAGCTCACTGCATGGAGACACCGCGGGACGCACTCGCTGGAAGGAGACTCCACAGGACACACTCACTGGAAGGAGACACCGCGGGACAATCTCACTGGAAGGAGACACCACACGACACACTCGCTGGAAGGAGACACTGCGGGACACAGTCACTTGAAGGAGACACCGTGGGATACACTCAAAGGAAGGAGAGACCACGGGGCAAGCTCACTGCATGGAGACACCGCGGGACGCACTCACTGGAAGGAGACACTCCGTGGGACACACTCACTGGAAGGAGACACAGCGGGACACACTCACTGGAAGGAGATACAGCGCGGGACACACTCACTGGAAGGATACACCGTGGGACACTTTGGCTGGAAGGAGACACCGCGGAACAGACTCACCGGACGGAGATACCACGGAACAGACTCACTGAAAGGAGAGACCGCAGGGCAAGCTCACTGGAAGGAAAAACCATGGGATGCACTCACTGGAAGGAGAGACCGTGGGACACACTCACTGGAAGGAGATACCGTGCGACACACTCAATGGAAGGAGACACCGCGGGACACACTCAATGGAAGGAGACACCGCGGGATACACTCACTGGAAGGAGGCACCGCGGGACACACTCACTGCAAAGAGACACGCGGGACAACTCATTGGAACGAGACACCGCGGGTCCCACTCTCTGGAAGGAGAGACACTGGGACACACTCACTGGAAGGAGACACCTCGGGACACACTCGCAGGAAGGAGAGTACGCGGGGCAAGCTCACTGGATGGAGAAACCGCGGGACACACTCACTGGAAGGAGACACACCACGGGACACACTCACTGGAATGAGAGACACCATGGGACACATTCACTGGAAGGAGACACCGCCGGACACACTCACTGAAAGGAGTCACCACGGGACACACTAACAGGACAGAGACACCATGGGACACACTCACTGGAAGGAGACACCGTGGGACACACTCACAGGAAGGAGACACCACGGGACACATTCACTCGAAGGAGACACCGCAGGACACACTCACTGGAAGGAGACACCGCGGGACACACTCACCGGAAGGAGACACCGCGCGACACACTCACTGGAAGGAGACACCGCGTGACACACTCATTGGAAGGAGACACAGCGGGATGCACTTATTGGAAGGAGACACCGCGGGACTCACTCACTGGTAGGAGACACCGCGAAACACACTCATTGGATGGAGAGACCTCGGGACACACTCCCTGGAAGGAGACACCGCAGGACACACACACTGGAATGAGACACCGCAGGACACATTAACAGGACAGAGACACCATGGGACACACTCACTGCAAGGAGACACCGTGGGACACACGCACTGGAAGGAGACACCATGGGACACACGCACTGGAAGGAGACACACCACGGGACACACTCACTGGAATCAGAGACACCATGGGACACATTCATTGGAAGGAGACACCACGGGACACTCTCACTGGAATCAGAGACACCATGGGACACATTCACTGGAAGGAGACACCGCCGGACACACTCACTGAAAGGAGACACCACGGGAAACACTCACTGGAAGGAGACACCACGGGACACACTCACTGGAAGGAGACACCGTGGGACACACTCACTGGAAGGAGACACCACGGGACACACTCACTGGAAGGAGACTCCGCGGGACACACTCACTGGAAAGAGACACCGCAGGACACATTCACTGGAAGGAGACACCGTGGGACAAACTCACTGGAAGGAGACACCGTGCGACACTCTCACCGGAAGGAGACACCGCGCGACACAGTCACTGGAAGGAGACACCGCATGACACACTCATTGGAAGGCGACACCGTGGGACGCACTTATTGGAAGGAGACACCGCGGGACTCACTCACTGGAAGGAGACACCGCGAAACACACTCATTGGATGGAGAGACCTCGGGACACACTCCCTGGAAGGAGACACACCACGGGACACCCTCAGTGGAAGGCGACACCTCAGGACACACTCACTGGAAGGAGGCACCACGGGACACATTCACCAGCAGGAGACACCACGGGACACACTCTCTGGAAGGGGAATCCGAGAGACAGACTCATTGGAAGGAGACATCACAGGACACACTCACAGAACAGAGACACCATGGGACACATTCACTGGAAGGAGAAACCGTGGGACACACTCACTGCAAGGAGACACCGTGGGACACACGCACTGGAAGGAGACACCATGGGACACACGCACTGGAAGGAGACACCGCAGGACACATTAACAGGACAGAGACACCATGGGACACACTCACTGCAAGGAGACACCGTGGGACACACGCACTGGAAGGAGACACCATGGGACACACGCACTGGAAGGAGACACACCACGGGACACACTCACTGGAATCAGAGACACCATGGGACACATTCATTGGAAGGAGACACCACGGGACACTCTCACTGGAATCAGAGACACCATGGGACACATTCACTGGAAGGAGACACCGCCGGACACACTCACTGAAAGGAGACACCACGGGAAACACTCACTGGAAGGAGACACCACGGGACACACTCACTGGAAGGAGACACCGTGGGACACACTCACTGGAAGGAGACACCACGGGACACACTCACTGGAAGGAGACTCCGCGGGACACACTCACTGGAAAGAGACACCGCAGGACACATTCACTGGAAGGAGACACCGTGGGACAAACTCACTGGAAGGAGACACCGTGCGACACTCTCACCGGAAGGAGACACCGCGCGACACAGTCACTGGAAGGAGACACCGCATGACACACTCATTGGAAGGCGACACCGTGGGACGCACTTATTGGAAGGAGACACCGCGGGACTCACTCACTGGAAGGAGACACCGCGAAACACACTCATTGGATGGAGAGACCTCGGGACACACTCCCTGGAAGGAGACACACCACGGGACACCCTCAGTGGAAGGCGACACCTCAGGACACACTCACTGGAAGGAGGCACCACGGGACACATTCACCAGCAGGAGACACCACGGGACACACTCTCTGGAAGGGGAATCCGAGAGACAGACTCATTGGAAGGAGACATCACAGGACACACTCACAGAACAGAGACACCATGGGACACATTCACTGGAAGGAGAAACCGTGGGACACACTCAATGGAAGGAGACACCGCGGGACACACTCACTAGAAGGAGACACCGTGGGACACACTCCCTGGAAGGAGGCACCACGTGACACATTCACTGGAAGGAGACACCGCGGAACACATTCATTGGTAGGAGACACCGCGGGACCCACTCTCTGGAAGGAGAGACCATGGGACACACTCCCTGGAAGGAGGCACCGTGGGACACACTCACTGGAAGGAGACACCGCGGGACACACTCACTAGAAGGAGACACCGTGGGACACACTCCCTGGAAGGAGGCACCACGTCACACATTCACTGGAAGGAGACACCGCGGGACATACTCACTGCAAAGAGACACCGCGGAACACATTCATTGGTAGGAGACACCGCGGGACCCACTCTCTGGAAGGAGAGACCATGGGACACACTCCCTGGAAGGAGGCACCGTGGGACACACTCACTGGAAGGAGACACTTCGGGACATACTCGCAGGAAGGAGAGACCGTGGGGCAAGTTCACTGGATGGAGACAAAGTGGGACACACTCACTGGAAGCAGACACCTTGGGACAAACTCACTGGAATGAGACACCGTGGGACACACGCACTGGATGGAGACACATCGAGGGACACACTCACTAGAATGGGAGACTCCGTGGGACACAGTCACTGGAAGGTGACGCCGCAGGACACACTCACTGGAAGGAGACACCGCGGGACACACTCACTGGATGGAGAGACCTCGGGACACACTCACTGGAAGGAGACACCGCGGGACAGGCTCACTGGTAAGAGACACACCGCGGGACACACTCACTGGAGGGAGACACCACGGGACACACTCACTGGAAGGAGACACCACGGGACACAGTCACTGGAAGGAGACATCGCAAGGCACACTCACTGGAAGGAGACACCGCTGGACACATTCACTGGTAGGAGACACCGTGGGACACAATCACTGGAAGGAGACACCGCGAGAAACACTCATTGGATGGTGAGATCTCGGGACACACTCCCTGGAAGGAGACACACCGCGGGACACCCTCACTGGAAGGCGACACCGTGGGACACACTCATTGGAAGGAGACACCGCGGGACACACTCACTGGAATGAGAGACCTCGAGACACACTCACTGGAAGGAGAAACCGTGGGACACACTCACTGGAAGGAGACACCGCGGGACGCTATCACTGGAAGGAGACACCGCGGGTCATACTCACTGGAAGGAGAAACACCGCAGGACACACTCACTGGAAGGAGACACCACGGGACACACTCATATTATGGAGACACCATGGGACACAATCACTGGATGGAGACACAGCGGGACACACTCACTGGAAGGAGACACTGCAGAACACACTCACTGGTAGGAGACATCGCGGACACACTCACAGGACGGAGACACCATGGAACACATTCACTGGAAGGAGATACCGTGGGACACGCTCAATGGAAGGAGACACCGTGGGACACATTCACTGGAAGGAGACAGCGAGGGACACACTCACTGGAAGGAGGCACCGCGGGAGACACTCACTGGAAGGAGACTCCACAGGACACACTCACTGGAAGGAGACACCATGGGACAATCTCACTGGAAGGAGACACTGCATGACACACTCTCTGGAAGGAGACACCGCGGGACACACTCACTTGAAGGAGACACCGTGGGATACAATCGAAGGAAGGAGAGACCACGGGGCAAGCTCACTGGATGGAGACACTGCGGGACACACTCACTGGAAGGAGAAACAGCGCGGGACTCACTCACAGGAATGAGAGACTGTGGGACGCACTCACTGGAAGGAGACACTCCGTGGGACACACTCACTGGAAGGAGACACAGCGGGACACACTCACTGGAAGGAGATACAGTGCGGGACACACTCACTGGAAGGATACACCGTGGGACACTTTGACTGGAAGGAGACACCGCGGGACACAATCACCGGAAGGAGAAACCGCGGAACAGACTCACCGGACGGAGATACCACGGAACAGACTCACTGAAAGGAGAGACCGCAGGGCAAGCTCACTGGAAGGAAAAACCATGGGACGCACTCACTGGAAGGAGAGGCCGTGGGACACACTCACTGGAAGGAGATACCGTGCGACACACTCAATGGAAGGAGACACCACGGGACACACTCACTGGAAGGAGACACCGCGGGACACACTCACTGGAAGGAGGCACCGCGGGACACACTCACTGCAAAGAGACACCGCGGGACACACTCATTGGAACGAGACACCGCGGGTCCCACTCTCTGGAAGGAGAGACACTGGGACACACTCACTGCAAGGAGACACCGCGGGACACACTCACTGGAAGGAGACACCGCAGGACACATACACTGGAATGAGAGACACCATGGGACACATGCACTGGAAGGAGACACACCACGGGACACACTCACTGGAATGAGAGACACCATGGGACACATTCACTGGAAGGAGACACCGCAGGACACATTCACTGGAAGGAGACACCGCCGGACACACTCACTGAAAGGAGACACCACGGGAAACACTCACTGGAAGGAGACACCATGGGACTCACTCACTGGAAGGAGACACCGCAGGACACACTAACAGGACAGAGACACCATGGGACACACTCACTGGAAGGAGACACCGTGGGACACACTCACAGGAAGGAGACACCACGGGACACATTCACTCGAAGGAGACACCGCAGGACACACTCACTGGAAAGAGACACCGTTGTACAAATTCACTGGAAGGAGACACCGCGCGACATTCTCACTGAAAGGAGACACCGCGGGACACACTCACCGGAAGCAGACACCGCGCGACACATTCACTGGAAGGAGACACCGCGTGACCCACTCTCTGGAAGGAGAGACCGTGGGACACACACCCTGGAAGGAGGCACCGTGGGACACACTCACTGGAAGGAGACACCGCGGGACATACTCGCAGGAAGGAGAGACCGTGGGGCAAGTTCACTGGATGGAGACAAAGCGGGACACACTCACTGGAAGCAGACACCTTGGGACAACCTCACTGGAATGAGAGACGCCGTGGGACACACGCACTGGATGGAGACACATCGAGGGATACACTCACTAGAATGAGAGACACCGTGGGACACAGTCACTGGAAGGAGACACCGCGGGACACACTCACTGGAAGGAGACACCGCGGGACACACTCACTGGAAGGAGACACCGCGGGACACACTCACTGGATGGAGAGACCTCGGGACACATTCACTGGAAGGAGATACCGCGGGACAGGCTCACTGGAAGGAGACACACCGCGCGACACACTCACTGGAAGGAGACACCGCGAGGCACACTCACTGGTAGGAGGCACTGTGGGACACACTCACTGGAAGGAGACACCGCAGGACACATTCACTGGATGGAGACACCGCGGGAAACAGTCACTGGAAGGAGACACCGCTGGACACACTCACTGGTAGGAGGCACTGTGGGACACACTCACTGGAAGGAGACACCGCGAGACACACTCATTGGATGGAGAGACCTCGGGACACACTCACTGGAAGGAGACACCGGGGGCGCACTCACTGGAAGGAGAAACCGCGGGTCATACTCACTGGAAGGAGAAACACCGCAGGACACACTCACTGGAAGGAGACACCACGGGACACACTCACAGTATGGAGACCCCATGGGACACACTCACTGGATGGAGACACAGCAGGACACACTCACTGGAAGGAGACACTGCGGAACACACTCACTGGAAGGAGCCATCGCGAACACACTCACAGGACATGGACACCGTGGGACACACTCACTGGAAGGAGATACCGTGGGACACAGTCAATGGAAGGAGACACCACGGGACACACTTACTGGAAGGAGACACCGCGGGACACACTCACTGGAAGGAGACACCACAGGACACACTCACTGGAAGTAGACACCGCGGGACAATCTCACTGGAAGGAGACACCGCATGACACATTCACTGGAAGGAGACACCGCGGGACACACTCACTGCAAAGGGACAACGCGAGACACACACATTGGAAGGAGATACCACGGCACCCACTCTCTGGAAGGAGACACCGCGGGACACACTCGCAGGAAGGAGTGACCGCGGGGCAAGCTCACTGGATGGAGACACCGCCGGACACATTCTCTGGAAGGAGACACACCGCGGGACCCACTCACAGGAAGGAGAGGCTGTGGGACACATTCACTGGAAGGAGACACTCCATGGGGCACACTCACTGGAAGGAGACACCGCATGACACACTCATTGGAAGGTGACACCGTGGGACGCACTTATTGGAAGGAGACACCGCGGGACTCACTCACTAGAAGGAGACACCGCGAAACACACTCATTGGATGGAGAGACCTCGGGACACACTCCCTGGAAGGAGACACACCACGGGACACCCTCACTGGAAGGCGACACCTCAGGATACACTCACTGGAAGGAGGCACCACGGGACACACTCACTAGCAGGAGACACCACGGGACACACTCTCTGGAAAGGGAATCCGAGAGACAGACTCATTGGAAGGAGACATCGCAGGACACACTCACAGAACGGAGACACCATGGGACACATTCACCGGAAGGAGAAACCGTGGGACACACTCAATGGAAGGAGACACCGCGGGACACAATCACTAGAAGGAGACACCGTGGGACACACTCCCTGGAAGGAGGCACCACGTGACACATTCACTGGAAGGAGACACCGCGGGACATACTCACTGCAAAGAGACACCGCGGGACACATTCACTGGTAGGAGACACCGCGGGACCCACTCTCTGGAAGGAGAGACCGTGGGACACACTCCCTGGAAGGAGGCACCGTGGGACACACTCACTGGAAGGAGACACTGCGGGACATACTCGCAGGAAGGAGAGACCGTGGGGCAAGTTCACTGGATGGAGACAAAGTGGGACACACTCACTGGAAGCAGACACCTTGGGACAAACTCACTGGAATGAGACACCGTGGGACACACGCACTGGATGGAGACACATCGAGGGACACACTCACTAGAATGAGAGACTCCGTGGGACACAGTCACTGGAAGGTGACGCTGCAGGACACACTCACTGGAAGGAGACACCGCGGGACACACTCACTGGATGGAGAGACCTCGGGACACACTCACTGGAAGGAGACACCGCGGGACAGGCTCACTAGTAAGAGACACACCGCGGGACACACTCACTGGAGGGAGACACCACGGGACACACTCACTGGAAGGAGACACCGCGGGACACAGTCACTGGAAGGAGACATCGCAAGGCACACTCACTGGAAGGAGACACCGTTGGACACATTCACTGGTAGGAGACACCGTGGGACACACTCACTGGAAGGAGGCACCGCGAGAAACACTCATTGGATGGTGAGATCTCGGGACACACTCCCTGGAAGGAGACACACCGCGGGACACCCTCACTGGAAGGCGACACCGTGGGACACACTCACTGGAAGGAGACACCGCGGGACACACTCACTGGAAGGAGAGACCTCGAGACACACTCACTGGAAGGAGAAACCGCGGGACACACTCACTGGAAGGAGACACCGCGGGACGCTATCACTGGAAGGAGACACCGCGGGTCATACTCACTGGAAGGAGAAACATCGCAGGACACACTCACTGGAAGCAGACACCACGGGACACACTCATATTATGGAGACACCATGGGACACACTCACTGGATGGAGACACAGCGGGACACATTCACTGGAATGAGACACTGCGGAACACACTCACTGGTAGGAGACATCGCGGACACACTCACAGGACGGAGACACCATGGAACACATTCACTGGAAGGAGATACCGTGGGACACGCTCAATGGAAGGAGACACCGTGGGACACATTCACTGGAAGGAGACACCGAGGGACACACTCACTGGAAGGAGGCACCGCGGGAGACACTCACTGGAAGGAGACTCCACAGGACACACTCACTGGAAGGAGACTCCACAGGACACACTCACTGGAAGGAGACACCATGGGACAATCTCACTGGAAGGAGACACTGCATGTCACACTCTCTGGAAGGAGAAACCGCGGGACACACTCACTTGAAGGAGACACCGTGGGATACAATCGAAGGAAGGAGAGACCACGGGGCAAGCTCACTGGATGGAGACACCGCGGGACACACTCACTGGAAGGAGAAACGGCGCGGGACTCACTCACAGGAATGAGAGACTGTGGGACGCACTCACTGGAAGGAGACCCTCCGTGGGACACACTCACTGGAAGGAGACACAGCAGGACACACTCACTGGAAGGAGATACAGCGCGGGACACACTCACTGGAAGGATACACCGTGGGACACTTTGACTGGAAGGAGACACTGCGGGACACAATCACCGGAAGGGGAAACCGCGGAACAGACTCACCGGACGGAGATACCACGGAACAGACTCACTGAAAGGAGAGACCGCAGGGCAAGCTCACTGGAAGGAAAAACCATGGGACGCACTCACTGGAAGGAGAGACCGTGGGACACACTCACTGGAAGGAGATACCGTGCGACACACTCAATGGAAGGAGACACCGCGGGACACACTCACTGGAAGGAGACACCGCGGGACACACTCACTGGAAGGAGGCACCGCAGGACACACTCACTGCAAAGAGACACCGCGGGACACACTCATTGGAACGAGACACCGCGGGTCCCACTCTCTGGAAGGAGAGACACTGGGACACACTCACTGCAAGGAGACACCGCGGGACACACTCACTGGAAGGAGACACCGCAGGACACATACACTGGAATGAGAGACACCATGGGACACACGCACTGGAAGGAGACACACCACGGGACACACTCACTGGAATGAGAGACACCATGGGACACATTCACTGGTAGGAGACACCGCAGGACACATTCACTGGAAGGAGACACCGCCGGACACACTCACTGAAAGGAGACACCACGGGAAACACTCACTGGAAGGAGACACCATGGGACACACTCACTGGAAGGAGACACCGTGGGACACACTCACAGGAAGGAGACACCACGGGACACATTCACTCGAAGGAGACACCGCAGGACACACTCACTGGAAAGAGACACCGTTGTACAAATTCACTGGAAGGAGACACCGCGCGACATTCTCACTGAAAGGAGACACCGCGGGACACACTCACCGGAAGCAGACACCGCGGGACACAGTCACTGGATGGAGACACATCGAGGGACACACTCACTAGAATGAGAGACACCGTGGGACACAGTCACTGGAAGGAGACACCGCGGGACACACTCACTGGAAGGAGACACCGCGGGACACACTCACTGGAAGGAGATACCGCGGGACACACTCACTGGATGGAGAGACCTCGGGACACATTCACTGGAAGGAGACACCGCGGGACAGGCTCACTGGAAGGAGACACACCGCGGGACACACTCACTGGAGGGAGACACCACGGGACACACTCACTGGAAGGAGACACCGCTGGACACACTCACTGGTAGGAGACACTGTGGGACACACTCACTGGAAGGAGACACCGCAGGACACATTCACTGGATGGAGACACCGCGAGACACACTCATTGGATGGAGAGACCTCGGGACACACTCACTGGAAGGAGACACCGGGGGCGCACTCACTGGAAGAAGACACCACGGGTCATACTCACTGGAAGGAGAAACACCGCAGGACACATTCACTGGAAGGAGACACCACGGGACACACTCACAGTATGGAGACACCATGGGACACACTCACTGGATGGAGACACAGCAGGACACACTCACTGGAAGGAGACACTGCGGAACACACTCACTGGAAGGAGACATCGCGGACACACTCACAGGACATGGACACCGTGGGACACACTCACTGGAAGAAGATACCGTGAGACACACTCAATGGAAGGAGACACCACGGGACACACTTACTGGAAGGAGACACCGCGGGACACACTCACTGGAAGGAGACACCACAGGACACACTCACTGGAAGTAGACACCGCGGGACAATCTCACTGGAAGGAGACACCGCATGACACATTCACTGGAAGGAGACACCGCGGGACACACTCACTGCAAAGGGACAACGCGAGACACACACATTGGAAGGAGATACCACGGGACCCACTCTCTGGAAGGAGACACCGCGGGACACACTCGCAGGAAGGAGTGACCGCGGGGCAAGCTCACTGGATGGAGACACCACCGGACACACTCACTGGAAGGAGACACACCGCGGGACCCACTCACAGGAAGGAGAGACTGTGGGACACAGTCACTGGAAGGAGACAATCCGTGGGACACACTCACTGGAAGGAGACACAGCGGGACACACTCACTGGAAGGAGACACCGCAGGACACATACACTGGAATGAGAGACACCATGGAACACATGCACTGGAAGGAGACACACCACGGGACATGCTCACTGGAATGAGAGACACCATGGGACACATTCACTGGAAGGAGACACCGCAGGACACATTCACTGGAAGGAGACACCGCCGGACACACGAGACACCACGGGAAACACTCACTGGAAGGAGACACCATGGGACTCACACACTGGAAGGAGACACCGCAGGACACACTAACAGGACAGAGACACCATGGGACACATTCACTGGAAGGAGACACCGTGGAACACACTCACAGGAAGGAGACACCACGGGACTCATTCACTCGAAGGAGACACCGCAGGACACACTCACTGGAAGGAGACACCGCGGGACATACTCGCAGGAAGGAGAGACCGTGGGGCAAGTTCACTGGATGGAGACAAAGCGGGACACACTCACTGGAAGCAGACACCTTGGGACAAACTCACTGGAATGAGACACCGTGGGACACACGCACTGGATGGAGACACATCGAGGGACACACTCACTAGAATGAGAGACACCATGGGACACAGTCACTGGAAGGTGACGCCGCAGGACACACTCACTGGAAGGAGACACCGCGGGACACACTCACTGGATGGAGAGACCTCAGGACACACTCACTGGAAGGAGACACCGCGGGACTGGCTCACTGGAAAGAGACACACCGCGGGACACACTCACTGGAGGGAGACACCACGGGACACATTCACTGGAAGGAGACACCGCGGGACACATTCACTGGAAGGAGACATCGCAAGGCACACTCACTGGAAGGAGACACCGCTGGACACACTCACTGGTAGGAGACACCGTGGGACACACTCCCTGGAAGGAGACACACCGCGGGACACCCTCACTGGAAGGTGACACCGTGGGACACACTCTCTGGAAGGAGACACCGCGGGACACACTCACTGGAAGGAGAGACCTCGAGACACACTCACTGGAAGGAGAAACCGCGGGACACACTCACTGGAAGGAGACACCGCGGGACGCTACCACTGGAAGGAGACACCGCGGGTCATACTCACTGGAAGGAGAAACACCGCAGGACACACTCACTGGAAGGAGACACCACGGGACACACTCACAGTATGGAGACACCATGGGACACACTCACTGGATGGAGACACAGCGGGACACACTCACTGGAAGGAGACACTGCGGAACACACTTACTGGAAGGAGACATCGCGGACACACTCACAGGACGGAGACACCATGGAACACATTCACTGGAAGGAGGTACCGTGGGACACACTCAATCGAAGGAGACACCGTGGGACACACTCACTGGAAGGAGACACCAAGGGACACACTCACTGGAAGGAGGCACCGCGGGAGACACTCACTGGAAGGAGACTCCACAGGACACACTCACTGGAAGGAGACACCATGGGACAATCTCACTGGAAGGAGACACCGCACGACACACTCTCTGGAAGGAGACACCGCGAGACACATTCACTTGAAGGAGACACCGTGGGATACACTCGAAGGAAGGAGAGACCACGGGGCAAGCTCACTGGATGGAGACACCGCGAGACACACTCACTGGAAGGAGAAACAGCGCGGGACTCACTCACAGGAAGGAGAGACTGTGGGACGCACTCACTGGAAGGAGACACTCCGTGGGACACACTCACTGGAAGGAGACACAGCGGGACACACTCACTGGAAGGAGATACAGCGCGGGACACACTCACTGGAAGGATACACCGTGGGACACTTTGACTGGAAGGAGACACCGCGGGACACAATCACCGGAAGGAGAAACCGCGGAACAGACTCACCGGATGGAGATACCACGGAACAGACTCACTGAAAGGAGAGACCGCAGTGCAAGCTCACTGGAAGGAAAAACCGTGGGACGCACTCACTGGAAGGAGAGACCGTGGGACACACTCACTGGAAGGAGATACCGTGCAACACACTCAATGGAAGGAGACACCGCGGGACACACTCACTGGAAGGAGACACCGCGGGACACACTCACTGGAAGGAGGCACCACGGGACACACTCACTGCAAAGAGACACCGCGGGACACACTCATTGGAACGAGACACCACGGGTCCCACTCTCTGGAAGGAGAGACACTGGGACACACTCACTGCAAGGAGACACCGCGGGACACACTCGCAGGAAGGAGAGTACGCGGGGCAAGCTCACTGGATGGAGACACCGCGGGACACACTCACTGGAAGGAGACACCGCAGGACACACACACTGGAATGAGAGACACCATGGGACACATGCACTGGAAGGAGACACACCACGGGACACACTCACTGGAATGAGAGACACCATGGGACACATTCACTGGTAGGAGACACCGCAGGACACATTCACTGGAAGGAGACACCGCCGGAAACACTCACTGAAAGGAGACAGCACGGGAAACACTCACTGGAAGGAGACACCATGGGACTCACTCACTGGAAGGAGACACCGCAGGACACATTAACAGGACAGATACACCATGGGACACACTCACTGGTAGGAGACACTGTGGGACACACTCACAGGAAGGAGACACCACGGGACACATTCACTCGAAGGAGACACTGCAGGACACACTCACTGGAAGGAGACACCGTGGTAAAAATTCACTGGAAGGAGAAACCGCGCGACATTCTCACTGAAAGGAGACACCGCGAGACACACTCACCGGAAGCAGACACCGCACGACACACTCACTGGAAGGAGACACCACGGGACACACTCACTAGCAGGAGACACCACGGGACACACTCACAGGATGGAGACACCGTGGGACACACTCACTGGACGGAGACACAGCGGGACACACTCACTGGAAGGTGACACTGCGGGACACATTCATTGGAAGGAGACATCGCAGGACACACTCACAGGATGGAGACACCATGGGACACATTCACTGGAAGGAGAAACCGTGGGACACACTCAATGGAAGGAGACACCGCGGGACACACTCACTAGAAGGAGACACCGTGGGACACACTCCCTGGAAGGCGACACCACGTGACACACTCACTGGAAGAGACACCGCGGGACATACTCACTGCAAAGAGACACTGCGGGACACACTCATTGGTAGGAGACACCGCGGGACCCACTCTCTGGAAGGAGAGACCGTGGGACACACTCGCTGGAAGGAGGCACCGTGGGACACACTCACTGGAAGGAGACACCGCGGGACATACTCGCATGAAGGGGAGACCGTGGGGCAAGTCCACTGGATGGAGACAAAGCGGGACACACTCACTGCAAGCAGACACCTTGGGACAAACTCACTGGAATGAGAGACACCATGGGACATACGCATTGGATGGAGACACATCGAGGGACACACTCACTAGAATGAGAGACACCGTGGGACACAGTCACTGGAAGGAGACACCGCGGGACACACTCACTGGAAGGAGACACCGCGGGACACACTCACTGGAAGGAGACACCGCGGGACACACTCACTGGATGGAGAGACCTCGGGACACATTCACTGGAAGGAGACACCGCGGGACAGGCTCACTGGAAGGAGACACACCGCGGGACACACTCACTGGAGGGAGACACCACGGGACACATTCACTGGAAGGAGACACCGCGAGGCACACTCACTGGAAGCAGACACCGCTGGACACACTCACTGGTAGGAGACACTGTGGGACACACTCACTGGAAGGAGACACCGCAGGACACATTCACTGGAAGGAGACACCGCGAGACACACTCATTGGATGGAGAGACCTCGGGACACACTCCCTGCAAGGAGACACCGTGGGACACAGTCACTGGAAGGAGACACCACGAGACACACTCACTAGAAGGAGACACAGCGGGACTAGACTCACTGGAATTAGAGACTCCGGGGGACACACTAACTGAAATATGACACCGCGGGAAACACTCACTGGAAGGAGAGACCTCGGGACACACTCACTGGAAGGAGACACCGCGGGACACACTCACTGGAAGGAGACACCGGGGGGCGCACTCACTGGAAGGAGACACCGCGTGTCATGCTCACTGGAAGGAGAAACACCGCAGGACACACTCACAGGACGGAGACACCGTGGGACAAATTCACTGGAAGGAGGTACCGTGGGACACACTCAGTGGAAGGAGGCACCACGGCACACACTTACTGGAAGGAGACACCGCGGGACACACTCACTGGAAGGAGACACCACAGGACACACTCACTGGAAGTACACACCGCGGGACAATCTCACTGGAAGGAGGCACTGCATGACACATTCACGGGAAGGAGACACCGTGGGACACACTCACTGCAAAGGGACAACACGAGACACACACATTGGAAGGAGACACCACGGGACCCACTCTCTGGAAGGAGACACCGCGGGACACACTCGCAGGAAGGAGTGACCGCGGGGCAAGCTCACTGGATGGAGACACCGCCGGACACACTCACTGGAAGGAGACACACCGCGGGACCCACTCACAGGAAGGAGAGGCTGTGGGACACAGTCACTGGAAGGAGACAATCCGTGGGACACACTCACTGGAAGGAGACACAGCGGGACACACTCGCAGGAAGGAGTGACCGTGGGGCATGCTCACTGGGTGGAGACACCGCGGGACACACTCACTGGAAGGAGACACCGCAGGACACACACACTGGAATGAGAGACACCATGGGACACACGCACTGGAAGGAGACACACCACGGGACACGCTCACTGGAATGAGAGACACCATGGGACACATTCACTGGAAGGAGACACCGCAGGACACATTCACTGGAAGGAGACACCGCCGGACACTCTCACTGAAAGGAGACTCCACGGGAAACACTCACTGGAAGGAGACACCATGGGACTCACTAACTGGAAGGAGACACCGCAGGACACACTAACAGGACAGAGACACCATGGGACACACTAACTGGAAGGAGACACCGTGGGACACACTCACTGGAAGGAGACACCGCAGGACACACTAACAGGACAGAGACACCATGGGACACACTCACAGGAAGGAGACACCGTGGGACACACTCATTGGAAGGAGACACCGCGGGACGCACTTATTGGAAGGAGACACCGCGGGACTCACTCACTGGAAGGAGACACCGCGGGACGCACTCACTGGAAGGAGACACCGCGAAACACACTCATTGGATGGAGAGACCTCGGGACACACTCCCTGGAAGGAGACACACCGCGGGACACCCTCACTGGAAGGCGACACCTCAGGACACACTCACTGGAAGGAGACACCACGGGACACACTCACTAGCAGGAGACACCACGGGACACAATCTCTGGAAGGGGAACCCGAGAGACAGACTCACCAGAAGGAGATACCGCGGGACACACTCACAGGATGGAGACACCGTGGGACACACTCACTGGACGGAGACACAACGGGACACACTCACTGGAAGGTGACACTGCGGGACACACTCATTGGAAGGAGAAATCGCAGGACACACTCACAGGACGGAGACACCATGGGACACATTCACTGGAAGGAGAAACCGTGGGACACACTCAATGGAAGGAGACACCGCGGGACACACTCACTAGAAGGAGACACTGCGGGACACACTCCCTGGAAGGAGACACCACGTGACACACTCACTGGAAGGAGACACCGCGGGACACACTCATTGGTAGGAGAAACCGCGGGACCCACTCTCTGGAAGGAGAGATCGTGGGACACACTCCCTGGAAGGAGGCACCATGGGATACACTCACTGGAAGGAGACACCGCGGGACATACTCGCAGGAAGGAGAGACCGTGGGGCAAGTTCACTGGATGGAGACAAAGCGGGACACACTCACTGGAAGCAGACACCTTGGGACAAACTCACTGGAATGAGAGACACCGTGGGACACACGCACTGGATGGAGACACATCGAGGTACACACTCACTAGAATGAGAGACACCGTGGGACACAGTCACTGGAAGGAGACACCGCGGGACACACTCACTGGAAGGAGACACCGCGGGACACACTCACTGGATGGAGAGTCCTCGGGACACATTCACTGGAAGGAGACACCGTGGGACAGGCTCACTGGAACGAGACACACCGCGGGACACACTCACTGGAGGGAGACACCACGGGACACACTCACTGGAAGGAGACACCGCGGGACACAGTCACTGGAAGGAGACACCGCGAGGCACACTCACTGGAAGCAGACACCGCTGGACACACTCACTGGTAGTAGACACTGTGGGACACATTCACTGGAAGGAGACACCGCAGGACACATTCACTGGAAGGAGACACCGTGAGACACACTCATTGGATGGAGAGACCTTGGGACACACTCCCTGCAAGGAGACACACCGCGGGACACCCTCACTGGAAGGCGACACCGCGGGACACACTCACTGGAAGGAGACACCGTGGGACACAGTCACTGGAAGGAGACACCACGAGACACACTCACTGGAAGGAGACACCGCGGGACTAGACTCACTGGAATTAGAGACTCCGGGGGACACTCTCACTGGAAGGAGACACCGCGGGACACACTCACTGGAAGGAGACACCACAGCACACACTAACTGAAATATGACACCGCGGGAAACACTCACTGGAATGAGAGACCTCGGGACACACTCACTGGAAGGAGACACCACGGGACACACTCACTGGAAGGAGACACAGCGGGACACACTCACTGGATGGAGACACCATGGGACACACTCACTGGATGGAGACACAGCGGGACACACTCACTGGAAGGAGACACAGCGGGACACACTCACTGGAAGGAGAAACACCGCGGCACTCACTCACAGGAAGTAAAGACTGTGGGACGCAATCACTGCAAGGAGACACAGCGGGACACACTCACTGGAAGGAGATACAGCGCGGGACACACTCACTGGAAGGAGACACCGCGGGACACTTTGACTGGAAGGAGACACCGCGGGACACAATCCCTGGAAGGAGAAACCGCGGAACAGACTCACCGGACGGAGATACCATGGAACAGACTCACTGAAAGGAGAGACCGCAGGGCAGCTCACTGGAAGGAGACACTGCGGGACACACTCACTAGAAGGAGAGAACGCGGGACACACTCCCTGGAAGGAGATGCCACGGGACACACTCACTGGAAAGAGACACCGCGGGACACACTCACTGGAAGGAGACACCGCGGGATGCACTCACTGGAAGGAGACACCGCTGGATGCACTCACTGGAAGGAGACACCACGGGACACACTCACTGGAAGGAGACATCGCGGGACACACTCACAGTATGGAGACAGCAGGGTCACACTCACTGGATGGAGACGCAGTGGGACACACTCACTGGAAGGAGACACCGCGGGACACACTCACTGGAAGGAGACACCACGGGACACACTCACTGGAAGGAGGCACCGTGGGACACACTCACTGCAAAGAGACATCGTGGGACACACTCATTGGAAGGAGACACCGCGGGACACACTCGCAGGAAGGAGAGTACGCGGGGCAAGCTCACTGGATGGAGACACTGCGGGACACACTCACTGGAAGGAGACACCACGGGGCACACACACTGGAATGAGAGACACCATGGGACACACACACTGGAAGGAGACACACCGCGGGACACACTCACTGGAATGAGAGACACCATGGGACACATACACTGGAAGGAGACACCGCAGGACACAGTCACTGGAAGTAGACACCACGGGACACACTCAGTGAAAAGAGACACCACGGGACACACTCACTGGAAGGAGACACCGTGGGACACACTCACTGGAAGGAGACACCGCAGGACACACTCACAGCACAGAAACACAATGGGACACACTCACTGGAAGGAGACACCGCGGGACACACTCACTGGAAGGAAACACCGCGGGATGCACTCACTGGAAGGAGACACCGCTGGATGCACTCACTGGAAGGAGACACCACGGGACACACTCACAGTATGGAGACAGCATGGGTCACACTGACTGGATGGAGACGCAGTGGGACACACTCACTGGAAGGAGACACCGCGGGACACACTCACTGGAAGGAGACATCGCGGGACACACTCACAGGACGGAGACACCATGGGACACACTCACTGGAAGGAGATACCGTGCGACACACTCAATGGAAGGAGACACCGCGGGACACACTCACTGGAAGGAGACACCGTAGGACACACTCACTGGAAGGAGGCACCGTAGGACACACTCACTGGAAGGAGGCACCGCGGGACACACTCACTGGAAGGAGACACCACGGGATACACTCACTGGAAGGAGGCACCGTGGGACACACTCACTGCAAAGAGACATCGTGGGACACACTCATTGGAAGGAGACACCGCGGGACACACTCGCAGGAAGGAGAGTACGCGGGGCAAGCTCACTGGATGGAGACACTGCGGGACACACTCACTGGAAGGAGACACCGCGGGGCACACACACTGGAATGAGAGACACCATGGGACACACACACTGGAAGGAGACAAACCGCGGGACACACTCACTGGAATGAGAGCCACCATGGGACACACACACTGGAAGGAGACACCGCAGGACACACTCACTGGAAGTAGACACCACGGGACACACTCAGTGAAAAGAGACACCACGGGACACACTCACTGGAAGGAGACACCGCAGGACACATTCACTGCAAGGAGACACCGCGAGACACACTCATTGGATGGAGAGACCTCGGGACACACTCCCTGGAAGGAGACACAACGCGGGACACCCTCACTGGAAGGTGACACTGCGGGACACCCTCACTGGAAGGCGACACCACGAGACCCACTCACTGGAAGGAGACACCACGGGACTAGACTGACTGGAAGTAGAGACACCGCGGGACACTCTCACTGGAAGGAGAGACCTCAGGACACACTCACTGGAAGGAGACACCACGGGACACACTCACTGGAAGCAGACACCACGGGACGCACTCACTGGAAGGAGACACCGCGGGTCATACTCACTGGAAGGAGAAACACCGCAGGACACACTCACTGGAAGGAGACACCACAGGACACACTCACAGTATGGAGACACCATGGGACACACTCACTGGATGGAGACACAGCGGGACACACTCACTGGAAGGAGACACTGTGGAACACACTCACTGGAAGGAGACATCACGGACACACTCACAGGACGGAGACACCATGGAACACATTCACTGGAATGAGAGACACCATGGGACACACACACTGGAAGGAGACACCGCAGGACACATTCACTGGAAGTAGACACCACGGGACACACTCACTGAAAAGAGACACCACGGGACACACTCACTGGAAGGAGACACCACGGGACACACTCACTGGAAGGAGACACCGCAGGACACACTCACTGGAAGGAGACACCGCGGGACACACTCACTGGAAGGAGAAACACCGCGGGACACACTCACAGGAAGTAGAGAATGTGGGACGCAATCACTGGAAGGAGACACTCTGTGGGACACACTCACTGGAAGGAGACACAGCGGGACACACTCACTGGAAGGAGACACCGCGGGACACACTCACTGGAAGGAGAAACACCGCGGGACTCACTCACAGGAAGTAGAGAATGTGGGACGCAATCACTGGAAGGAGACACTCCGTGGGACACACTCACTGGAAGGAGACACAGCGGGACACACTCACTGGAAGGAGATACAGCGCGGGACACATTCACTGGAAGGAGACACCGCGGGACACTTTGACTGGAAGGAGACACCGCGGGACACAATCACCGGAAGGAGAAACCGCGGAACAGGCTCACCGGACGGAGATACCACGGAACAGACTCACTGAAAGGAGAGACCGCAGGGCAAGCTCACTGGAAGGAGACACCGCGGGACACACTCACTGGAAGAAGAGACCGCGGGACACACTCACTGGAAGGAGACACCGCGGGACACACTCACTGGAAGGAGACACCGCGGGACACACTCACTGGAAAGAGACACCGAGGGACACACTCACTGGAAGGAGACACCGCAGGACGCACTCACTGGAAGGAGACACCCACGGGACACACTCACTGGAAGGAGACACTGCGGGACACACTCACTGGAAGGAGGCACCGTGGGACACACTCACTGGAAGGAGACACCACGGGACACACTCACTGGAAGGAGACACCGTGGGACACACTCACTGGAAGGAGGCACCGTGGGACACACTCACTGGAAGGAGACACCACGGGACACACTCACTGGAAGGAGACACCACGGGACACACTCACTGCAAAGAGACATCGTGGGACACACTCATTGGAAGGAGGCACCGCGGGACACACTCGCAGGAAGGAGAGTACGCGGGGCAAGCTCACTGGATGGAGACACCGCGGGACACACTCACTGGAAGGAGACACCGCGGGGCACACACACTGGAATGAGAGACACCATGGGACACACACACTGGAAGGAGACACACCGCGGGACACACTCACTGGAATGAGAGACACCATGGGACACACACACTGGAAGGAGACACCGCAGGACACACTCACAGTACAGAGACACAATGGGACACACTCACTGGAAGGAGACACCACGGGACACACTCACTGGAAGGAGACACCACAGGACACACTCACTGGAAGGAGACACCGTGGGACAAACTCACTGGAAGGAGGCACCGCGCGGCACACTCACTGGAAGGAGACACCGTGCGACACACTCAATGGAAGGAGACACTGCGGGACACACTCACCCGAAGGAGACACCGCGGGACACACACACTGCTAGGAGGCACCGCGGGACACACTCACTGGAAGGAGACACAGCAGGACAATCTCACTGGAAGGAGACACCACGCAACAAACTCACTGGAAGGAGACACCGTGGGACACACTCACTGGAAGGAGAGACAGTGGGATACACTCCCTGGAAGGAGGCACCGCGGGACACATTCGCCGGAAGGAGACACCGCGGGACACACACACTGGAATGAGAGACACCATGGGACACACACACTGGATGGAGACACATCACGGGACACACTCACTGGAATGAGAGACACCATGGTACACACTCACTGGAAGGAGACACCGCAGGACACACTCATTGGAAGGAGACACCGCGGGACACACTCACAGAAAGGAGACACCACGGGACACACTCACTGGAAGGAGACAACACGTGACACACTCACTGGAAGGAGACACCGCAGGACACACTCACAGCACAGAGACACCATGGGAAACACTCACTGGAAGGAGACACTGCGGGACACACTCACTGGAATGAGACACTGTGGTAAACCACTTTTATTGTTCACTATCGTTACACTATAGTTATCACTGTTATATTGTTATCACTGTTCTCACTGCTGTATCACTATACGAGGTCGCCTCTTGTCACGCTGTTATACCTGGGCTGACCATCACTGACTCCGCCCATGGCTCCACCTACCTGCCCAGGTATAAAGGTAGTCGACTGGCTGGTATTCCTCCTTGTTGGATCCGATCACCCATGAGGGTGGGCTCTGTTATTTAGTCAATAAAAACCTATAGTTACTTTCCTAACTCGTCGCTTTTCATTGGACGAATTGATAGGTATATCAATTTTATTGACTAAATTTTAAGATGTTTGACCAGCCAGACGCCCAGCCCCAACAGCCACAGCAGCCTTCAGACGCCGAGCCACAACAGTCACAGCAGCCGGCTTGGCTGCGAGCCCTCAGACCACCGTATCTGGATCTAAATCCACGGGCAGCGAACTCAGCCCTCGACTTCGATCACTGGCTGGGCTGCTTTGAAGCCTACCTGGAAGAGTCCAACGTGCCTCAGAGATCCAAGCTAAGAGTCCTGAACGCCCAACTGAGCCCTAAAGTATTCGCGCTCATCCGGGACCTTAAAACATACGAGGACGCCATCAACCGGCTGAAAAGACAGTACCAAACCCCGGTAAACCCCATGTATACCAGGCACCTCCTATGGTCCCGCCCGCAACTGCCAGGGGAGCCGGTGGAGGAATTTTTACGGGTGCTACAAGCACTCGACAGAGACTGTAACTTTAAAGCAGTAACGGCGGCAGAAAATACGGAAGACAACGTCCGCGATGCCTTCGTGAAAGGCCTACGGTCCGACTACTCACGGCAGCGATTACTGGAAGCAAGGGACCTCGACCTGGACAAAGCTGCAGCCCTCGCTCTCTCCCTGGAGGTGGCCCATCGGGACCAGGAGGCGTTTTCCAGGTACTGTTCGCGACCCTGGGACTCGGGCCCGACCCCTACCACAATACCCTTCACCGCGCCGCCCCCGGGACCTACCTCAGCGTCGGCGTCCCGGACCCGATCGGGACCACCACCCCTGGTACCGGCTCCGACATCGGACCCCTGCAGCTGCTTTTTCTGCGGCCAGGAGAAACACCCGAGGCCGCGCTGCTCAGCTAGGAACTCCACCTGCTCAACCTGCAGGAAGAAAGGCCATTTTGCTAAGGCCTGCAGCAGTGGATCTTCAGAGGCCAGCAGTGCCTCATGCGAACTGTGGGGGCGGCCATCTTCCTTCAAGGCAACAGAGGCCAGCATCCCCACACATGAGTCATGGGGGCGGCCATCTTTGATCAAGGCAACCGACACCAATAGTGCCTCATGTGAGTTATGGGGGCAGCCATTTTGTCCAACCTCGTGGGAGACGCCATTTTACCCACCACGCTCGACTGCCACCATGCCTCCGGACCCGACGACCGCCTCACCCGCAGACGACAACGACTCGCTCAACTACACACTAGCCTCCGTCACTCTGGATCAAGCCCGCCCGCATCACCTGTCCAAGTCGATGATGGACATCAAAGTAAACGGCCACGCCACGACCTGCCTGTTCGACAGCGGAAGCACGGAGAGCTTCATCCACCCAGACACGGTGAGCCACTACTCCCTCCCTGTCCTGCCAATGCGCAACCGAATCTCAATGGCATCGAGGTCCCACGCCACGGACATCAGCGGCTACTGTGCTGTGACCTGTCGGTTAAGGGTACGGAGTATAAAAACTTTAAACTCCTCGTCCTCCCCCAGCTCTGCGCTGCCGTCCTACTAGGGCTGGACTTCCAATCCCACCTCCAAAGTGTCACCCTAGCATACGGTGGACCCCTCCCCCCACTCACAGTCGACAACCAGCGAATGTTAAACTGCCCACCGCGTAACACCTGCAGCCTATCCACCCTCAAGGTCCCGCCACCTTCCCTGTTCGCTAACCTAACCCCCGACTGCAAACCCGTCGCTACCAAGAGCAGGCGGTACAGCACCGGGGACAGAGCCTTCATTAGCTATGAGGTGCGGCGCCTCCTGAAAGAGGGCATTATCGAGGGGAGCAGCAGCCCCTGGCGTGCCCAGGTCGTGGTCGTTAAGACCGGCGATAAAAATTGCCTGGTCATCGACTACAGCCAGACCATAAACAGGTACACCCAGCTGGACGCATACCCCCTCCCCCGCATATCTGACATGGTCAATCAGATTGCACAATACCGAGTATTCTCGACCATCGACCTTAAGTCGGCCTATCACCAACTCCCTATCCGCCCTGAGGACCGCCAGTATACAGCCTTCGAGGCGAACGGCCGCCTCTACCACTTCCTTAGGGTTCCCTTCGGCGTCACCAACGGGGTTTCGGTCTTCCAAAGGGAGATGGACCGGATGGTTGACCAGAACGGGCTGCATGCCACGTTCCCCTACCTAGATAATGTCACCATCTGCGGCCGCGACCGGCAGGACCATGACGTTAATCTGGAGAGATTCCTCCGTACGGCCCAACGGCTGAACCTCACCTACAATAAGGAGAAATGTGTGTTTAACACCTCGCGCCTTGCCATCCTCGGCTGTGTAGTAGAGAACGGAGTCATCGGCCCCGACCCCGAAAGAATGCGTCCCCTCATGGAGCTACCCCTCCCCCACTGTCCAAAGGCTCTGAAGAGAACCCTGGGGCTCTTCGCCTACTATGCCCAATGGGTGCCCAATTATGCAGACAAAGCCAGACCCCTCATGAAGTCCACATCCTTCCCCCTTACGGAGGAAGCGTGCGCAGCCTTCTCCCTCATTAAGGGAGACATCGCCAAGGCCACAATGTACGCAGTGGACGAGTCCATCCCCTTCCAAGTGGAGAGCGATGCATCCGACTTCGCCCTAGCCGCTACCCTTAACCAGGAGGGGAGACCAGTGGCCTTCTTCTCAAGGACCCTACAAGGCCCTGAGATCTGACACTCATCGGTCGAGAAGGAGGCCCAAGCGATTGTGGAGGTGGTACGACGCTGGAGGCATTACCTGGCAGGCAAACGATTTACCCTCCTCACCGACCAGCGTTCGGTCGCTTTTATGTTTAATAACAAGCTGAGGGGCAAAATCAAGAATGACAAGATATTGAGGTGGAGAATCGAACTATCCACCTATGATTATGATATCTTGTACCGGCCAGGTAAGCTGAACGATCCCCCTGATGCTCTGTCACGAATTACATGCGCCAGCGCGCAAAGTGATAGACTTCAGACCCTCCACAACGACCTCTGCCACCCCGGGGTCACCAGACTTTACCACTTCATTAAGGCCCGCAACCTGCCATACTCCATCGAGGAGGTCAGGACCATGACCAGGAACTGCCAGACCTGTGCCGAGTGCAAACCGCACTTCTTTAGGCCGGACAGAGCAAGCCTGATCAAGGCCACCCGCCCCTTCGAGCACCTGAGCATCGACTTTAAGGGGCCCCTCCCGTCCTCTGACCGTAATGTGTACTTCCTCAACATCGTTGATGAGTACACCCGTTTCCCCTTTGCCTTCCCCTGCCCAGACATGACCAGCACCACGGTCATTAAATGCCTGAACGACCTCTTCGCCTTGTTCGGGTTCCCAAACTATATACATAGTGACCGGGGCTCCTCCTTCATGAGCGAGGAACTCCATCAGTTCCTGCTAGCGAGAGGTATTGCTGCAAGCAGGACCACCAGCTACAACCCCCGAGGGAACGGCCAGGTGGAAAGAGAGAACGCGACGGTATGGAAGGCCGTCCTCTTAGCCCTAAAGCCTAGGGGCCTCCCAACCTCCCGCTGGCAGGAAGTCCTCCCGACAGCGCTGCATTCCATCCGGTCACTACTTTGCACTGCCGTTAACGCCACCCCCCATGAACGAATGTTTGTTTTCCCCAGGAAGTCGACTACGGGAACCACTCTACCAACCTGGCTGACCTCTCCGGGGCCCGTCTTGCTGCAAAAGCATGTGAGGGCCCATAAAATGGACCCCCTGGTAGAGAGGGTGAACCCCCTGCACGCCAACCCCCAGTACGCCTACGTGGCCTACCCAGACGGGCGGGAGGACACCGTCTCCTTACGAGACCTCGCACCCTCGGGCACTCCTGAGACACCACCGTTACCCCCCCCACCACCCCCCCAATGCCACCCGAGGTAGACGGCATGCCGGAACCCCACGAGCCTTCGCCGACCACGCAGACACCAGCATTAACACCGGATAATGCAACACCGCCGCTGCGACAATCGGAGAGGCTTACGAGGCCTCCGGACAGACTGACATACCAGAACTGGTAGTACACTTCACCCCGCCGGACTCAAATCTAAAGAAGGGGTGAATGTGGTAAACCACTTTTATCGTTCACTATCGTTACACTATAGTTATCACTGTTATATTGTTCTCACTGTTCTCACTGTTGTATCACTATACGAGGTCGCCTCTTGCCACGCTGTTATACCTGGGCTGACCATCACTGACTCCGCCCATGGCTCCACCTACCTGCCCAGGTATAAAGGTAGTCGACTGGCTGGTATTCCTCCTTGTTGGATCCGATCACCCATGAGGGTGGGCTCTGTTATTTAGTCAATAAAAACCTATAGTTACTTTCCTAACTCGTCGCTTTTCATTGGACGAATTGATAGGTATATCAGACACCACGGGACACAC
This sequence comes from Somniosus microcephalus, assembly GCF_052327205.1. Lineage (NCBI taxonomy): Eukaryota > Metazoa > Chordata > Chondrichthyes > Squaliformes > Somniosidae > Somniosus > Somniosus microcephalus. Next base: position 106,975,803 of record NC_140999.1, read on the forward strand.
TCACTGGAAGGAGACACCGCAGGACACACTCACTGGAAGGAGAAACCGTGGGACAAACTCACTGGAAGGAGACACCGTGTGACACACTCACTGGAAGGAGACACCGCGGGACATACTCACTGGAAGGAGACACCACGTGACACACTCACTGGAAGGAGCTACCGCGGGACACATTCATTGGAAGGAGACACCGCGAAAAAAACTCATTGGATGGAGAGACCTCGGGACACACTCCCTGGAAGGAGGCACACCGCGGGTCACCCTCACTGGTAGGTGACACCTCAGGACACACTCACTGGATGGAGACACCACGGGACACACTCACTAGAAGGAGACACCACGGGACACACTCTCCGGAAGGGGAAACCAAGAGACAGACTCACCGGAAGGAGACACCGCGGGACACACTCACAGGATGGAGACACAGTGGCACACACTCACTGGATGGAGACACAGCGGGACACACCATCTGGAAGTTGACACCGGGGGCACACTCACTGGAAGGAGACATCGCGGGACACACTCACAGGACGGAGACACCATGGGACACACTCACTGGAAGGAGTGTGTCCCGCGGTGTCTCCTTCCAGTGAATGTGTCCCGCGGTGTCTCCTGCCAGTGATTGTGTCCCACGGTGTCTCTCATTCTAGTGAGTGTGTCCCGCGGTGTGTCTCCTTCCAGTGCTTGTGTCCCACGGTGTCTCTCATTCCAGTGAGTTTGTCCCGCGGTGTCTCCTTCCAGTGAGTGTGTCCCACATTGACTCCATCCAGTGAGCTTGCACGGTGGCATAGTGGTTAGCACTGTTGCCTCACAGCGCCAGGGACCCGGGTTCAAATCTGGCCTCGGGCGACTGTCTGTGTGGAGTTCGCACATTCTCCCTGTGTCTGCGTGGGTTTCCTCCGGGTGCTCAGGTTTCCTCCCACAGTCCAAAGATGTGCAGGTTAGGTTGATTTGGCTATGATAAATTGACCCTTAGTGTTAGGGGACTAAATACGTGGGGTTACGGGGATAGGGTGGGATATGTGTCGGTACAGGCTCGATGGGCTGAAATGGCCTCTATCTGCACTGTAGATTCTGTGATTCTGTGAAGGAGAGACCTAGGGACACACTAACTGGAAGGAGACACCGCGGGACAGGCTCACTGGAAGGAGACACACCGCGGGACACACTCACTGGAAGGAGGCACCGCGGGACACACTCACTGGAAGGAGACACCGCGGGACACACTCACTGGAAGGAGCCACCACGACACACACTCACTGGAAGGAGACACCACTGGACAAACTCTCAGGAAGGAGACACCATGGGACACACTCACTGGAAGGAGACACCGCAGGACACACTCATTGGATGGAGAGACCTCGGGACACACTCCCTGGAAGGAGACACACAGCGGGACACCCTCACTGGAAGGCGACACCGCGGGACACACTCACTGGAAGGAGACACCGCGGGACACACTCACTGGATGGAGACACACCGCTGGACACATTCTCTGGAAGAAGACACCGTGGGACACACTCACTGGAAGGTGACACCACGGGACACACTCACTGGAAGCTGGCAACACTGGACACACTCACTGGAAGGTGACACCGCGGGACACACTCACTGGAATGTGGTACCGCGGGACACACTCACTGGAAGGGGACTTCGCCGGGCGCACTCAATGGAAGGAGACACCACGGGACACACTCACTGGAAGGTGACACCGCGGGACACACTAACTGGAAGGTGACACCGTGGGACACACTCACTGTAAGACGACACCGCTGGACACACTCACTGGATGGAGACACCGCGGGTCACTCTCACCGCAAGGAGACACCGTGGGACACACTCACTGGATGGAGACACCGTGGGACACACTCACTGGAAGGAGACACCGCGGGACTACACTCACTGGAAGGAGACACACTGTAAGGGGCTCGGGACCCAGGAGCAAGGTCGAGTCTCAGAAGCGAGATCGTGGCCCAGGAACAAGCACGGGGCCCAGGAGCGAGGACAGGACCCAGGAGTGAGGACGGGTCCCAGGAGCAAGGATGAGGCCCAGGAGCCAGGTCGAGGCCCAGGAGCGAGGACGGGACCCAGGAGTGAGTACACGACCCAGGAGCAAGGACGAGGCCCGGGAGCGAGGACGATTCCCAGGAGAGAGTACGATTCCCAGGAGCAAGAACAAGGCCCAGGAGCAAGGATGAGGCCCAGGAGCGAGGACGGGACCCAGGGGGGTGTACGGGACCCAGGGGTTAGAACTGGGCCCAGGAGCGAGGACGAGGCCCAGGAGCGAGGACGGGACCAAGGAGCAAGGACGAGGCCCAGGAGCAAGGAGGTGGCCCTGGAGCGAGGACGAGGCCCAGGAGCGAGGACGGGACCCAGGAGCGAGGACGGGGCACAGGAGCGAGGACGAGACCCAGGAGCGAGGACGGGAACCAGGAGCGAGGTCGGGACCCAGGAGCGAGGGCAGGACCCAGGAGCGAGGATGCGACCCAGGAGCGAGGTCGAGGCCCAGGAACGAGGACGGGACCGAGGAGCGAGGTCGAGGCCCAGGAGCGAGGACAGGACCCAGGAGCGAGGTCGGGACCCAGGAGCGAGGTCGGGACCCAGGAGCGAGGTCGAGGCCCAGGAGTGAGGTCGGGACCCCGGAGCGAGGTCGGGACCCAGGAGCGAGTGCGAGGCCCAGGAGCGAGGACGGGACCGAGGAGCGAGTACAGGACACAGGAGCAAGGACGAGGCCCAGGAGCGAGGACGAGACCCAGGAGCGAGGACGGGAACCAGGAGCGAGGTCGGGACCCAGGAGCGAGGCCAGGAACCAGGAGCGAGGATGGGACCCAGGAGCGAGGTCGAGGCCCAGGAACGAGGACGGGACACAGGAGCGAGGTCGGGACCCAGGAGCGAGGATGGGACCCAGGAGCGAGGACGGGACCCAGGAGCGAGGTCGAGGCCCAGGAGCGAGAACGGGGCCCAGGAGCGAGGACGGGACCCAGGAGCGAGGACGAGGTCCACGAGCGAGGGGGAGACCCAGGAGCGAGGACGAGGCCCAGGAGCGAGGACGAGGCCCCAGGAGCGAGGACGAGGCCCCAGGAGCAAGGTGAGGTCCAGGAGCGAGGACGAGGCCCAGGAGCGATGGCGAGGCCCCAGGAGTGAGGACGGGACCCAGGAGCGAGGTCGGGACCCAGGAGCGAGGTCGAGGCCCAGGAGCGAGGACGGGACCGAGGAGCGATGACGGGGCTCAGGAGCGAGGTCGAGGCCCAGGAGCGAGGACGGGACCCAGGAGCGAGGTCGAGGCCCAGGAGCGAGGTCGAGGCCCAGGAGCAAGGACGAGGCCCAGGAGGGAGGAGGAGGCCCTGGAGCGAGGACGGGGCCCAGGAGCGAGGACGGGACCCAGGAGCGAGGTCGGGACCCAGGAGCGAGGTCGAGGCCCAGGAGCGAGGACGGGACCGAGGAGCGATGACGGGGCTCAGGAGCGAGGTCGAGGCCCAGGAGCGAGGACGGGACCCAGGAGCGAGGATGGGGCCCAGGAGCGAGGACGAGGCACAGGAGCAAGGACGCGGCCTCAGGAGCGAGGACGAGGCCCCAGGGGCGAGGCGAGGTCCAGGAGCGAGGACGAGGCCCAGGAGAGAGGGCGAGGCCCCAGGAGTGAGGACGAGGCCCCAGGAGCGAGGACGAGGCCCCAGGAGCGAGGACGAGGCCCCAGGGGCGAGGATTGGGCCCAGGAGTGAGGACGGGGCCCCAGGGGTGAGGACGAGGCCCCAGGGGTGAGGACGAGGCCCCAGGGGCGAGGACAAGGCCAGGAGCAAGGACGGGGCCCCAGGGGCGAGGATGAGGCAAGGAGTGAGGACGAGGCCCCAGGGGCGAGAACGAGGCCCCAGTGGCGAGGACAAGGCCAGGAGCGAGGACGGGTTCCCAGGAGCGAGGACGAGGCCCCAGGGGCGAGGTCGGGACCCAGGAGCGAGGAAGTGGCCCAGGAGCGAGGTCGGGACTCAGGAGCGAGGACGGGACCCAGGGGCTGGAACAGGTCCCAGGAGCGAGGACGGGACCCAGGAGCGAGGTGGAGACCCAGGAGCAAGGACGAGACCCCAAGAGCGAGGACGATGCTGCAGGAGCGAGGACGGGGCCCAGGAGTGAGGACGAGGCCCCAGGAGTGAGGACGAGGCCTCAGGGGTGAGGACGAGGCCCCAGGTGCAAGGACGAGGCCAAGAGCGAGGACGGGGCCCAGGAGCGAGGACGAGGCCCAGGAGTGAGGATGAGGCCCAGGAGCGAGGACGGGACCCAGGGGGGTGTACGGGACCCAGGGGCTAAAACTGGGCCCAGGAGCGAGGACGAGGCCCAGGAGCGAGGACGGGACCCAGGAGCAAGGACGAGGCCCAGGAGCGAGGACGGGACCCAGGAGCAAGCTTGAGGCCCTGGAGCGAGGAGGAGGCCCTGTAGCGAGGACGAGGCCCTGGAGCGAGGACGGGACCCAGGAGCGAGGACGGGGCCCAGTAGCGAGGACGAGACCCAGGAGCGAGGCCAGGACCCAGGAGCGAGGATGGGACCCAGGAGCGAGGTCGAGGCCCAGGAGCGAGGTCGAGGCCCAGGAGCAAGGACGAGGCCCAGGAGGGAGGAGGAGGCCCTGGAGCGAGGACGGGGCCCAGGAGCGAGGACGGGACCCAGGAGCGAAGTCAGGACCCAGGAGCGAGGACGGGACCCAGGAGCGAGGTCGGGATCCAGGAGCGAGGTCGAGGCCCAGGAGCGAGGACGGGGCCCAGGAGCGAGGTCGAGGCCCAGGAGCGAGGACGGGACCCAGGAGCGAGGTCAGGACCCAGGAGCGAGGTCGAGGCCCAGGAGCGAGGACGGGACCCAGGAGCGAGGACCGGGCGCAGGAGCGAGGTCGAGGCCCAGGAGCGAGGACGGGGCCCAGGAGCGATGACGGGACCCAGGAGCGAGGATGGGACCCAGGAGCAAGGTCGGGACCCAGGAGTGAGTTCGAGGCCCAGGAGCGAGGACGGGACCCAGGAGCGATGACGGGGCTCAGGAGCGAGGTCGAGGCCCAGGATCAAGGACGGGACCCAGGAGCGAGGGGGAGACCCAGGAGCGAGGACGAGGCCCAGGAGCGAGGACGAGGCCCCAGGAGCGAGGACGAGGCCTCAGGAGGGAGGCGAGGTCCAGGAGCGAGGACGAGGCCCAGGAGCGAGGACGAGGCCCCAGGAGTGAGGATGAGGCCCCAGGAGCGAGGACGAGGCCCCAGGAGCGAGGACGAGGCCCCAGGGGCGAGGACTGGGCCCAGGAGTGAGGACGGGGCCCCAGTGGTGAGGACGAGGCCCCAGGGGTGAGGACGAGGCCCCAGGGGCGAGGAAAAGGCCAGGAGCAAGGACGGGGCCCCAGGGGCGAGGACGAGGCCAGGAGTGAGGACGAGGCCCCAGGGGCGAGGACGAGGTCCCAGTGGCGAGGATAAGGCCAGGAGCGAGGACGGGTTCCCAGGAGCGAGGACGTGGCCCAGGAGCGAGGTCGGGACCCAGGAGCGAGGATGGGACCCAGGGGCTGGAACGGGTCCCAGGAGCAAGGACGAGTCCCTAAGAGCGAGGACGAGGCACCAGGAGCGAGAACGGGGCCCAGGAGCGAGGACGGGACCCAGGAGCGATGACGGGGCTCAGGAGCGAGGTCGAGGCCCAGGAGTGAGGACGGGACTCAGGAGCGAGGACGGGGCCCAGGAGCGAGGACGAGACCCAGGAGCGAGGATGAGGTCCACGAGCGAGGGGGAGACCCAGGAGCGAGGACGAGGCCCAGGAGTGAGGACGAGGCCCCAGGAGCGAGGACGAGGCCCCAGGAGCGAGGCGAGGTCCAGGAGCGAGGACGAGGCCCAGGAGCGAGGACGAGGCCCAGGAGCGAGGACGAGGCCCCAGGAGTGAGGATGAGGCCCCAGGAGCGAGGGCGAGGCCCTAGGGGCGAGGACGAGGCCCCAGGGGCGAGGACTGGGCCCAGGAGTGAGGACGGGGCCCCAGGGGTGAGGACGAGGCCCCAGGGGTGAGGACGAGGCCCCAGGGGCGAGGACAAGGCCAGGAGCGAGGACGGGGCCCCAGGGGCGAGGACGAGGCCAGGAGTGAGGACGAGGCCCCAGGGGCGAGGACGAGGCCCCAGTGGCGAGGACAAGGCCAGGAGCGAGGACGAGGCCCCAGGAGTGAGGACGGGACCCAGGAGCGAGGTCGGGACCCAGGAGCGAGGTCGAGGCCCAGGAGCGAGGTCGGGACCCAGGAGCGAGGTCGGGACCCAGGAGCGAGGTCGAGGCCCAGGAGCGAGGACGGGACCGAGGAGCGAACTGTGGGGGCGGCCATCTTCCTTCAAGGCAACAGAGGCCAGCATCCCCACACATGAGTCATGGGGGCGGCCATCTTTGATCAAGGCAACCGACACCAATAGTGCCTCATGTGAGTTATGGGGGCAGCCATTTTGTCCAACCTCGTGGGAGACGCCATTTTACCCACCACGCTCGACTGCCACCATGCCTCCGGACCCGACGACCGCCTCACCCGCAGACGACAACGACTCGCTCAACTACACACTAGCCTCCGTCACTCTGGATCAAGCCCGCCCGCATCACCTGTCCAAGTCGATGATGGACATCAAAGTAAACGGCCACGCCACGACCTGCCTGTTCGACAGCGGAAGCACGGAGAGCTTCATCCACCCAGACACGGTGAGCCACTACTCCCTCCCTGTCCTGCCAATGCGCAACCGAATCTCAATGGCATCGAGGTCCCACGCCACGGACATCAGCGGCTACTGTGCTGTGACCCTGTCGGTTAAGGGTACGGAGTATAAAAACTTTAAACTCCTCGTCCTCCCCCAGCTCTGCGCTGCCGTCCTACTAGGGCTGGACTTCCAATCCCACCTCCAAAGTGTCACCCTAGCATACGGTGGACCCCTCCCCCCACTCACAGTCGACAACCAGCGAATGTTAAACTGCCCACCGCGTAACACCTGCAGCCTATCCACCCTCAAGGTCCCGCCACCTTCCCTGTTCGCTAACCTAACCCCCGACTGCAAACCCGTCGCTACCAAGAGCAGGCGGTACAGCACCGGGGACAGAGCCTTCATTAGCTATGAGGTGCGGCGCCTCCTGAAAGAGGGCATTATCGAGGGGAGCAGCAGCCCCTGGCGTGCCCAGGTCGTGGTCGTTAAGACCGGCGATAAAAATTGCCTGGTCATCGACTACAGCCAGACCATAAACAGGTACACCCAGCTGGACGCATACCCCCTCCCCCGCATATCTGACATGGTCAATCAGATTGCACAATACCGAGTATTCTCGACCATCGACCTTAAGTCGGCCTACCACCAACTCCCTATCCGCCCTGAGGACCGCCAGTATACAGCCTTCGAGGCGAACGGCCGCCTCTACCACTTCCTTAGGGTTCCCTTCGGCGTCACCCACGGGGTTTCGGTCTTCCAAAGGGAGATGGACCGGATGGTTGACCAGAACGGGCTGCATGCCACGTTCCCCTACCTAGATAATGTCACCATCTGCGGCCGCGACCGGCAGGACCATGACGTTAATCTGGAGAGATTCCTCCGTACGGCCCAACGGCTGAACCTCACCTACAATAAGGAGAAATGTGTGTTTAACACCTCGCGCCTTGCCATCCTCGGCTGTGTAGTAGAGAACGGAGTCATCGGCCCCGACCCCGAAAGAATGCGTCCCCTCATGGAGCTACCCCTCCCCCACTGTCCAAAGGCTCTGAAGAGAACCCTGGGGCTCTTCGCCTACTATGCCCAATGGGTGCCCAATTATGCAGACAAAGCCAGACCCCTCATGAAGTCCACATCCTTCCCCCTTACGGAGGAAGCGTGCGCAGCCTTCTCCCTCATTAAGGGAGACATCGCCAAGGCCACAATGTACGCAGTGGACGAGTCCATCCCCTTCCAAGTGGAGAGCGATGCATCCGACTTCGCCCTAGCCGCTACCCTTAACCAGGAGGGGAGACCAGTGGCCTTCTTCTCAAGGACCCTACAAGGCCCTGAGATCCGACACTCATCGGTCGAGAAGGAGGCCCAAGCGATTGTGGAGGTGGTACGACGCTGGAGGCATTACCTGGCAGGCAAACGATTTACCCTCCTCACCGACCAGCGTTCGGTCGCTTTTATGTTTAATAACAAGCTGAGGGGCAAAATCAAGAATGACAAGATATTGAGGTGGAGAATCGAACTATCCACCTATGATTATGATATCTTGTACTGGCCAGGTAAGCTGAACGATCCCCCTGATGCTCTGTCACGAATTACATGCGCCAGCGCGCAAAGTGATAGACTTCAGACCCTCCACAACGACCTCTGCCACCCCGGGGTCACCAGACTTTACCACTTCATTAAGGTCCGCAACCTGCCATACTCCATCGAGGAGGTCAGGACCATGACCAGGAACTGCCAGACCTGTGCCGAGTGCAAACCGCACTTCTTTAGGCCGGACAGAGCAAGCCTGATCAAGGCCACCCGCCCCTTCGAGCGCCTGAGCATCGACTTTAAGGGGCCCCTCCCGTCCTCTGACCGTAATGTGTACTTCCTCAACATCGTTGATGAGTACACCCGTTTCCCCTTTGCCTTCCCCTGCCCAGACATGACCAGCACCACGGTCATTAAATGCCTGAACGACCTCTTCGCCTTGTTCGGGTTCCCAAACTATATACATAGTGACCGGGGCTCCTCCTTCATGAGCGAGGAACTCCATCAGTTCCTGCTAGCGAGAGGTATTGCTGCAAGCAGGACCACCAGCTACAACCCCCGAGGGAACGGCCAGGTGGAAAGAGAGAACGCGACGGTATGGAAGGCCGTCCTCTTAGCCCTAAAGCCTAGGGGCCTCCCAACCTCCCGCTGGCAGGAAGTCCTCCCGACAGCGCTGCATTCCATCCGGTCACTACTTTGCACTGCCGTTAACGCCACCCCCCATGAACGAATGTTTGTTTTCCCCAGGAAGTCGACTACGGGAACCACTCTACCAACCTGGCTGACCTCTCCGGGGCCCGTCTTGCTGCAAAAGCACGTGAGGGCCCATAAAATGGACCCCCTGGTAGAGAGGGTGAACCTCCTGCACGCCAACCCCCAGTACGCCTACGTGGCCTACCCAGACGGGCGGGAGGACACCGTCTCCTTACGAGACCTCGCACCCTCGGGCACTCCTGAGACACCACCGTTACCCCCCCCACCACCCCCCCAATGCCACCCGAGGTAGACGGCATGCCGGAACCCCACGAGCCTTCGCCGACCACGCAGACACCAGCATTAACACCGGATAATGCAACACCGCCGCTGCGACAATCGGAGAGGCTTACGAGGCCTCCGGACAGACTGACATACCAGAACTGGTAGTACACTTCACCCCGCCGGACTCAAATCTAAAGAAGGGGTGAATGTGGTAAACCACTTTTATCGTTCACTATCGTTACACTATAGTTATCACTGTTATATTGTTATCACTGTTCTCACTGTTGTATCACTATACGAGGTCGCCTCTTGCCACGCTGTTATACCTGGGCTGACCATCACTGACTCCGCCCATGGCTCCACCTACCTGCCCAGGTATAAAGGTAGTCGACTGGCTGGTATTCCTCCTTGTTGGATCCGATCACCCATGAGGGTGGGCTCTGTTATTTAGTCAATAAAAACCTATAGTTACTTTCCTAACTCGTCACTTTTCATTGGACAAATTGATAGGTATATCAGACACCACGGGACACACTCACTGGAAGGAGACACCGCAGGACACACTCACTGGAAGGAGAAACCGTGGGACAAACTCACTGGAAGGAGACACCGTGTGACACACTCACTGGAAGGAGACACCGCGGGACATACTCACTGGAAGGAGACACCACGTGACACACTCACTGGAAGGAGCTACCGCGGGACACGTTCATTGGAAGGAGACACCGCGAAAAAAACTCATTGGATGGAGAGACCTCGGGACACACTCCCTGGAAGGAGGCACACCGCGGGTCACCCTCACTGGTAGGTGACACCTCAGGACACACTCACTGGATGGAGACACCACGGGATACACTCACTAGAAGGAGACACCACGGGACACACTCTCCGGAAGGGGAAACCAAGAGACAGACTCACCGGAAGGAGACACCGCGGGACACACTCACAGGATGGAGACACAGTGGCACACACTCACTGGATGGAGACACAGCGGGACACACCATCTGGAAGTTGACACCGGGGGCACACTCATTGGAAGGAGACATCGCGGGACACACTCACAGGACGGAGACACCATGGGACACACTCACTGGAAGGAGTGTGTCCCGCGGTGTCTCCTTCCAGTGAATGTGTCCCGCGGTGTCTCCTGCCAGTGATTGTGTCCCACGGTGTCTCTCATTCTAGTGAGTGTGTCCCGCGGTGTGTCTCCTTCCAGTGCTTGTGTCCCACGGTGTCTCTCATTCCAGTGAGTTTGTCCCGCGGTGTCTCCTTCCAGTGAGTGTGTCCCACATTGACTCCATCCAGTGAGCTTGCACGGTGGCATAGTGGTTAGCACTGTTGCCTCACAGCGCCAGGGACCCGGGTTCAAATCTGGCCTCGGGCGACTGTCTGTGTGGAGTTCGCACATTCTCCCTGTGTCTGCGTGGGTTTCCTCCGGGTGCTCAGGTTTCCTCCCACAGTCCAAAGATGTGCAGGTTAGGTTGATTTGGCTATGATAAATTGACCCTTAGTGTTAGGGGACTAAATACGTGGGGTTACGGGGATAGGGTGGGATATGTGTCGGTACAGGCTCGATGGGCCGAAATGGCCTCTATCTGCACTGTAGATTCTGTGATTCTGTGAAGGAGAGACCTAGGGACACACTAACTGGAAGGAGACACCGCGGGACAGGCTCACTGGAAGGAGACACACCGCGGGACACACTCACTGGAAGGAGGCACCGCGGGACACACTCACTGGAAGGAGACACCGCGGGACACACTCACTGGAAGGAGCCACCACGACACACACTCACTGGAAGGAGACACCACTGGACAAACTCTCAGGAAGGAGACACCATGGGACACACTCACTGGAAGGAGCCACCACGACACACACTCACTGGAAGGAGACACCACTGGACAAACTCTCAGGAAGGAGACACCGTGGGACACACTCACTGGAAGGAGACACCGCAGGACACACTCATTGGATGGAGAGACCTCGGGACACACTCCCTGGAAGGAGACACACAGCGGGACACCCTCACTGGAAGGCGACACCGCGGGACACACTCACTGGAAGGAGACACCGCGGGACACACTCACTGGATGGAGACACACCGCTGGACACATTCTCTGGAAGAAGACACCGTGGGACACACTCACTGGAAGGTGACACCACGGGACACACTCACTGGAAGCTGGCAACACTGGACACACTCACTGGAAGGTGACACCGCGGGACACACTCACTGGAATGTGGTACCGCGGGACACACTCACTGGAAGGGGACTTCGCCGGGCGCACTCAATGGAAGGAGACACCACGGGACACACTCACTGGAAGGTGACACCGCGGGACACACTAACTGGAAGGTGACACCGTGGGACACACTCACTGTAAGACGACACCGCTGGACACACTCACTGGATGGAGACACCGCGGGTCACTCTCACCGCAAGGAGACACCGTGGGACACACTCACTGGATGGAGACACCGTGGGACACACTCACTGGAAGGAGACACCGCGGGACTACACTCACTGGAAGGAGACACACTGTAAGGGGCTCGGGACCCAGGAGCAAGGTCGAGTCTCAGAAGCGAGATCGTGGCCCAGGAACAAGCACGGGGCCCAGGAGCGAGGACAGGACCCAGGAGTGAGGACGGGTCCCAGGAGCAAGGATGAGGCCCAGGAGCCAGGTCGAGGCCCAGGAGCGAGGACGGGACCCAGGAGTGAGTACACGACCCAGGAGCAAGGACGAGGCCCGGGAGCGAGGACGATTCCCAGGAGAGAGTACGATTCCCAGGAGCAAGAACGAGGCCCAGGAGCAAGGATGAGGCCCAGGAGCGAGGACGGGACCCAGGGGGGTGTACGGGACCCAGGGGTTAGAACTGGGCCCAGGAGCGAGGATGAGGCCCAGGAGCGAGGACGGGACCAAGGAGCAAGGAGGAGGCCCTGGAGCGAGGACGAGGCCCAGGAGCGAGGACGGGACCCAGGAGCGAGGACGGGGCACAGGAGCGAGGACGAGACCCAGGAGCGAGGACGGGAACCAGGAGCGAGGTCGGGACCCAGGAGCGAGGGCAGGACCCAGGAGCGAGGATGCGACCCAGGAGCGAGGTCGAGGCCCAGGAACGAGGACGGGACCGAGGAGCGAGGTCGAGGCCCAGGAGCGAGGACAGGACCCAGGAGCGAGGTCGGGACCCAGGAGCGAGGTCGGGACCCAGGAGCGAGGTCGAGGCCCAGGAGTGAGGTCGGGACCCAGGAGCGAGATCGGGACCCAGGAGCGAGTGCGAGGCCCAGGAGCGAGGACGGGACCGAGGAGCGAGTACAGGACACAGGAGCAAGGACGAGGCCCAGGAGCGAGGACGGGACCCAGGAGCGAGGACGGGAACCAGGAGCGAGGTCGGGACCCAGGAGCGAGGCCAGGAATCAGGAGCGAGGATGGGACCCAGGAGCGAGGACGGGACCCAGAAGCGAGGTCGAGGCCCAGGAGCGAGAACGGGGCCCAGGAGCGAGGACGGGACCCAGGAGCTAGGACGAGACCCAGGAGCGAGGACGAGGTCCACGAGCGAGGGGGAGACCCAGGAGCGAGGACGAGGCCCAGGAGCGAGGACGAGGCCCCAGGAGCGAGGACGAGGCCCCAGGAGCAAGGTGAGGTCCAGGAGCGATGGCGAGGCCCCAGGAGTGAGGACGGGACCCAGGAGCGAGGTCGGGACCCAGGAGCGAGGTCGAGGCCCAGGAGCGAGGACGGGACCGAGGAGCGATGACGGGGCTCAGGAGCGAGGTCGAGGCCCAGGAGCGAGGACGGGACCCAGGAGCGAGGACGGGGCCCAGGAGCGAGGACGAGGCCCAGGAGCAAGGACGAGGCCTCAGGAGCGAGGACGAGGCCCCAGGGGCGAGGCGAGGTCCAGGAGCGAGGACGAGGCCCAGGAGAGAGGGCGAGGCCCCAGGAGCGAGGACGAGGCCCCAGGAGCGAGGACGAGGCCCCAGGAGCGAGGACGAGGCCCCAGGGGCGAGGATTGGGCCCAGGAGTGAGGACGGGGCCCCAGGGGTGAGGACGAGGCCCCAGGGGTGAGGACGAGGCCCCAGGGGCGAGGACAAGGCCAGGAGCAAGGACGGGGCCCCAGGGGCGAGGATGAGGCCAGGAGTGAGGACGAGGCCCCAGGGGCGAGAACGAGGCCCCAGTGGCGAGGACAAGGCCAGGAGCGAGGACGGGTTCCCAGGAGCGAGGACGAGGCCCCAGGGGCGAGGTCGGGACCCAGGAGCGAGGAAGTGGCCCAGGAGCGAGGTCGGGACTCAGGAGCGAGGACGGGACCCAGGGGCTGGAACAGGTCCCAGGAGCGAGGACGGGACCCAGGAGCGAGGTGGAGACCCAGGAGCAAGGACGAGACCCCAAGAGCGAGGACGATGCCGCAGGAGCGAGGACGGGGCCCAGGAGCGAGGACGAGGCCCCAGGAGTGAGGACGAGGCCTCAGGGGTGAGGACGAGGCCCCAGGTGCAAGGACGAGGCCAAGAGCGAGGACGGGGCCCAGGAGCGAGGACGAGGCCCAGGAGTGAGGATGAGGCCCAGGAGCGAGGACGAGACCCAGGGGTGTGTACGGGACCCAGTGGCTAAAACTGGGCCCAGGAGCGAGGACGAGGCCCAGGAGCGAGGACGGGACCCAGGAGCAAGGACGAGGCCCAGGAGCGAGGACGGGACCCAGGAGCAAGCTTGAGGCCCTGGAGCGAGGAGGAGGCCCTGTAGTGAGGACGAGGCCCTGGAGCGAGGACGGGACCCAGGAGCGAGGACGGGGCCCAGTAGCGAGGACGAGACCCAGGAGCGAGGACAGGAACCAGGAGCGAGTTCGGGACGCAGGACCGAGGTCGAGGCCCAGGAGCGAGGCCAGGACCCAGGAGCAAGGATGGGACCCAGGAGCGAGGTCGAGGCCCAGGAGCGAGGTCGAGGCCCAGGAGCAAGGACGAGGCCCAGGAGGGAGGAGGAGGCCCTGGAGCGAGGACGGGGCCCAGGAGCGAGGACGGGACCCAGGAGCGAAGTCAGGACCCAGGAGCGAGGACGGGACCCAGGAGCGAGGTCGGGATCCAGGAGCGAGGTCGAGGCCCAGGAGCGAGGACGGGGCCCAGGAGCGAGGTCGAGGCCCAGGAGCGAGGACGGGACCCAGGAGCGAGGTCAGGACCCAGGAGCGAGGTCGAGGCCCAGGAGCGAGGACGGGACCCAGGAGCGAGGACCGGGCGCAGGAGCGAGGTCGAGGCCCAGGAGCGAGGACGGGGCCCAGGAGCGATGACGGGACCCAGGAGCGAGGATGGGACCCAGGAGCAAGGTCGGGACCCAGGAGTGAGTTCGAGGCCCAGGAGCGAGGACGGGACCCAGGAGCGATGACGGGGCTCAGGAGCGAGGTCGAGGCCCAGGATCAAGGACGGGACCCAGGAGCGAGGGGGAGACCCAGGAGCGAGGACGAGGCCCAGGAGCGAGGACGAGGCCCCAGGAGCGAGGACGAGGCCTCAGGAGGGAGGCGAGGTCCAGGAGCGAGGACGAGGCCCAGGAGCGAGGACGAGGCCCCAGGAGTGAGGATGAGGCCCCAGGAGCGAGGACGAGGCCCCAGGAGCGAGGACGAGGCCCCAGGGGCGAGGACTGGGCCCAGGAGTGAGGACGGGGCCCCAGTGGTGAGGACGAGGCCCCAGGGGTGAGGCCGAGGCCCCAGGGGCGAGGAAAAGGCCAGGAGCAAGGACGGGGCCCCAGGGGCGAGGACGAGGCCAGGAGTGAGGACGAGGCCCCAGGGGCGAGGACGAGGTCCCAGTGGCGAGGATAAGGCCAGGAGCGAGGACGGGTTCCCAGGAGCGAGGACGTGGCCCAGGAGTGAGGTCGGGACCCAGGAGCGAGGATGGGACCCAGGGGCTGGAACGGGTCCCAGGAGCAAGGGCGAGTCCCTAAGAGCGAGGACGAGGCACCAGGAGCGAGAACGGGGCCCAGGAGCGAGGACGGGACCCAGGAGCGATGACGGGGCTCAGGAGCGAGGTCGAGGCCCAGGAGTGAGGACGGGACTCAGGAGCGAGGACGGGGCCCAGGAGCGAGGACGAGACCCAGGAGCGAGGATGAGGTCCACGAGCGAGGGGGAGACCCAGGAGCGAGGACGAGGCCCAGGAGTGAGGACGAGGCCCCAGGAGCGAGGACGAGGCCCCAGGAGCGAGGCGAGGTCCAGGAGCGAGGACGAGGCCCAGGAGCGAGGACGAGGCCCAGGAGCGAGGACGAGGCCCCAGGAGTGAGGATGAGGCCCCAGGAGCGAGGGCGAGGCCCTAGGGGCGAGGACGAGGCCCCAGGGGCGAGGACTGGGCCCAGGAGTGAGGACGGGGCCCCAGGGGTGAGGACGAGGCCCCAGGGGCGAGGACAAGGCCAGGAGCGAGGACGGGGCCCCAGGGGCGAGGACGAGGCCAGGAGTGAGGACGAGGCCCCAGGGGTGAGGACGAGGCCCCAGTGGCGAGGACAAGGCCAGGAGCGAGGACGAGGCCCCAGGAGTGAGGACGGGACCCAGGAGCGAGGTCGGGACCCAGGAGCGAGGTCGAGGCCCAGGAGCGAGGTCGGGACCCAGGAGCGAGGTCGGGACCCAGGAGCGAGGTCGGGACCCAGGAGCGAGGTCGAGGCCCAGGAGCGAGGTCGGGACCCAGGAGCGAGGTCGGGATCCAGGAGCGAGGTCGAGGCCCAGGAGCGAGGACGGGACCCAGGAGCAAGGACGAGGCCCAGGAGCGAGGACGGGACCCAGGAGCAAGCTTGAGGCCCTCGAGCGAGGAGGAGGCCCTGGAGCGAGGACGAGGCCCTGGAGCGAGGATGGGACCCAGGAGCGAGGACGGGGCCCAGTAGCGAGGATGAGACCCAGGAGCGAGGTCGGGATGCAGGAGCGAGGTCGAGGCCCAGGAGCGAGGCCAGGACCCAGGAGCAAGGATGGGACCCAGGAGCGAGGTCGAGGCCAAGGAGCGAGGTCGAGGCCCAGGAGCAAGGACGGGGCCCAGGAGCGAGGACGGGACCCAGGAGCGAAGTCAGGACCCAGGAGCGAGGACGGGACCCAGGAGCGAGGTCGGGATCCAGGAGCGAGGTCAAGGCCCAGGAGCGAGGACGGGGCCCAGGAGCGAGGTCGAGGCCCAGGAGTGAGGACGGGACCCAGGAGCGAGGTCGAGGCCCAGGAGCGAGGACGGGGCCCAGGAGCGAGGTCGAGGCCCAGGAGCGAGGAAGGGACCCAGGAGCGTGGTCGGGATCCATGAGCGAGGTCAAGGCCCAGGAGCGAGGACGGGACCCAGGAGCGAGGATGGGACGCAGGAGCAAGTTCGGGACCCAGGAGTGAGTTCGAGGCCCAGGAGCAAGGACGGGACCCAGGAGCGAGGATGGGGCCCAGGAGCGAGGACGAGACCCAGGAGCGAGGACGGGAAACAGGAGCGAGGATGAGGCCCCAGGAGTGAGGATGAGGCCCCAGGAGCGAGGACGAGGCCCCAGGAGCGAGGACGAGGCCCCAGGGGCGAGGACTGGGCCCAGGAGTGAGGACGGGGCCCCAGTGGTGAGGACGAGGCCCCAGGGGTGAGGACGAGGCCCCAGGGGCGAGGAAAAGGCCAGGAGCAAGGACGGGGCCCCAGGGGCGAGGACGAGGCCAGGAGTGAGGACGAGGCCCCAGGGGCGAGGACGAGGTCCCAGTGGCGAGGATAAGGCCAGGAGCGAGGACGGGTTCCCAGGAGCGAGGACGTGGCCCAGGAGCGAGGTCGGGACCCAGGAGCGAGGATGGGACCCAGGGGCTGGAACGGGTCCCAGGAGCAAGGACGAGTCCCTAAGAGCGAGGACGAGGCACCAGGAGCGAGAACGGGGCCCAGGAGCGAGGACGGGACCCAGGAGCGATGACGGGGCTCAGGAGCGAGGTCGAGGCCCAGGAGTGAGGACGGGACTCAGGAGCGAGGACGGGGCCCAGGAGCGAGGACGAGACCCAGGAGCGAGGATGAGGTCCACGAGCGAGGGGGAGACCCAGGAGCGAGGACGAGGCCCAGGAGTGAGGACGAGGCCCCAGGAGCGAGGACGAGGCCCCAGGAGCGAGGCGAGGTCCAGGAGCGAGGACGAGGCCCAGGAGCGAGGACGAGGCCCAGGAGCGAGGACGAGGCCCCAGGAGTGAGGATGAGGCCCCAGGGGCGAGGACTGGGCCCAGGAGTGAGGACGGGGCCCCAGGGGTGAGGACGAGGCCCCAGGGGTGAGGACGAGGCCCCAGGGGTGAGGACGAGGCCCCAGGGGCGAGGACAAGGCCAGGAGCGAGGACGGGGCCCCAGGGGCGAGGACGAGGCCAGGAGTGAGGACGAGGCCCCAGGGGCGAGGACGAGGCCCCAGTGGCGAGGACAAGGCCAGGAGCGAGGACGAGGCCCCAGGAGTGAGGACGGGACCCAGGAGCGAGGTCGGGACCCAGGAGCGAGGTCGAGGCCCAGGAGCGAGGTCGGGACCCAGGAGCGAGGTCGGGACCCAGGAGCGAGGTCGAGGCCCAGGAGCGAGGACGGGACCGAGGAGCGAACTGTGGGGGCGGCCATCTTCCTTCAAGGCAACAGAGGCCAGCATCCCCACACATGAGTCATGGGGGCGGCCATCTTTGATCAAGGCAACCAACACCAATAGTGCCTCATGTGAGTTATGGGGGCAGCCATTTTGTCCAACCTCGTGGGAGACGCCATTTTACCCACCACGCTCGACTGCCACCATGCCTCCGGACCCGACGACCGCCTCACCCGCAGACGACAACGACTCGCTCAACTACACACTAGCCTCCGTCACTCTGGATCAAGCCCGCCCGCATCACCTGTCCAAGTCGATGATGGACATCAAAGTAAACGGCCACGCCACGACCTGCCTGTTCGACAGCGGAAGCACGGAGAGCTTCATCCACCCAGACACGGTGAGCCACTACTCCCTCCCTGTCCTGCCAATGCGCAACCGAATCTCAATGGCATCGAGGTCCCACGCCACGGACATCAGCGGCTACTGTGCTGTGACCCTGTCGGTTAAGGGTACGGAGTATAAAAACTTTAAACTCCTCGTCCTCCCCCAGCTCTGCGCTGCCGTCCTACTAGGGCTGGACTTCCAATCCCACCTCCAAAGTGTCACCCTAGCATACGGTGGACCCCTCCCCCCACTCACAGTCGACAACCAGCGAATGTTAAACTGCCCACCGCGTAACACCTGCAGCCTATCCACCCTCAAGGTCCCGCCACCTTCCCTGTTCGCTAACCTAACCCCCGACTGCAAACCCGTCGCTACCAAGAGCAGGCGGTACAGCACCGGGGACAGAGCCTTCATTAGCTATGAGGTGCGGCGCCTCCTGAAAGAGGGCATTATCGAGGGGAGCAGCAGCCCCTGGCGTGCCCAGGTCGTGGTCGTTAAGACCGGCGATAAAAATTGCCTGGTCATCGACTACAGCCAGACCATAAACAGGTACACCCAGCTGGACGCATACCCCCTCCCCCGCATATCTGACATGGTCAATCAGATTGCACAATACCGAGTATTCTCGACCATCGACCTTAAGTCGGCCTACCACCAACTCCCTATCCGCCCTGAGGACCGCCAGTATACAGCCTTCGAGGCGAACGGCCGCCTCTACCACTTCCTTAGGGTTCCCTTCGGCGTCACCCACGGGGTTTCGGTCTTCCAAAGGGAGATGGACCGGATGGTTGACCAGAACGGGCTGCATGCCACGTTCCCCTACCTAGATAATGTCACCATCTGCGGCCGCGACCGGCAGGACCATGACGTTAATCTGGAGAGATTCCTCCGTACGGCCCAACGGCTGAACCTCACCTACAATAAGGAGAAATGTGTGTTTAACACCTCGCGCCTTGCCATCCTCGGCTGTGTAGTAGAGAACGGAGTCATCGGCCCCGACCCCGAAAGAATGCGTCCCCTCATGGAGCTACCCCTCCCCCACTGTCCAAAGGCTCTGAAGAGAACCCTGGGGCTCTTCGCCTACTATGCCCAATGGGTGCCCAATTATGCAGACAAAGCCAGACCCCTCATGAAGTCCACATCCTTCCCCCTTACGGAGGAAGCGTGCGCAGCCTTCTCCCTCATTAAGGGAGACATCGCCAAGGCCACAATGTACGCAGTGGACGAGTCCATCCCCTTCCAAGTGGAGAGCGATGCATCCGACTTCGCCCTAGCCGCTACCCTTAACCAGGAGGGGAAACCAGTGGCCTTCTTCTCAAGGACCCTACAAGGCCCTGAGATCCGACACTCATCGGTCGAGAAGGAGGCCCAAGCGATTGTGGAGGTGGTACGACGCTGGAGGCATTACCTGGCAGGCAAACGATTTACCCTCCTCACCGACCAGCGTTCGGTCGCTTTTATGTTTAATAACAAGCTGAGGGCAAAATCAAGAATGACAAGATATTGAGGTGGAGAATCGAACTATCCACCTATGATTATGATATCTTGTACTGGCCAGGTAAGCTGAACGATCCCCCTGATGCTCTGTCACGAATTACATGCGCCAGCGCGCAAAGTGATAGACTTCAGACCCTCCACAACGACCTCTGCCACCCCGGGGTCACCAGACTTTACCACTTCATTAAGGCCCGCAACCTGCCATACTCCATCGAGGAGGTCAGGACCATGACCAGGAACTGCCAGACCTGTGCCGAGTGCAAACCGCACTTCTTTAGGCCGGACAGAGCAAGCCTGATCAAGGCCACCCGCCCCTTCGAGCGCCTGAGCATCGACTTTAAGGGGCCCCTCCCGTCCTCTGACCGTAATGTGTACTTCCTCAACATCGTTGATGAGTACACCCGTTTCCCCTTTGCCTTCCCCTGCCCAGACATGACCAGCACCACGGTCATTAAATGCCTGAACGACCTCTTCGCCTTGTTCGGGTTCCCAAACTATATACATAGTGACCGGGGCTCCTCCTTCATGAGCGAGGAACTCCATCAGTTCCTGCTAGCGAGAGGTATTGCTGCAAGCAGGACCACCAGCTACAACCCCCGAGGGAACGGCCAGGTGGAAAGAGAGAACGCGACGGTATGGAAGGCCGTCCTCTTAGCCCTAAAGCCTAGGGGCCTCCCAACCTCCCGCTGGCAGGAAGTCCTCCCGACAGCGCTGCATTCCATCCGGTCACTACTTTGCACTGCCGTTAACGCCACCCCCCATGAACGAATGTTTGTTTTCCCCAGGAAGTCGACTACGGGAACCACTCTACCAACCTGGCTGACCTCTCCGGGGCCCGTCTTGCTGCAAAAGCACGTGAGGGCCCATAAAATGGACCCCCTGGTAGAGAGGGTGAACCTCCTGCACGCCAACCCCCAGTACGCCTACGTGGCCTACCCAGACGGGCGGGAGGACACCGTCTCCTTACGAGACCTCGCACCCTCGGGCACTCCTGAGACACCACCGTTACCCCCCCCCACCACCCCCCCAATGCCACCCGAGGTAGACGGCATGCCGGAACCCCACGAGCCTTCGCCGACCACGCAGACACCAGCATTAACACCGGATAATGCAACACCGCCGCTGCGACAATCGGAGAGGCTTACGAGGCCTCCGGACAGACTGACATACCAGAACTGGTAGTACACTTCACCCCGCCGGACTCAAATCTAAAGAAGGGGTGAATGTGGTAAACCACTTTTATCGTTCACTATCGTTACACTATAGTTATCACTGGTATATTGTTATCACTGTTCTCACTGTTGTATCACTATACGAGGTCGCCTCTTGCCACGCTGTTATACCTGGGCTGACCATCACTGACTCCGCCCATGGCTCCACCTACCTGCCCAGGTATAAAGGTAGTCGACTGGCTGGTATTCCTCCTTGTTGGATCCGATCACCCATGAGGGTGGGCTCTGTTATTTAGTCAATAAAAACCTATAGTTACTTTCCTAACTCGTCGCTTTTCATTGGACAAATTGATAGGTATATCAGACACCACGGGACACACTCACTGGAAGGAGACACCGCAGGACACACTCACTGGAAGGAGAAACCGTGGGACAAACTCACTGGAAGGAGACACCGTGTGACACACTCACTGGAAGGAGACACCGCGGGACATACTCACTGGAAGGAGACACCACGTGACACACTCACTGGAAGGAGCTACCGCGGGACACGTTCATTGGAAGGAGACACCGCGAAAAAAACTCATTGGATGGAGAGACCTCGGGACACACTCCCTGGAAGGAGGCACACCGCGGGTCACCCTCACTGGTAGGTGACACCTCAGGACACACTCACTGGATGGAGACACCACGGGATACACTCACTAGAAGGAGACACCACGGGACACACTCTCCGGAAGGGGAAACCAAGAGACAGACTCACCGGAAGGAGACACCGCGGGACACACTCACAGGATGGAGACACAGTGGCACACACTCACTGGATGGAGACACAGCGGGACACACCATCTGGAAGTTGACACCGGGGGCACACTCATTGGAAGGAGACATCGCGGGACACACTCACAGGACGGAGACACCATGGGACACACTCACTGGAAGGAGTGTGTCCCGCGGTGTCTCCTTCCAGTGAATGTGTCCCGCGGTGTCTCCTGCCAGTGATTGTGTCCCACGGTGTCTCTCATTCTAGTGAGTGTGTCCCGCGGTGTGTCTCCTTCCAGTGCTTGTGTCCCACGGTGTCTCTCATTCCAGTGAGTTTGTCCCGCGGTGTCTCCTTCCAGTGAGTGTGTCCCACATTGACTCCATCCAGTGAGCTTGCACGGTGGCATAGTGGTTAGCACTGTTGCCTCACAGCGCCAGGGACCCGGGTTCAAATCTGGCCTCGGGCGACTGTCTGTGTGGAGTTCGCACATTCTCCCTGTGTCTGCGTGGGTTTCCTCCGGGTGCTCAGGTTTCCTCCCACAGTCCAAAGATGTGCAGGTTAGGTTGATTTGGCTATGATAAATTGACCCTTAGTGTTAGGGGACTAAATACGTGGGGTTACGGGGATAGGGTGGGATATGTGTCGGTACAGGCTCGATGGGCCGAAATGGCCTCTATCTGCACTGTAGATTCTGTGATTCTGTGAAGGAGAGACCTAGGGACACACTAACTGGAAGGAGACACCGCGGGACAGGCTCACTGGAAGGAGACACACCGCGGGACACACTCACTGGAAGGAGGCACCGCGGGACACACTCACTGGAAGGAGACACCGCGGGACAGGCTCACTGGAAGGAGCCACCACGACACACACTCACTGGAAGGAGACACACCGCGGGACACACTCACTGGAAGGAGGCACCGCGGGACACACTCACTGGAAGGAGCCACCACGACACACACTCACTGGAAGGAGACACCACTGGACAAACTCTCAGGAAGGAGACACCGTGGGACACACTCACTGGAAGGAGACACCGCAGGACACACTCATTGGATGGAGAGACCTCGGGACACACTCCCTGGAAGGAGACACACAGCGGGACACCCTCACTGGAAGGCGACACCGCGGGACACACTCACTGGAAGGAGACACCGCGGGACACACTCACTGGATGGAGACACACCGCTGGACACATTCTCTGGAAGAAGACACCGTGGGACACACTCACTGGAAGGTGACACCACGGGACACACTCACTGGAAGCTGGCAACACTGGACACACTCACTGGAAGGTGACACCGCGGGACACACTCACTGGAATGTGGTACCGCGGGACACACTCACTGGAAGGGGACTTCGCCGGGCGCACTCAATGGAAGGAGACACCACGGGACACACTCACTGGAAGGTGACACCGCGGGACACACTAACTGGAAGGTGACACCGTGGGACACACTCACTGTAAGACGACACCGCTGGACACACTCACTGGATGGAGACACCGCGGGTCACTCTCACCGCAAGGAGACACCGTGGGACACACTCACTGGATGGAGACACCGTGGGACACACTCACTGGAAGGAGACACCGCGGGACTACACTCACTGGAAGGAGACACACTGTAAGGGGCTCGGGACCCAGGAGCAAGGTCGAGTCTCAGAAGCGAGATCGTGGCCCAGGAACAAGCACGGGGCCCAGGAGCGAGGACAGGACCCAGGAGTGAGGACGGGTCCCAGGAGCAAGGATGAGGCCCAGGAGCCAGGTCGAGGCCCAGGAGCGAGGACGGGACCCAGGAGTGAGTACACGACCCAGGAGCAAGGACGAGGCCCGGGAGCGAGGACGATTCCCAGGAGAGAGTACGATTCCCAGGAGCAAGAACGAGGCCCAGGAGCAAGGATGAGGCACAGGAGCGAGGACGGGACCCAGGGGGGTGTACGGGACCCAGGGGTTAGAACTGGCCCAGGAGCGAGGATGAGGCCCAGGAGCGAGGACGGGACCAAGGAGCAAGGAGGAGGCCCTGGAGCGAGGACGAGGCCCAGGAGCGAGGACGGGACCCAGGAGCGAGGACGGGGCACAGGAGCGAGGACGAGACCCAGGAGCGAGGACGGGAACCAGGAGCGAGGTCGGGACCCAGGAGCGAGGGCAGGACCCAGGAGCGAGGATGCGACCCAGGAGCGAGGTCGAGGCCCAGGAACGAGGACGGGACCGAGGAGCGAGGTCGAGGCCCAGGAGCGAGGACAGGACCCAGGAGCGAGGTCGGGACCCAGGAGCGAGGTCGGGACCCAGGAGCGAGGTCGAGGCCCAGGAGTGAGGTCGGGGACCCAGGAGCGAGATCGGGACCCAGGAGCGAGTGCGAGGCCCAGGAGCGAGGACGGGACCGAGGAGCGAGTACAGGACACAGGAGCAAGGACGAGGCCCAGGAGCGAGGACGGGAACCAGGAGCGAGGTCGGGACCCAGGAGCGAGGCCAGGAATCAGGAGCGAGGATGGGACCCAGGAGCGAGGACGGGACCCAGGAGCGAGGTCGAGGCCCAGGAGCGAGAACGGGGCCCAGGAGCGAGGACGGGACCCAGGAGCGAGGACGAGACCCAGGAGCGAGGACGAGGTCCACGAGCGAGCGGGAGACCCAGGAGCGAGGACGAGGCCCAGGAGCGAGGACGAGGCCCCAGGAGCGAGGACGAGGCCCCAGGAGCAAGGTGAGGTCCAGGAGCGATGGCGAGGCCCCAGGAGTGAGGACGGGACCCAGGAGCGAGGTCGGGACCCAGGAGCGAGGTCGAGGCCCAGGAGCGAGGACGGGACCGAGGAGCGATGACGGGGCTCAGGAGCGAGGTCGAGGCCCAGGAGCGAGGACGGGACCCAGGAGCGAGGACGGGGCCCAGGAGCGAGGACGAGGCCCAGGAGCAAGGACGAGGCCTCAGGAGCGAGGACGAGGCCCCAGGGGCGAGGCGAGGTCCAGGAGCGAGGACGAGGCCCAGGAGAGAGGGCGAGGCCCCAGGAGTGAGGACGAGGCCCCAGGAGCGAGGACGAGGCCCCAGGAGCGAGGACGAGGCCCCAGGGGCGAGGATTGGGCCCAGGAGTGAGGACGGGGCCCCAGGGGTGAGGACGAGGCCCCAGGGGTGAGGACGAGGCCCAGGGGCGAGGACAAGGCCAGGAGCAAGGACGGGGCCCCAGGGGCGAGGATGAGGCCAGCAGTGAGGACGAGGCCCCAGGGGCGAGAACGAGGCCCCAGTGGCGAGGACAAGGCCAGGAGCGAGGACGGGTTCCCAGGAGCGAGGACGAGGCCCCAGGGGCGAGGTCGGGACCCAGGAGCGAGGGAGTGGCCCAGGAGCGAGGTCGGGACTCAGGAGCGAGGACGGGACCCAGGGGCTGGGACAGGTCCCAGGAGCGAGGACGGGACCCAGGAGCGAGGTGGAGACCCAGGAGCAAGGACGAGACCCCAAGAGCGAGGACGATGCCGCAGGAGCGAGGACGGGGCCCAGGAGCGAGGACGAGGCCCCAGGAGTGAGGACGAGGCCTCAGGGGTGAGGACGAGGCCCCAGGTGCAAGGACGAGGCCAAGAGCGAGGACGGGGCCCAGGAGCGAGGACGAGGCCCAGGAGTGAGGATGAGGCCCAGGAGCGAGGACGGGACCCAGGGGTGTGTACGGGACCCAGTGGCTAAAACTGGGCCCAGGAGCGAGGACGAGGCCCAGGAGCGAGGACGGGACCCAGGAGCAAGGACGAGGCCCAGGAGCGAGGACGGGACCCAGGAGCAAGCTTGAGGCCCTGGAGCGAGGAGGAGGCCCTGTAGTGAGGACGAGGCCCTGGAGCGAGGACGGGACCCAGGAGCGAGGACGGGGCCCAGTAGCGAGGACGAGACCCAGGAGCGAGGACAGGAACCAGGAGCGAGTTCGGGACGCAGGACCGAGGTCGAGGCCCAGGAGCGAGGCCAGGACCCAGGAGCGAGGATGGGACCCAGGAGCGAGGTCGAGGCCCAGGAGCGAGGTCGAGGCCCAGGAGCAAGGACGAGGCCCAGGAGGGAGGAGGAGGCCCTGGAGCGAGGACGGGGCCCAGGAGCGAGGACGGGACCCCAGGAGCGAAGTCAGGACCCAGGAGCGAGGACGGGACCCAGGAGCGAGGTCGGGATCCAGGAGCGAGGTCGAGGCCCAGGAGCGAGGACGGGGCCCAGGAGCGAGGTCGAGGCCCAGGAGCGAGGACGGGACCCAGGAGCGAGGTCAGGACCCAGGAGCGAGGTCGAGGCCCAGGAGCGAGGACGGGACCCAGGAGCGAGGACCGGGCGCAGGAGCGAGGTCGAGGCCCAGGAGCGAGGACGGGGCCCAGGAGCGATGACGGGACCCAGGAGCGAGGATGGGACCCAGGAGCAAGGTCGGGACCCAGGAGTGAGTTCGAGGCCCAGGAGCGAGGACGGGACCCAGGAGCGATGACGGGGCTCAGGAGCGAGGTCGAGGCCCAGGATCAAGGACGGCACCCAGGAGCGAGGGGGAGACCCAGGAGCGAGGACGAGGCCCAGGAGCGAGGACGAGGCCCCAGGAGCGAGGACGAGGCCTCAGGAGGGAGGCGAGGTCCAGGAGCGAGGACGAGGCCCAGGAGCGAGGACGAGGCCCCAGGAGTGAGGATGAGGCCCCAGGAGCGAGGACGAGGCCCCAGGAGCGAGGACGAGGCCCCAGGGGCGAGGACTGGGCCCAGGAGTGAGGACGGGGCCCCAGTGGTGAGGACGAGGCCCCAGGGGTGAGGACGAGGCCCCAGGGGCGAGGAAAAGGCCAGGAGCAAGGACGGGGCCCCAGGGGCGAGGACGAGGCCAGGAGTGAGGACGAGGCCCCAGGGGCGAGGACGAGGTCCCAGTGGCGAGGATAAGGCCAGGAGCGAGGACGGGTTCCCAGGAGCGAGGACGTGGCCCAGGAGTGAGGTCGGGACCCAGGAGCGAGGATGGGACCCAGGGGCTGGAACGGGTCCCAGGAGCAAGGACGAGTCCCTAAGAGCGAGGACGAGGCACCAGGAGCGAGAACGGGGCCCAGGAGCGAGGACGGGACCCAGGAGCGATGACGGGGCTCAGAAGCGAGGTCGAGGCCCAGGAGTGAGGACGGGACTCAGGAGCGAGGACGGGGCCCAGGAGCGAGGACGAGACCCAGGAGCGAGGATGAGGTCCACGAGCGAGGGGGAGACCCAGGAGCGAGGACGAGGCCCAGGAGTGAGGACGAGGCCCCAGGAGCGAGGACGAGGCCCCAGGAGCGAGGCGAGGTCCAGGAGCGAGGACGAGGCCCAGGAGCGAGGACGAGGCCCAGGAGCGAGGACGAGGCCCCAGGAGTGAGGATGAGGCCCCAGGAGCGAGGGCGAGGCCCTAGGGGCGAGGATGAGGCCCCAGGGGCGAGGACTGGGCCCAGGAGTGAGGACGGGGCCCCAGGGGTGAGGACGAGGCCCCAGGGGCGAGGACAAGGCCAGGAGCGAGGACGGGGCCCCAGGGGCGAGGACGAGGCCAGGAGTGAGGACGAGGCCCCAGGGGTGAGGACGAGGCCCCAGTGGCGAGGACAAGGCCAGGAGCGAGGACGAGGCCCCAGGAGTGAGGACGGGACCCAGGAGCGAGGTCGGGACCCAGGAGCGAGGTCGAGGCCCAGGAGCGAGGTCGGGACCCAGGAGCGAGGTCGGGACCCAGGAGCGAGGTCGGGACCCAGGAGCGAGGTCGAGGCCCAGGAGCGAGGTCGGGACCCAGGAGCGAGGTCGGGACCCAGGAGCGAGGTCGAGGCCCAGGAGCGAGGACGGGACCCAGGAGCAAGGACGAGGCCCAGGAGCGAGGACGGGACCCAGGAGCAAGCTTGAGGCCCTCGAGCGAGGAGGAGGCCCTGGAGCGAGGACGAGGCCCTGGAGCGAGGATGGGACCCAGGAGCGAGGACGGGGCCCAGTAGCGAGGACGAGACCCAGGAGCGAGGTCGGGATGCAGGAGCGAGGTCGAGGCCCAGGAGCGAGGCCAGGACCCAGGAGCAAGGATGGGACCCAGGAGCGAGGTCGAGGCCAAGGAGCGAGGTCGAGGCCCAGGAGCAAGGACGAGGCCCAGGAGGGAGGAGGAGGCCCTGGAGTGAGGACGGGGCCCAGGAGCGAGGACGGGACCCAGGAGCGAAGTCAGGACCCAGGAGCGAGGACGGGACCCAGGAGCGAGGTCGGGATCCAGGAGCGAGGTCAAGGCCCAGGAGCGAGGACGGGGCCCAGGAGCGAGGTCGAGGCCCAGGAGTGAGGACGGGACCCAGGAGCGAGGTCGAGGCCCAGGAGCGAGGACGGGGCCCAGGAGCGAGGTCGAGGCCCAGGAGCGAGGAAGGGACCCAGGAGCGTGGTCGGGATCCAGGAGCGAGGTCAAGGCCCAGGAGCGAGGACGGGACCCAGGAGCGAGGATGGGACGCAGGAGCAAGTTCGGGACCCAGGAGTGAGGTCGAGGCCCTGGAGCAAGGACGGGACCCAGGAGCGAGGATGGGGCCCAGGAGCGAGGACGAGACCCAGGAGCGAGGACGGGAAACAGGAGCGAGGATGAGGTCCAGGAGCGAGGAGGAGGCCCCAGGAGCGAGGCGAGGTCCAGGAGCGAGGACGAGGCCCAGGAGCGAGGACGAGGCCCCAGGAGTGAGGATGAGGCCCCAGCAGCGAGGACGAGGCCCCAGGGGCGAGGACGAGGCCCCAGGGGCGAGGACGAGGCCCCAGGAGCGAGGACGAGGCCCCAGGAGCGAGGACGAGGCCCCAGGAGCGAGTTCGGGACCAAGGGGCTGGAACGGGTCCCAGGAGCGAGGACGGGTCCCAGGAGCGAGGTGGAGACCCAGGAGCAAGGACGAGTCCCTAAGAGCGAGGACGAGGCACCAGGAGCGAGAACGGGGCCCAGGAGCGAGGACGGGACCCAGGAGCGATGACGGGGCTCAGGAGCGAGGTCGAGGCCCAGGAGTGAGGACGGGACCCAGGAGCGAGGACGGGGCCCAGGAGCGAGGACGAGACCCAGGAGCGAGGATGAGGTCCACGAGCGAGGGGGAGACCCAGGAGCGAGGACGAGGCCCAGGAGCGAGGACGAGGCCCCAGGAGCGAGGACGAGGCCCCAGGAGCGAGGCGAGGTCCAGGAACGAGGTCAAGGCCCAGGAGCGAGGACGGGACCCAGGAGCGAGGTAGAAGCCCAGGAGCGAGGATGGGACCTAGGAGCGAGGATGAGACCCAGGAGCGAGGACGGGACCCAGGAGCGAGGACGGGGCCCAGGAGCGAGGACGGGGCCCAGGAGTGAGGATGGGGCCCAGGAGCGAGGATGGGACCCAGGAGCGAGGATGGGACTCTGGAGCGAGGAAGGGGCCCAGGAGCGAGGATGGGGCCCAGGAGCGAGGTCAGGATGCAGGAGCGAGGATGAGACCCAGGAGCGAGGACGGGGCCCCAGTGCGAGGTCGGGACCCATGAGCGAGGTCGGGACCCAGGAGCGAGGACGGGACCGAGGAGCGAGTACAGGACCCAGGAGCAAGAACGAGGCCCCAGGGGCGAGGTCGGGACCCAGGAGCGAGGAAGTGGCACAGGAGCGAGGTCGGGGCCCAGGAGCGAGGACGGGGCCCAGGAGCGAGGACGGGATCCAGGAGCGAGGTCGGGGCCCAGGAGCGAGGTCGAGGCCCAGGAGCGAGGACGAGGCCCCAGGAGCGAGGCGAGGTCCAGGAGCGAGGACGAGGCCCCAGGAGCGAGGACGAGGCCCCAGGAGCGAGGCGAGGTCCAGGAGCGAGGACGAGGCCCCAGGAGCGAGGACGAGGCCCCAGGAGTGAGGACGGGGCCCCAGGGGCGAGGACTGGGCCAGGAGCGAGGACGGGTTCCCAGGAGCGAGGACGAGGCCCCAGGGGCGAGGTTGGGACCCAGGAGCGAGGAAGTGGCCCAGGAGCGAGGTCGGGACTCAGGAGCGAGGACGGGACCCAGGGGCTGGAACAGGTCCCAGGAGCGAGGACGGGACCCAGGAGCGAGGTGGAGACCCAGGAGCAAGGACGAGACCCCAAGAGCGAGGACGATGCCCCAGGAGCGAGGACGGGGCCCAGGAGCGAGGACGAGGCCCCAGGAGTGAGGACGAGGCCTCAGGGGTGAGGACGAGGCCCCAGGTGCAAGGACGAGGCCAAGAGCGAGGACGGGGCCCAGGAGCGAGGACGAGGCCCAGGAGCGAGGATGAGGCCCAGGAGCGAGGACGGGACCCAGGGGGGTGTACGGGACACAGGGGCTAAAACTGGGCCCAGGAGCGAGCACGAGGCCCAGGAGCGAGGACGGGACCCAGGAGCAAGGACGAGGCCCAGGAGCGAGGACGGGACCCAGGAGCAAGCATGAGGCCCTGGAGCGAGGAGGAGGCACTGGAGCGAGGACGAGGCCCAGGAGCGAGGACGGGACCCAGGAGCGAGGACGGGGCCCAGTAGCGAGGACGAGACCCTGGAGCGAGGACGGGAACCAGGAGCGAGGTCGGGACGCAGGAGCGAGGTCGAGGCCCAGGAGCGAGGCCAGGACCCAGGAGCGAGGATGGGACCCAGGAGCGAGGTCGAGGCCCAGGAGCGAGGTCGAGGCCCAGGAGCAAGGACGAGGCCCAGGAGGGAGGAGGAGGCCCTGGAGCGAGGACGGGGCCCAGGAGCGAGGACGGGACCCAGGAGCGAAGTCAGGACCCAGGAGCGAGGATGGGATCCAGGAGCGAGGTCGAGGCCCAGGAGCGAGGACCGGGCCCAGGAGCGAGGTCGAGGCCCACGAGCGAGAACGGGACCCAGGAGCGAGGTCAGGACCCAGGAGCGAGGTCGAGGCCCAGGAGCGAGGACGGGACCCAGGAGCGAGGACGAGGCCAGGAGTGAGGACGGGGCCCCAGGGATGAGGACGAGGCCCCAGGGGTGAGGAAGAGGCCCCAGGGGCGAGGACAAGGCCAGGAGCGAGGACGGTGCCCCAGGGGCGAGAACGAGCTCCCAATGGCGAGAACAAGGCCAGGAGCGAGGACGGGTTCCCAGGAGCGAGGACGAGGCCCCAGGGGCGAGGTTGGGACCCAGGAGCGAGGAAGTGGCCCAGGAGCGAGGTCGGGACTCAGGAGCGAGGACGGGACCCAGGGGCTGGAACAGGTCCCAGGAGCGAGGACGGGACCCAGGAGCGAGGTGGAGACCCAGGAGCAAGGACGAGACCCCAAGAGCGAGGACGATGCCCCAGGAGCGAGGACGGGGCCCAGGAGCGAGGACGAGGCCCCAGGAGTGAGGACGAGGCCTCAGGGGTGAGGACGAGGCCCCAGGTGCAAGGACGAGGCCAAGAGCGAGGACGGGGCCCAGGAGCGAGGACGAGGCCCAGGAGCGAGGATGAGGCCCAGGAGCGAGGACGGGACCCAGGGGGGTGTACGGGACACAGGGGCTAAAACTGGGCCAGGAGCGAGCACGAGGCCCAGGAGCGAGGACGGGACCCAGGAGCAAGGACGAGGCCCAGGAGCGAGGACGGGACCCAGGAGCAAGCATGAGGCCCTGGAGCGAGGAGGAGGCACTGGAGCGAGGACGAGGCCCAGGAGCGAGGACGGGACCCAGGAGCGAGGACGGGGCCCAGTAGCGAGGACGAGACCCTGGAGCGAGGACGGGAACCAGGAGCGAGGTCGGGACGCAGGAGCGAGGTCGAGGCCCAGGAGCGAGGCCAGGACCCAGGAGCGAGGATGGGACCCAGGAGCGAGGTCGAGGCCCAGGAGCGAGGTCGAGGCCCAGGAGCAAGGACGAGGCCCAGGAGGGAGGAGGAGGCCCTGGAGCGAGGACGGGGCCCAGGAGCGAGGACGGGACCCAGGAGCGAGGTGGAGACCCAGGAGCAAGGACGAGTCCCTAAGAGCGAGGACGAGGCACCAGGAGCGAGGACGAGGCCCCAGGAGCGAGGACGGGACCCAGGAGCGAAGTCAGGACCCAGGAGCGAGGATGGGATCCAGGAGCGAGGTCGAGGCCCAGGAGCGAGGACCGGGCCCAGGAGCGAGGTCGAGGCCCACGAGCGAGGACGGGACCCAGGATCGAGGTCAGGACCCAGGAGCGAGGTCGAGGCCCAGGAGCGAGGACGGGACCCAGGAGCGAGGACGAGGCCAGGAGTGAGGACGAGGCCCCAGGGGCGAGGACGAGGCCCCAGTGGCGAGGACAAGGCCAGGAGCGAGGACGGGTTCCCAGGAGCGAGGAAGTGGCCCAGGAGCGAGGTCGGGACCCAGGGGCTGGAACGGGTCCCAGGAGCGAGGACGGGTCCCAGGAGCGAGGTGGAGACCCAAGAGCAAAGACGAGTCCCTAAGAGCGAGGACGAGGCACCAGGAGCGAGAACGGGGCCCAGGAGCGAGGACGGGACCCAGGAGCGATGACGGTCTCAGGAGCGAGGTCGAGGCCAAGGAGTGAGGACGGGACCCAGGAGCGAAGACGGGGCCCAGGAGCGAGAACGAGACCCAGGAGCGAGGATGAGGTCCACGAGCGAGGGGGAGACCCAGGAGCGAGGACGAGGCCCAGGAGCGAGGACGAGGCCCCAGGAGCGAGGACGAGGCCCCAGGAGCGAGGCGAGGTCCAGGACCGAGGTCGAGGCCCAGGAGCGAGGACGTGGCCCAGGAGTGACGACGGGACCCAGGAGCGAGGTCGAGGCCCAGGAGCGAGGATGGGACCTAGGAGCGAGGATGGGACCCAGGAGCGAGGACGGGACCCAGGAGCGAGGACGGGGCCCAGGGGCGAGGACGGGGCCCAGGAGCGAGGATGGGGCCCAGGAGCGAGGACGGGACCCAGGAGCGAGGATGGGGCCAAGGAGCGAGGTCAGGACGCAGGAGCGAGGATGAGACCCAGGAACGAGGATGGGGCCCCAGTGCGAGGTCGGGACCCATGAGCGAGGTCGGGACCCAGGAGCGAGGACGGGACCGAGGAGCGAGTACAGGACCCAGGAGCAAGGACGAGGCCCCAGGGGCGAGGTCGCGACCCAGGAGCGAGGAAGTGGCCCAGGAGCGAGGTCGGGGCCCAGGAGCGAGGACGGGGCCCAGGAGCGAGGACGGGATCCAGGAGCGAGGTCGGGGCGCAGGAGCGAGAACGGGTCCCAGGAGCGAGGACGAGACCCAGGAGCGAGGATGGGACCCAGGAGCAAAGTCGGGACCCAGGAGCGAGGTTGAGGCCCAGGAGCGAGGACGGGACCCAGGAGCGATGACGGGGCTCAGGAGCGAGGTCGAGGCCCAGGAGCGAGGACGAGGCCCCAGGAGCGAGGACGAGGCCCCAGGAGCGAGGCGCGGTCCAGGAGCGAGGACGAGGCCCCAGGAGCGAGGACGAGGCCCCAGGAACGAGGACGAGGCCCCAGGAGCGAGGCGAGGTCCAGGAGCGAGGACGAGGCCCCAGGAGCGAGGACGAGGCCCCAGGAGCGAGGACGGGGCCCCAGGGGCGAGGACTGGGCCCAGGAGTGAGGACGGGGCCCCAGGGATGAGGACGAGGCCCCAGGGATGAGGAAGAGGCCCCAGGGGCGAGGACAAGGCCAGGAGCGAGGACGGTGCCCCAGGGGCGAGAACGAGGCTCCAGTGGCGAGGACAAGGCCAGGAGCGAGGACGGATTCCCAGGAGCGAGGACGAGGCCCCAGGGGCGAGGTCGGGACCCAGGAGCGAGGAAGTGGCCCAGGAGCGAGTTCGGGACTCAGGAGCGAGGACGGGACCCAGGGGCTGGAACAGGTCCCAGGAGCGAGGACGGGACCCAGGAGCGAGGTGGAGACCCAGGAGCAAGGACGAGACCCCAAGAGCGAGGACGATGCCCCAGGAGTGAGGACGGGGCCCAGGAGCGAGGGCGAGGCCCCAGGAGTGAGGACGAGGCCCCAGGGGTGAGGACGAGGCCCCAGGTGCAAGGACGAGGCCAAGAGCGAGGACGGGGCCCAGGAGCGAGGACGACGCCCAGGAGCGAGGATGAGGCCCAGGAGCGAGGACGGGACCCAGGGGGGTGTACGGGACCCAGGGGCTGAAACTGGGCCCAGTAGCGAGGACGAGACCCAGGAGCGAGGACGGGAACCAGGAGCGAGGTCGGGACGCAGGAGCGAGGACGAGGCCCAGGAGCGAGGACGGGACCCAGGAGCGAGGACAGGGCACTGGAGCGAGGCCAGGACCCAGGAGCGAGGACGGGACCTAGGAGCGAGGCCAGGACCCAGGAGCGAGGACGGGACCCAGCAGCGAGGTCGAGGCCCAGGAGCGAGGACGGGACCGAGGAGCGAGGTCGAGGCCCAGGAGCGAGGTCGAGGCCCAGGAGCGAGGACGAGGCCCCAGTGGCGAGGACAAGGCCAGGAGCAAGGACGGGTTCCCAGGAGCGAGGACGAGGCCCCAGGGGCGAGGTCGGGACCCAGGAGCGAGGAAGTGGCCCAGGAGCGAGGTCGGGACTCAGGAGCGAGGATGGGACCCAGGGGCTGGAACGGGTCCCAGTAGCGAGGACGGGACCCAGGAGCGAGGTGGAGACCCAGGAGCAAGGACGAGACCCCAAGAGCGAGGACGATGCCCCAGGAGCGAGGACGGGGCCCAGGAGCGAGGATGAGGCCCCAGGAGTGAGGACGAGGCCCCAGGGGTGAGGACGAGGCCCCAGGTGCAAGGACGAGGCCAAGAGCGAGGACGGGGCCCAGGAGCGAGGACGAGGCCCAGGAGCGAGGATGAGGCCCAGGAGCGAGGACGGGACCCAGGGGGGTGTACGGGACCCAGGGGCTGAAACTGGGCCCAGTAGCGAGGACGAGACCCAGGAGCGAGGACGGGAAGCAGGAGCGAGGTCGGGATGCAGGAGCGAGGACGAGGCCCAGGAGCGAGGACGGGACCCAGGAGCGAGGACAGGGCCCTGGAGCGAGGCCAGGACCCAGGAGCGAGGACGGGACCTAGGAGCGAGGCCAGGACCCAGGAGCGAGGACGGGACCCAGCAGCGAGGTCGAGGCACAGGAGCGAGGACGGGACCGAGGAGCGAGGTCGAGGCCCAGGAGCGAGGTCGAGGCCCAGGAGCGAGGACGGTGCCCAGGAGCGAGGACGAGGCCCCAGGAGCGAGGCGAGGTCCAGGAGCGAGGATGAGGCCCTGGAGCGAGGTCGAGGCCCCTGGAGTGAGGACGAGGCCCCAGGAGCGATGAGAGGCCCCAGAAGCGAGGACGAGGCCCCAGGGGCGAGGACTGGGCCCAGGAGTGAGGATGGGGCCCCAGGGGTGAGGACGAGGCCCCAGGGGTGAGGACGAGGCCCCAGGTGCGAGGACATGGCCAGGAGCGAGGACGGGGCCCCAGGGGCGAGGACAAGGCCAGGAGTGAGGACGAGGCCCCAGGGGCGAGGATGAGGCCCCAGTGGCGAGGACAAGGCCAGGAGCGAGGACGGGTTCCCAGGAGCGAGGTCGGGACGCAGGAGCGAGGAAGTGGCCCAGGAGCGAGGTCGGGACACAAGAGCGATGACGGGACCCAGGGGCTGGAATGGGTCCCAGGAGCGAGGACGGGACCCAGGAGCGAGGTGTAGACCCAGGAGCAAGGACGAGGCCCCAAGAGCGAGGACGAGGCCCCAGGAGCGAGGACGGGGCCCAGGTGCGAGGACGAGGCCCCAGGAGTGAGGACGAGGCCCCAGGGGTGAGGACGAGGCCCCAGGTGCAAGGACGAGGCCAAGAGCGAGGAAGGGGCCCAGGAGCGAGGACGGGACCACAGGTGCAAGGACCGGACCCAGGAGCGAGGACGAGACCCAGGAGCGAGGATGAGGTCCAGAGCGAGGGGGAGACCCAGGAGCGAGGACGAGGCCCAGGAGCGAGGACGAGGCCCCAGGAGCGAGGACGAGGCCCCAGGAGCGAGGCGAGGTCCAGGAGCGAGAACAAGGCCCAGGAGCGAGAACGAGGCCCCAGGAGTGAGGACAAGGCCCCAGGAGCGAGGACAAGGCCCCAGGGGCGAGGACTGGGCGCAGGAGCGAGGACGGGGCCCCAGGGGTGAGGACGGTGCCCAGGAGCGAGGACGAGACCCAGGAGCGAGGACGGGGCCCTGGAGCGAGGTCGGGACTCAGGAGCGAGGACGGGACCCAGGGGCTGGAACGGGTCCCAGGAGCGAGGACGGGACCCAGGAGCGAGGCGGAGACCCAGGAGCAAGGACGAGACCCCAAGAGCGAGGACGATGCCCCAGGAGCGAGGACGGGGACCAGGCGCGAGGATGAGGCCCCAGGAGTGAGGACGAGGCCCCAGGGGTGAGGACGAGGCCCCAGGTGCAAGTACGACGCCAAGAGCGAGGACGGGGCCCAGGAGCGAGGACGAGGCCCAGGAGCGAGGATGAGGCCCAGGAGCGAGGACGGGACCCAGGGGGGTGTACGGGACCCACGGGCTAAAACTGGGCCCAGTAGCGAGGACGAGACCCAGGAGCGAGGACGGGAACCAGGAGCGAGGTCGGGACGCAGGAGCGAGGTCGAGGCCCAGGAGCGAGGCCAGGACCCAGGAGCGAGGATGGGACCCAGGAGCGAGGTCGAGGCCCAGGAGCGAGGTCGAGGCCCAGGAGCAAGGACGAGGCCCAGGAGGGAGGAGGAGGCCCGGGAGCGAGGACGGGGCCCAGGGGGGTGTACGGGACCCACGGGCTAAAACTGGGCCCAGTAGCGAGGACGAGACCCAGGAGCGAGGACGGGAACCAGGAGCGAGGTCGGGACGCAGGAGCGAGGTCGAGGCCCAGGAGCGAGGCCAGGACCCAGGAGCGAGGATGGGACCCAGGAGCGAGGT
Source organism: Somniosus microcephalus (assembly GCF_052327205.1). Classification (NCBI taxonomy): domain Eukaryota; kingdom Metazoa; phylum Chordata; class Chondrichthyes; order Squaliformes; family Somniosidae; genus Somniosus; species Somniosus microcephalus. The sequence goes on from NC_140999.1 coordinate 107,011,931, forward strand.
CGAGGCTCAGGAGCGAGGTCGGGACCCAGGAGCGAGGTCGAGGTCCAGGAGCGAGGTCGAGGCCCAGGAGAGAGGTCGAGGCCCAGGAGCGAGGACGGGGCCCAGGAGCGAGGACGGGACCCAGGAGCGAAGTCAGGACCCTGGAGCGAGGACGGGACCCAGGAGCGAGGTCGGGATCCAGGAGCGAGGTCAAGGCCCAGGAGCGAGGACGGGGCCCAGGAGTGAGGTCGAGGCCCAGGAGCGAGGACGGGACCCAGGAGCGAGGACGGGGCCCAGGAGCGAGATCGAGGCCCAGGAGCGAGGACGGGACCCAGGAGCGAGGTCGAGGCCCAGGAGCGAGGTCGAGGCCCAGGAGCGAGGTCGAGGCCCAGGAGCGAGGTCAGGACCCAGGAGCGAGATCGAGGCCCAGGAGCGAGGTCGAGGCCCAGGAGAGAGGTCGAGGCCCAGGAGCGAGGACGGGGCCCAGGAGCGAGGACGGGACCCAGGAGCGAAGTCAGGACCCAGGAGCAAGGACGGGACCCAGGAGCGAGGTCGGGATCCAGGAGCGAGGTCGAGGCCCAGGAGCGAGGACGGGGCCGAGGAGCGAGGTCGAGGCCCAGGTGCGAGGACGGGACCCAGGAGCGAGGACGGGACCCGGAGCGAAGTCAGGACCCAGGAGCAAGGACGGGACCCAGGAGCGAGGACTGGGCCCAGGAGTGAGGACGGGGCCCCAGGGATGAGGACGAGGCCCCAGGGATGAGGAAGAGGCCCCAGGGGCGAGGACAAGGCCAGGAGCGAGGACGGTGCCCCAGGGGCGAGAACGAGGCTCCAGTGGCGAGGACAAGGCCAGGAGCGAGGACGGGTTCCCAGGAGCGAGGACGAGGCCCCAGGGGCGAGGTCGGGACCCAGGAGCGAGGAAGTGGCCCAGGAGCGAGTTCGGGACTCAGGAGCGAGGACGGGACCCAGGGGCTGGAACAGGTCCCAGGAGCGAGGACGGGACCCAGGAGCGAGGTGGAGACCCAGGAGCAAGGACGAGACCCCAAGAGCGAGGACGATGCCCCAGGAGTGAGGACGGGGCCCAGGAGCGAGGGCGAGGCCCCAGGAGTGAGGACGAGGCCCCAGGGGTGAGGACGAGGCCCCAGGTGCAAGGACGAGGCCAAGAGCGAGGACGGGGCCCAGGAGCGAGGACGAGGCCCAGGAGCGAGGATGAGGCCCAGGAGCAAGGACGGGACCCAGGGGGGTGTACGGGACCCAGGGGCTGAAACTGGGCCCAGTAGCGAGGACGAGACCCAGGAGCGAGGACGGGAACCAGGAGCGAGGTCGGGACGCAGGAGCGAGGACGAGGCCCAGGAGCGAGGACGGGACCCAGGAGCGAGGACAGGGCCCTGGAGCGAGGCCAGGACCCAGGAGCGAGGACGGGACCTAGGAGCGAGGCCAGGACCCAGGAGCGAGGACGGGACCCAGCAGCGAGGTCGAGGCCCAGGAGCGAGGACGGGACCGAGGAGCGAGGTCGAGGCCCAGGAGCGAGGTCGAGGCCCAGGAGCGAGGACGAGGCCCCAGTGGCGAGGACAAGGCCAGGAGCGAGGACGGGTTCCCAGGAGCGAGGACGAGGCCCCAGGGGCGAGGTCGGGACCCAGGAGCGAGGAAGTGGCCCAGGAGCGAGGTCGGGACTCAGGAGCGAGGATGGGACCCAGGGGCTGGAACGGGTCCCAGTAGCGAGGACGGGACCCAGGAGCGAGGTGGAGACCCAGGAGCAAGGACGAGACCCCAAGAGCGAGGACGATGCCCCAGGAGCGAGGACGGGGCCCAGGAGCGAGGATGAGGCCCCAGGAGTGAGGACGAGGCCCCAGGGGTGAGGACGAGGCCCCAGGTGCAAGGACGAGGCCAAGAGCGAGGACGGGGCCCAGGAGCGAGGACGAGGCCCAGGAGCGAGGATGAGGCCCAGGAGCGAGGACGGGACCCAGGGGGGTGTACGGGACCCAGGGGCTGAAACTGGGCCCAGTAGCGAGGACGAGACCCAGGAGCGAGGACGGGAAGCAGGAGCGAGGTCGGGACGCAGGAGCGAGGACAAGGCCCAGGAGCGAGGACGGGACCCAGGAGCGAGGACAGGGCCCTGGAGCGAGGCCAGGACCCAGGAGCGAGGACGGGACCTAGGAGCGAGGCCAGGACCCAGGAGCGAGGACGGGACCCAGCAGCGAGGTCGAGGCCCAGGAGCGAGGACGGGACCGAGGAGCGAGGTCGAGGCCCAGGAGCGAGGTCGAGGCCCAGGAGCGAGGACGGTGCCCAGGAGCGAGGACGAGGCCCCAGGAGCGAGGCGAGGTCCAGGAGCGAGGATGAGGCCCTGGAGCGAGGACGAGGCCCCTGGAGTGAGGACGAGGCCCCAGGAGCGATGAGAGGCCCCAGAAGCGAGGACGAGGCCCCAGGGGCGAGGACTGGGCCCAGGAGTGAGGATGGGGCCCCAGGGGTGAGGACGAGGCCCCAGGGGTGAGGACGAGGCCCCAGGTGCGAGGACATGGCCAGGAGCGAGGACGGGGCCCCAGGGGCGAGGACAAGGCCAGGAGTGAGGACGAGGCCCCAGGGGCGAGGATGAGGCCCCAGTGGCGAGGACAAGGCCAGGAGCGAGGACGGGTTCCCAGGAGCGAGGTCGGGACGCAGGAGCGAGGAAGTGGCCCAGGAGCGAGGTCGGGACACAAGAGCGATGACGGGACCCAGGGGCTGGAATGGGTCCCAGGAGCGAGGACGGGACCCAGGAGCGAGGTGTAGACCCAGGAGCAAGGACGAGGCCCCAAGAGCGAGGACGAGGCCCCAGGAGCGAGGACGGGGCCCAGGTGCGAGGACGAGGCCCCAGGGGTGAGGACGAGGCCCCAGGGGTGAGGACGAGGCCCCAGGTGCGAGGACATGGCCAGGAGCGAGGACGGGGCCCCAGGGGCGAGGACAAGGCCAGGAGTGAGGACGAGGCCCCAGGGGCGAGGATGAGGCCCCAGTGGCGAGGACAAGGCCAGGAGCGAGGACGGGTTCCCAGGAGCGAGGTCGGGACGCAGGAGCGAGGAAGTGGCCCAGGAGCGAGGTCGGGACACAAGAGCGATGACGGGACCCAGGGGCTGGAATGGGTCCCAGGAGCGAGGACGGGACCCAGGAGCGAGGTGTAGACCCAGGAGCAAGGACGAGGCCCCAAGAGCGAGGACGAGGCCCCAGGAGCGAGGACGGGGCCCAGGTGCGAGGACGAGGCCCCAGGAGTGAGGACGAGGCCCCAGGGGTGAGGACGAGGCCCCAGGTGCAAGGACGAGGCCAAGAGCGAGGAAGGGGCCCAGGAGCGAGGACGGGACCACAGGTGCAAGGACCGGACCCAGGAGCGAGGACGAGACCCAGGAGCGAGGATGAGGTCCAGAGCGAGGGGGAGACCCAGGAGCGAGGACGAGGCCCAGGAGCGAGGACGAGGCCCCAGGAGCGAGGACGAGGCCCCAGGAGCGAGGCGAGGTCCAGGAGCGAGAACAAGGCCCAGGAGCGAGAACGAGGCCCCAGGAGTGAGGACAAGGCCCCAGGAGCAAGGACAAGGCCCCAGGGGCGAGGACTGGGCGCAGGAGCGAGGACGGGGCCCCAGGGGTGAGGACGGTGCCCAGGAGCGAGGACGAGACCCAGGAGCGAGGACGGGGCCCTGGAGCGAGGTCGGGACTCAGGAGCGAGGACGGGACCCAGGGGCTGGAACGGGTCCCAGGAGCGAGGACGGGACCCAGGAGCGAGGCGGAGACCCAGGAGCAAGGACGAGACCCCAAGAGCGAGGACGATGACCCAGGAGCGAGGACGGGGACCAGGCGCGAGGATGAGGCCCCAGGAGTGAGGACGAGGCCCCAGGGGTGAGGACGAGGCCCCAGGTGCAAGTACGACGCCAAGAGCGAGGACGGGGCCCAGGAGCGAGGACGAGGCCCAGGAGCGAGGATGAGGCCCAGGAGCGAGGACGGGACCCAGGGGGGTGTACGGGACCCACGGGCTAAAACTGGGCCCAGTAGCGAGGACGAGACCCAGGAGCGAGGACGGGAACCAGGAGCGAGGTCGGGACGCAGGAGCGAGGTCGAGGCCCAGGAGCGAGGCCAGGACCCAGGAGCGAGGATGGGACCCAGGAGCGAGGTCGAGGCCCAGGAGCGAGGTCGAGGCCCAGGAGCAAGGACGAGGCCCAGGAGGGAGGAGGAGGCCCGGGAGCGAGGACGGGGCCCAGGGGGGTGTACGGGACCCACGGGCTAAAACTGGGCCCAGTAGCGAGGACGAGACCCAGGAGCGAGGACGGGAACCAGGAGCGAGGTCGGGACGCAGGAGCGAGGTCGAGGCCCAGGAGCGAGGCCAGGACCCAGGAGCGAGGATGGGACCCAGGAGCGAGGTCGAGGCTCAGGAGCGAGGTCGGGACCCAGGAGCGAGGTCGAGGTCCAGGAGCGAGGTCGAGGCCCAGGAGAGAGGTCGAGGCCCAGGAGCGAGGACGGGGCCCAGGAGCGAGGACGGGACCCAGGAGCGAAGTCAGGACCCTGGAGCGAGGACGGGACCCAGGAGCGAGGTCGGGATCCAGGAGCGAGGTCAAGGCCCAGGAGCGAGGACGGGGCCCAGGAGTGAGGTCGAGGCCCAGGAGCGAGGACGGGACCCAGGAGCGAGGACGGGGCCCAGGAGCGAGATCGAGGCCCAGGAGCGAGGACGGGACCCAGGAGCGAGGTCGAGGCCCAGGAGCGAGGTCGAGGCCCAGGAGCGAGGTCGAGGCCCAGGAGCGAGGTCGAGGCCCAGGAGCGAGGTCAGGACCCAGGAGCGAGATCGAGGCCCAGGAGCGAGGTCGAGGCCCAGGAGAGAGGTCGAGGCTCAGGAGCGAGGACGGGGCCCAGGAGCGAGGACGGGACCCAGGAGCGAAGTCAGGACCCAGGAGCAAGGACGGGACCCAGGAGCGAGGTCGGGATCCAGGAGCGAGGTCGAGGCCCAGGAGCGAGGACGGGGCCGAGGAGCGAGGTCGAGGCCCAGGTGCGAGGACGGGACCCAGGAGCAAGGACGGGACCCAGGAGCGAAGTCAGGACCCAGGAGCAAGGACGGGACCCAGGAGCGAGGTCGGGATCCAGGAGCGAGGTCGAGGCCCAGGAGCGAGGACGGGGCCCAGGAGCGAGGTCGAGGCCCAGGTGCGAGGACGGGACCCAGGAGCGAGGACGGGGCCCAGGAGCGAGGCGAGGTCCAGGAGCGAGGACGAGGCCCTGGAGCGAGGACGAGGCCCCAGGAGTGAGGACGAGGCCCCAGGAGCGATGAGAGGCCCCAGGAGCGAGGACGAGGCCCCAGGGGCGAGGACTGGGCCCAGGAGCGAGGATGAGGCCCCAGGGATGAGGACGAGGCCCCAGGGGTGAGGACGAGGCCCCAGGGGCGAGGACAAGGCCAGAAGCGAGGACGGGGCCCCAGGGGCGAGGACAAGGCCAGGAGCGAGGACGGGGCCCCAGGGGCGAGGACGAGGCCAGGAGTGAGGACGAGGCCCCAGGGGCAAGGACGATGCCCCAGTGGCGAGGACAAGGCCAGGAGCTAGGACGGGTTCCCAGGAGCGAGGACGAGGCCCAGGAGCGAGGTCGGGACCCAGGAGCTGGAACGGGTCCCAGGAGCGAGGACGGGTCCCAGGAGCGAGGTGTAGACCCAGGAGCAAGGACGAGTCCCTAAGAGCGAGGACGAGGCACCAGGAGCGAGAACGGGGCCCAGGAGCGAGGACGGGACCCAGGAGCGATGACGGGGCTCAGGAGCGAGGACAAGACCCAGGAGCGAGGATGAGGTCCACGAGCGAGGGGGAGACCCAGGAGCGAGGACGAGGCCCAGGAGCGAGGACGAGGCCCCAGGAGCGAGGACGAGGCCCCAGGAGCGAGGCGAGGTCCAGGAGCGAGGACGAGGCCCCAGGAGTGAGGACGAGGCCCCAGGAGCGAGGACGAGGCCCCAGGGGCGAGGACTGAGCCCAGGAGTGAGGACGGGGCCCCAAGGGTGAGGACGAGGCCCCAGGGGGGAGGACGAGGCCCCAGGGGCGAGGACAAGGCCAGGAGCGAAGACGGGGCCCCAGGGGCGAGGACGAGGCCAGGAGTGAGGACGAGGCCCCAGGGGCGAGGACGAGGCCCCAGTGGCGAGGACAAGGCCAGGAGCGAGGACGGGTTCCCAGGAGCGAGGACGAGGCCCCAGGGGCGAGGTCGGGACCCAGGAGCGAGGAAGTGGCCCAGGAGCGAGGTCGGGACTCAGGAGCGAGGACGGGACCCAGGGGCTGGAACGGGTCCCAGGAGCGAGGACGGGACCCAGGAGCGAGGCGGAGACCCAGGAGCAAGGACGAGACCCCAAGAGCGAGGACGATGCCCCAGGAGCGAGGACGGGGACCAGGCGCGAGGATGAGGCCCCAGGAGTGAGGACGAGGCCCCAGGGGTGAGGACGAGGCCCCAGGTGCAAGTACGACGCCAAGAGCGAGGACGGGGCCCAGGAGCGAGGACGAGGCCCAGGAGCGAGGATGAGGCCCAGGAGCGAGGACGGGACCCAGGGGGGTGTACGGGACCCACGGGCTAAAACTGGGCCCAGTAGCGAGGACGAGACCCAGGAGCGAGGACGGGAACCAGGAGCGAGGTCGGGACGCAGGAGCGAGGTCGAGGCCCAGGAGCGAGGCCAGGACCCAGGAGCGAGGATGGGACCCAGGAGCGAGGTCGAGGCCCAGGAGCGAGGTCGAGGCCCAGGAGCAAGGACGAGGCCCAGGAGGGAGGAGGAGGCCCGGGAGCGAGGACGGGGCCCAGGAGCGAGGACGGGACCCAGGAGCGAAGTCAGGACCCAGGAGCGAGGACGGGACACAGGGGCTGGAACGGGTCCCAGGAGCGAAGTGGAGACCCAGGAGCAAGGACGAGTCCCTAAGAGCGAGGACGAGGCCCCAGGAGCGAGGACGGGGCCCAGGAGCAAGGACGAGGCCCCAGGAGTGAGGACGAGGCCGCAGGGGTGAGGACGAGGCCGCAGGTGCAAGGACAAGGCCAAGAACGAGGACGGGGCCCAGGAGCGAGGACGGGACCCAGTGGGGTGTACGGGACCCAGGGGCTAGAACTCGGCCCAGGAGCGAGGACGAGGCCCAGGAGCGAGGACGGGACCCAGGAGCAAGGATGAGGCCCAGGAGCGAGGAGGAGGCCCTGGAGCGAGGACGACGCCCAGGAGCGAGGACGGGACCCAGGAGCGAGGACAGGGCCCAGGAGCGAGGCCAGGACCCAGGAGCGAGGACGGGACCCAGGAGCCATGCCAGGATCCAGGAGCGAGGACGGGACCCAGGAGCGAGGTCGAGGCCCAGGAGCGAGGACGGGACAGAGGAGCGAGGTCGAGGCCCAGGAGCGATGTCGGGGCCCAGGAGCGAGGACGGGGTCCAGGAGCGAGGACAGGACCCAGGAGCGAGGTCGAGGCCCAGGAGCGAGGACGGGACCCAGAAGCGAGGACGGGACCCAGGAGCGAGGTCGAGGCCCAGGAGCGAGGACGGGGCCCAGGAGCGAGGACAGGACCCAGGAGCGAGGACAGGACCCAGGAGCGAGGACGGGGCCCAGGAGCGAGGTCGGGACCCAGGGGCTGGAACGGGTCCCAGGAGCGAGGACGGGTCCCAGGAGCGAGGTGGAGACCCAGGAGCAAAGACGAGTCCCTAAGAGCGAGGACGAGGCACCAGGAGCGAGAACGGGGCCCAGGAGCGAGGACGGGACCCAGGAGCGATGACGGTCTCAGGAGCGAGGTTGAGGCCCAGGAGTGAGGACGGGACCCAGGAGCGAAGACGGGGCCCAGGAGCGAGGACGAGACCCAGGAGCGAGGATGAGGTCCACGAGCGAGGGGGAGACCCAGGAGCGAGGACGAGGCCCAGGAGCGAGGACGAGGCCCCAGGAGCGAGGACGAGGCCCCAGGAGCGAGGCGAGGTCCAGGAGCGAGGTCGAGGCCCAGGAGCGAGGACATGGCCCAGGAGTGAGGACGGGACCCAGGAGCGAGGTCGAGGCCCAGGAGCGAGGATGGGACCTAGGAGCGAGGATGGGACCCAGGAGCGAGGACGGGACCCAGGAGCGAGGACGGGGCCCAGGGGCGAGGACGGGGCTCAGGAGCGAGGATGGGGCCCAGGAGCGAGGACGGGACCCAGGAGCGAGGATGGGGCCCAGGAGCGATGTCAGGACGCAGGAGCGAGGATGAGACCCAGGAACGAGGACGGGGCCCCAGAGCGAGGTCGGGACCCATGAGCGAGGTCGGGACCCAGGAGCGAGGACGGGACCGAGGAGCGAGTACAGGACCCAGGAGCCAGGACGAGGCCCCAGGGGCGAGGTCGGGACCCAGGAGCGAGGAAGTGGCCCAGGAGCGAGGTCGGGGCCCAGGAGCGAGGACGGGGCCCAGGAGCGAGGACGGGATCCAGGAGCGAGGTCGGGGCCCAGGAGCGAGGACGGGGCCCAGGAGCGAGTACGAGACCCAGGAGCGAGGATGGGACCCAGGAGCAAGGTCGGGACCCAGGAGCGAGGTTGAGGCCCAGGAGCGAGGACGGGACCCAGGAGCGATGACGGGGCTCAGGAGCGAGGTCGAGGCCCAGGAGCGAGGACGAGGCCCCAGGAGCGAGGACGAGGCCCCAGGAGCGAGGCGAGGTCCAGGAGCGAGGACGAGGCCCCAGGAGCGAGGACGAGGCCCCAGGAGCGAGGACGAGGCCCCAGGAGCGAGGCGAGGTCCAGGAGCGAGGACGAGGCCCCAGGAGCGAGGACGACACCCCAGGAGCGAGGACGGGGCCCCAGGGGCGAGGACTGGGCCCAGGAGTGAGGACGGGGCCCCAGGGATGAGGCCGAGGCCCCAGGGGTGAGGAAGAGGCCCCAGGGGCGAGGACAAGGCCAGGAGCGAGGACGGTGCCCCAGGGGCGAGAACGAGGCTCCAGTGGCGAGGACAAGGCCAGGAGCGAGGATGGGTTCCCAGGAGCGAGGACGAGGCCCCAGGGGCGAGGTCGGGACCCAGGAGCGAGGAAGTGGCCCAGGAGCGAGTTCGGGACTCAGGAGCGAGGACGGGACCCAGGGGCTGGAACAGGTCCCAGGAGTGAGGACGGGACCCAGGAGCGAGGTGGAGACCCAGGAGCAAGGACGAGACCCCAAGAGCGAGGACGATGCCCCAGGAGCGAGGACAGGGCCCAGGAGCGAGGACGAGGCCCCAGGAGTGAGGACGAGGCCTCAGGGGTGAGGACGAGGCCCCAGGTGCAAGGACGAGGCCAAGACCGAGGACGGGGCCCAGGAGCGAGGACGAGGCCCAGGAGCGAGGATGAGGCCCAGGAGCGAGGACGGGACCCAGGGGGGTGTACGGGACCCAGGGGCTAAAACTGGGCCCAGGAGCGAGGACGAGGCCCAGGAGCAAGGACGGGACCCAGGAGCAAGGACGAGGCCTAGGAGCGAGGACGGGACCCAGGAGCAAGCATGAGGCCCTCGAGCGAGGAGGAGGCACTGGAGCGAGGACGAGGCCCAGGAGCGAGGACGGGACCCAGGAGCGAGGACGGGGCCCAGTAGCGAGGACGAGACACTGGAGCGAGGACGGGAACCTGGAGCGAGGACGGGAACCAGGAGCGAGGTCAGGACGCAGGAGCGAGGTCGAGGCCCAGGAGCGAGGTCAGGACCCAGGAGCGAGGATGGGACCCAGGAGCAAGGACGAGGCCCAGGAGGGAGGAGGAGGCCCTGGAGCGAGGTTGAGGCCCAGGAGAGAGGACGGGACCCAGGAGCGAGGTCAGGACCCAGGAGCGAGGTCGAGGCCCAGGAGCGAGGACGGGACCCAGGAGCGAGGACGGGGCCCAGGAGCGAGGTCGAGGCCCAGGGGCGAGGACGGGGCCCAGGAGCGTTGCCGGGACCCAGGAGCGAGGATGGGACCCAGGAGCAAGGTCGGGACCCAGGAGTGAGGTCGAGGCCCAGGAGCGAGGGGGAGACCCAGAAGCGAGGACGAGGCCCAGGAGCGAGGACGAGGCCCCAGGAGCGAGGATGAGGTCCAGGAGCGAGGGGGAGACCCAGGAGCGAGGATGATGCCCAGGAGCGAGGACGAGGCCCCAGGAGCGAGGACGAGGCCTCAGGAGCGAGGCGAGGTCCAGGAGCGAGGACGAGGCCCAGGAACGAGGACGAGGCCCCAGGGGCGAGGACTGGGCCCAGGAGTGAGGACGGGGCCCCAGTGGTGAGGACGAGGCCCCAGGGGTGAGGACGAGGCCCCAGGGGCGAGGACAAGGCCAGGAGCGAGGACGGGGCCCCAGGGGCGAGGACGAGGCCAGGAGTGAGGACGAGGCCCCAGGGGCAAGGACGATGCCCCAGTGGCGAGGACAAGGCCAGGAGCTAGGACGGGTTCCCAGGAGCGAGGACGAGGCCCAGGAGCGAGGTCGGGACCCAGGAGCTGGAACGGGTCCCAGGAGCGAGGACGGGTTCCCAGGAGCGAGGTGGAGACCCAGGAGCAAGGACGAGTCCCTAAGAGCGAGGACGAGGCACCAGGAGCGAGAACGGGGCACAGGAGCGAGGACGGGACCCAGGAGCGATGACGGGGCTCAGGAGCGAGGACAAGACCCAGGAGCGAGGATGAGGTCCACGAGCGAGGGGGAGACCCAGGAGCGAGGACGAGGCCCAGGAGCGAGGACGAGGCCCCAGGAGCGAGGACGAGGCCCCTGGAGCGAGGCGAGGTCCAGGAGCAAGGACGAGGCCCAGGAGCGAGGACGAGGCCCAGGAGCGAGGACGAGGCCCCAGGAGTGAGGACGAGGCCCCAGGGGTGAGGACGAGGCCCCAGGGGCGAGGACAAGGCCAGGAGCGAAGACGGGGCCCCAGGGGCGAGGACGAGGCCAGGAGTGAGGACGAGGCCCCAGGGGCGAGGACGAGGCCCCAGTGGCGAGGACAAGGCCAGGAGCGAGGACGGGTTCCCAGGAGTGAGGACGGGGCCCCAGTGGTGAGGACGAGGCCCCAGGGGTGAGGACGAGGCCCCAGGGGCGAGGACAAGGCCAGGAGCGAGGACGGGGCCCCAGGGGCGAGGACGAGGCCAGGAGTGAGGACGAGGCCCCAGGGGCAAGGACGATGCCCCAGTGGCGAGGACAAGGCCAGGAGCTAGGACGGGTTCCCAGGAGCGAGGACGAGGCCCAGGAGCGAGGTCGGGACCCAGGAGCTGGAACGGGTCCCAGGAGCGAGGACGGGTCCCAGGAGCGAGGTGGAGACCCAGGAGCAAGGACGAGTCCCTAAGAGCGAGGAAAAGGCACCAGGAGCGAGAACGGGGCCCAGGAGTGAGGACGGGACCCAGGAGCGATGACGGGGCTCAGGAGCGAGGACAAGACCCAGGAGCGAGGATGAGGTCCACGAGCGAGGGGGAGACCCAGGAGCGAGGACGAGGCCCAGGAGCGAGGACGAGGCCCCAGGAGCGAGGACGAGGCCCCTGGAGCGAGGCGAGGTCCAGGAGCAAGGACGAGGCCCAGGAGCGAGGACGAGGCCCAGGAGCGAGGACGAGGCCCCAGGAGTGAGGACGAGGCCCCAGGAGCGAGGACGGGGCCCCAGGGATGAGGACGATGCCCCAGGGGTGAGGACGAGGCCCCAGGGGCGAGGACAAGGCCAGGAGCGAAGACGGGGCCCCAGGGGCGAGGACGAGGCCAGGAGTGAGGACGAGGCCCCAGGGGCGAGGACGAGGCCCCAGTGGCGAGGACAAGGCCAGGAGCGAGGACGGGTTCCCAGGAGTGAGGACTAGGCCCCAGGGGCGAGGTCGGGACCCAGGAGCGAGGAAGTGGCCCAGGAGCGAAGTCGGGACTCAGGAGCGAGGACGGGACCCAGTGGCTAGAACGGGTCCGAGGAGCGAGGACGGGACCCAGGAGCGAGGTGGAGACCCAGGAGCAAGGACGAGACCCCAAGAGCGAGGACGGGTTTCCAGGAGCGAGGACGTGGCCCAGGAGCGAGGTCGGGACCCAGGAGCGAGGACGGGACCCAGGGGCTGGAACGGGTCCCAGGAGCGAGTACGGGACCCAGGAGCGAGGTGGAGACCCAGGAGCAAGGACGAGTCCCTAAGAGCGAGGACGAGGCCCCAGGAGCGTGAACGGGGCCCAGGAGCGAGGTCGGGACCCAGGAGCGAGGACAAGACCCAGGAGCGAGGATGAGGTCCACGAGCGAGGGGGAGACCCAGGAGCGAGGACGAGGCCCAGGAGCGAGGACGAGGCCCCAGGAGCGAGGTCGAGGCCCAGGAGCGAGGATGGGTCCCAGGAGCGAGGACAAGACCCAGGAGCGAGGATGAGGTCCACGAGCGAGGGGGAGACCCAGGAGCGAGGACGAGGCCCAGGAGAGAGGACGAGGCCCCAGGAGAGAGGACGAGGCCCCAGGAGCGAGGCGAGGTCCAGGAGCGAGGACGAGGCCCCAGGGGCGAGGACGAGGCCCCAGGGGCGAGGATGAGGCCCAGGAGTGAGGACGGGACCCAGGAGCAAGGACGAGGCCCAGGAGCGAGGATGGGACCCAGGAGCAAGGATGAGGCCCTGGAGCGAGGAGGAGGCGCTGGAGCGAGGACGAGGCCCAGGAGCGAGGACGGGACCCAGGAGCGAGGACGGGGCCCAGTAGCGAGGACGCGGCCCAGGAGCGAGGATGAGGCCCAGGAGCGAGGACGGGACCCAGGAGCAAGGACGAGGCCCAGGAGCGAGGATAGGACCGAGGAGCAAGGATGAGGCCCTGGAGCGAGGAGGAGGCCCTGGAGCGAGGACGAGGCCCAGGAGCGAGGACGGGACCCAGGAGCGAGGACGGGGCCCAGTAGCGAGGACGAGACCCAGGAGCGAGGACAGGAACCAGGAGCAAGGTCGGGACGCAGGAGCGAGGTCGAGGCCCAGGAGCGAAGCCAGGACCCAGGAGCGAGGATGGGACCCAGGAGCGAGGTCGAGGCCCAGGAGCGAGGTCGAGGCCCAGGAGCAAGGACGAGGCCCAGGAGGGAGGAGGAGGCCCTGGAGCGAGGACGGGGTCCAGGAGCGAGGACGGGACCCAGGAGCGAAGTCAGGACCCAGGAGCGAGGACGGAACCCAGGAGCGAGGTCAGGATCCAGGAGCGAGGTCGAGGCCCAGGAGCGAGGTCGAGGCCCAGGAGCGAGGTCGAGGCCCAGGAGCGAGGTCGAGGCCCAGGAGCGAGGTCAGGACCCAGGAGTGAGATCGAGGCCCAGGAGCGAGGTCGAGGCCCAGGAGAGAGGTCGAGGCCCAGGAGCGAGGACGGGGCCCAGGAGCGAGGACGGGACCCAGGAGCGAAGTCAGGACCCAGGAGCAAGGACGGGACCCAGGAGCGAGGTCGGGATCCAGGAGCGAGGTCGAGGCCCAGGAGCGAGGACGGGGCCCAGGAGCGAGGTCGAGGCCCAGAAGCGAGGACGGGACCCAGGAGCGAGGACGGGGCCCAGGAGCGAGGCGAGGTCCAGGAGCGAGGACGAGGCCCTGGAGCGAGGACGAGGCCCCAGGAGTGAGGACGAGGCCCCAGGGATGAGGACGAGGCCCCAGGGGTGAGGACGAGGCCCCAGGGGCGAGGACAAGGCCAGAAGCGAGGACGGGGCCCCAGGGGCGAGGACAAGGCCAGGAGCGAGGACGGGGCCCCAGGAGCGAGGACGAGGCCCCAGGAGCGAGGATGAGGTCCAGGAGCGAGGGGGAGACCCAGGAGCGAGGATGATGCCCAGGAGCGAGGACGAGGCCCCAGGAGCGAGGACGAGGCCTCAGGAGCGAGGCGAGGTCCAGGAGCGAGGACGAGGCCCAGGAACGAGGACGAGGCCCCAGGGGCGAGGACGAGGCCCCAGGGGCGAGGACAAGGCCAGGAGCGAGGACGGGGCCCCAGGGGCGAGGACGAGGCCAGGAGTGAGGACGAGGCCCCAGGGGCAAGGACGATGCCCCAGTGGCGAGGACAAGGCCAGGAGCTAGGACTGGTTCCCAGGAGCGAGGACGAGGCCCAGGAGCGAGGTCGGGACCCAGGAGCTGGAACGGGTCCCAGGAGCGAGGACGGGTCCCAGGAGCGAGGTGGAGACCCAGGAGCAAGGACGAGTCCCTAAGAGCGAGGACGAGGCACCAGGAGCGAGAACGGGGCCCAGGAGCGAGGACGGGACCCAGGAGCGATGACGGGGCTCAGGAGCGAGGACAAGACCCAGGAGCGAGGATGAGGTCCACGAGCGAGGGGGAGACCCAGGAGCGAGGACGAGGCCCAGGAGCGAGGACGAGGCCCCAGGAGCGAGGACGAGGCCCCTGGAGCGAGGCGAGGTCCAGGAGCAAGGACGAGGCCCAGGAGCGAGGACGAGGCCCAGGAGCGAGGACGAGGCCCCAGGAGTGAGGACGAGGCCCCAGGAGCGAGGACGGGGCCCCAGGGATGAGGACGAGGCCCCAGGGGTGAGGACGAGTCCCCAGGGGCGAGGACAAGGCCAGGAGCGAAGACGGGGCCCCAGGGGCGAGGACGAGGCCAGGAGTGAGGACGAGGCCCCAGGGGCGAGGACGAGGCCCCAGTGGCGAGGACAAGGCCAGGAGCGAGGACGGGTTCCCAGGAGTGAGGACTAGGCCCCAGGGGCGAGGTCGGGACCCAGGAGCGAGGAAGTGGCCCAGGAGCGAAGTCGGGACTCAGGAGCGAGGACGGGACCCAGGGGCTAGAACGGGTCCGAGGAGCGAGGACGGGACCCAGGAGCGAGGTGGAGACCCAAGAGCAAGGACGAGACCCCAAGAGCGAGGACGGGTTTCCAGGAGCGAGGACGTGGCCCAGGAGCGAGGTCGGGACCCAGGAGCGAGGACGGGACCCAGGGGCTGGAACGGGTCCCAGGAGCGAGTACGGGACCCAGGAGCGAGGTGGAGACCCAGGAGCAAGGACGAGTCCCTAAGAGCGAGGACGAGGCCCCAGGAGCGTGAACGGGTCCCAGGAGCGAGGTCGGGACCCAGGAGCGAGGACAAGACCCAGGAGCGAGGATGAGGTCCACGAGCGAGGGGGAGACCCAGGAGCGAGGACGAGGCCCAGGAGCGAGGACGAGGCCCCAGGAGCGAGGTCGAGGCCCAGGAGCGAGGACGAGGCCCCAGGAGAGAGGACGAGGCCCCAGGAGCGAGGCGAGGTCCAGGAGCGAGGACGAGGCCCCAGGGGCGAGGAAGAGGCCCCAGGGGTGAGGATGAGGCCCAGGAGTGAGGACGGGACCCAGGAGCAAGGACGAGGCCCAGGAGCGAGGATGGGACCCAGGAGCAAGGATGAGGCCCTGGAGCGAGGAGGAGGCGCTGGAGCGAGGACGGGACCCAGGAGCGAGGACGGGGCCCAGTAGCGAGGACGCGGCCCAGGAGCGAGGATGAGGCCCAGGAGCGAGGACGGGACCCAGGAGCAAGGACGAGGCCCAGGAGCGAGGATAGGACCCAGGAGCAAGGATGAGGCCCTGGAGCGAGGAGGAGGCCCTGGAGCGAGGACGAGGCCCAGGAGCGAGGACGGGACCCAGGAGCGAGGACGGGGCCCAGTAGCGAGGACGAGACCCAGGAGCGAGGACGGGAACCAGGATCAAGGTCGGGACGCAGGAGCGAGGTCGAGGCCCAGGAGCGAAGCCAGGACCCAGGAGCGAGGATGGGACCCAGGAGCGAGGTCGAGGCCCAGGAGCGAGGTCGAGGCCCAGGAGCAAGGACGAGGCCCAGGAGGGAGGAGGAGGCCCTGGAGCGAGGACGGGGTCCAGGAGCGAGGACGGGACCCAGGAGCGAAGTCAGGACCCAGGAGCGAGGACGGGACCCAGGAGCGAGGTCAGGATCCAGGAGCGAGGTCGAGGCCCAGGAGCGAGGTCGAGGCCCAGGAGCGAGGTCGAGGCCCAGGAGCGAGGTCGAGGCCCAGGAGCGAGGTCAGGACCCAGGAGTGAGATCGAGGCCCAGGAGCGAGGTCGAGGCCCAGGAGAGAGGTCGAGGCCCAGGAGCGAGGACGGGGCCCAGGAGCGAGGACGGGACCCAGGAGCGAAGTCAGGACCCAGGAGCAAGGACGGGACCCAGGAGCGAGGTCGGGATCCAGGAGCGAGGTCGAGGCCCAGGAGCGAGGACGGGGCCCAGGAGCGAGGCGAGGTCCAGGAGCGAGGACGAGGCCCTGGAGCGAGGACGAGGCCCCAGGAGTGAGGACGAGGCCCCAGGGGTGAGGACGAGGCCCCAGGGGCGAGGACAAGGCCAGAAGCGAGGACGGGGCCCCAGGGGCGAGGACAAGGCCAGGAGCGAGGACGGGGCCCCAGGGGCGAGGACGAGGCCAGGAGTGAGGACGAGGCCCCAGGGGCGAGGACGAGGCCCCAGTGGCAAGGACAAGGCCAGGAGCGAGGACGGGTTCCCAGGAGCGAGGACGTGGCCCAGGAGCGAGATCGGGACCCAGGAGCGAGGACGGGACCCAGGGGCTGGAACGGGTCCCAGGAGCGAGGACGGGACCCAGGAGCGAGGTGTAGACCCAGGAGCAAGGACGAGTCCCTAAGAGCGAAGACGAGGCCCCAGGAGCGAGAACGGGGCCCAGGAGCGAGGATGAGGCCCAGGAGCGAGGACGGGACCCAGGAGCAAGGACGAGGCCCAGGAGCGAGGATGGGACCCAGGAGCAAGGATGAGGCCCTGGAGCGAGGAGAAGGCCCTGGAGCGAGGACGAGGCCCAGGAGCGAGGACGGGACCCAGGAGCGAGGACGGGGCCCAGTAGCGAGGACGAGACCCAGGAGCGAGGACGGGAACCAGGAGCGAGGTCGGGACGCAGGAGCGAGATCGAGGCCCAGGAGCGAAGCCAGGACCCAGGAGCGCGGATGGGACCCAGGAGCGAGGTCGAGGCCCAGGAGCGAGGTCGAGGCCCAGGAGCAAGGACGAGGCCCAGGAGGGAGGAGGAGGCCCTGGAGCGAGGACGGGGCCCAGGAGCGAGGACGGGACCCAGGAGCGAAGTCAGGACCCAGGAGCGAGGACGGGACCCAGGAGCGAGGTCAGGATCCAGGAGCGAGGTCGAGGCCCAGGAGCGAGGTCGAGGCCCAGGAGCGAGGTCGAGGCCCAGGAGCGAGGTCGAGGCCCAGGAGCGAGGTCGAGGCCCAGGAGCGAGGTCGGGACCCAGGAGCGAGGTCGAGGTCCAGGAGCGAGGTCGAGGCCCAGGAGAGAGGTCGAGGCCCAGGAGCGAGGACGGGGCCCAGGAGCGAGGACGGGACCCAGGAGCGAAGTCAGGACCCAGGAGCGAGGACGGGACCCAGGAGCGAGGTCGGGATTCAGGAGCGAGGTCAAGGCCCAGGAGCGAGGACGGGGCCCAGGAGCGAGGTCGAGGCCCAGGAGCGAGGACGGGACCCAGGAGCGAGGACGGGGCCCAGGAGCGAGGACGAGGCCCAGGAGCGAGGATGAGGCCCAGGAGCGAGGACGGGACCCAGGAGCAAGGACGAGGCCCAGGAGCGAGGATAGGACCCAGGAGCAAGGATGAGGCCCTGGAGCGAGGAGGAGGCCCTGGAGCGAGGACGAGGCCCAGGAGCGAGGACGGGACCCAGGAGCGAGGACGGGGCCCAGTAGCGAGGACGAGACCCAGGAGCGAGGACGGGAACCAGGAGCAAGGTCGGGACGCAGGAGCGAGGTCGAGGCCCAGGAGCGAAGCCAGGACCCAGGAGCGAGGATGGGACCCAGGAGCGAGGTCGAGGCCCAGGAGCGAGGTCGAGGCCCAGGAGCAAGGACGAGGCCCAGGAGGGAGGAGGAGGCCCTGGAGCGAGGACGGGGTCCAGGAGCGAGGACGGGACCCAGGAGCGAAGTCAGGACCCAGGAGCGAGGACGGGACCCAGGAGCGAGGTCAGGATCCAGGAGCGAGGTCGAGGCCCAGGAGCGAGGTCGAGGCCCAGGAGCGAGGTCGAGGCCCAGGAGCGAGGTCGAGGCCCAGGAGCGAGGTCAGGACCCAGGAGTGAGATCGAGGCCCAGGAGCGAGGTCGAGGCCCAGGAGAGAGGTCGAGGCCCAGGAGCGAGGACGGGGCCCAGGAGCGAGGACGGGACCCAGGAGCGAAGTCAGGACCCAGGAGCAAGGATGGGACCCAGGAGCGAGGTCGGGATCCAGGAGCGAGCTCGAGGCCCAGGAGCGAGGACGGGGCCCAGGAGCGAGGTCGAGGCCCAGAAGCGAGGACGGGACCCAGGAGCGAGGACGGGGCCCAGGAGCGAGGCGAGGTCCAGGAGCGAGGACGAGGCCCTGGAGCGAGGACGAGGCCCCAGGAGTGAGGACGAGGCCCCAGGAGTGATGAGAGGCCCCAGGAGCGAGGACGAGGCCCCAGGGGCGAGGACTGGGCCCAGGAGCGAGGACGGGGCCCCAGGGATGAGGACGAGGCCCCAGGGGTGAGGACGAGGCCCCAGGGGCGAGGACAAGGCCAGAAGCGAGGACGGGGCCCCAGGGGTGAGGACAAGGCCAGGAGCGAGGACGGGGCCCCAGGGGCGAGGACGAGGCCAGGAGTGAGGACGAGGCCCCAGGGGCGAGGACGAGGCCCCAGTGGCAAGGACAAGGCCAGGAGCGAGGACGGGTTCCCAGGAGCGAGGACGTGGCCCAGGAGCGAGATCGGGACCCAGGAGCGAGGACGGGACCCAGGGGCTGGAACGGGTCCCAGGAGCGAGGACGGGACCCAGGAGCGAGGTGTAGACCCAGGAGCAAGGACGAGTCCCTAAGAGCGAAGACGAGGCCCCAGGAGCGTGAGAACGGGGCCCAGGAGCGAGGATGAGGCCCAGGAGCGAGGACGGGACCCAGGAGCAAGGACGAGGCCCAGGAGCGAGGATGGGACCCAGGAGCAAGGATGAGGCCCTGGAGCGAGGAGAAGGCCCTGGAGCGAGGACGAGGCCCAGGAGCGAGGACGGGACCCAGGAGCGAGGACGGGGCCCAGTAGCGAGGACGAGACCCAGGAGCGAGGACGGGAACCAGGAGCGAGGTCGGGACGCAGGAGCGAGGTCGAGGCCCAGGAGCGAAGCCAGGACCCAGGAGCGAGGATGGGACCCAGGAGCGAGGTCGAGGCCCAGGAGCGAGGTCGAGGCCCAGGAGCAAGGACGAGGCCCAGGAGGGAGGAGGAGGCCCTGGAGCGAGGACGGGGCCCAGGAGCGAGGACGGGACCCAGGAGCGAAGTCAGGACCCAGGAGCGAGGACGGGACCCAGGAGCGAGGTCAGGATCCAGGAGCGAGGTCGAGGCCCAGGAGCGAGGTCGAGGCCCAGGAGCGAGGTCGAGGCCCAGGAGCGAGGTCGAGGCCCAGGAGCGAGGTCGAGGCCCAGGAGCGAGGTCGAGGCTCAGGAGCGAGGTCGGGACCCAGGAGCGAGGTCGAGGTCCAGGAGCGAGGTCGAGGCCCAGGAGAGAGGTCGAGGCCCAGGAGCGAGGACGAGGCCCCAGTGGCAAGGACAAGGCCAGGAGCGAGGACGGGTTCCCAGGAGCGAGGACGTGGCCCAGGAGCGAGATCGGGACCCAGGAGCGAGGACGGGACCCAGGGGCTGGAACGGGTCCCAGGAGCGAGGACGGGACCCAGGAGCGAGGTGTAGACCCAGGAGCAAGGACGAGTCCCTAAGAGCGAAGACGAGGCCCCAGGAGCGAGAACGGGGCCCAGGATCGAGGATGAGGCCCAGGAGCGAGGACGGGACCCAGGAGCAAGGACGAGGCCCAGGAGCGAGGATGGGACCCAGGAGCAAGGATGAGGCCCTGGAGCGAGGAGAAGGCCCTGGAGCGAGGACGAGGCCCAGGAGCGAGGACGGGACCCAGGAGCGAGGACGGGGCCCAGTAGCGAGGACGAGACCCAGGAGCGAGGACGGGAACCAGGAGCGAGGTCGGGACGCAGGAGCGAGGTCGAGGCCCAGGAGCGAAGCCAGGACCCAGGAGCGAGGATGGGACCCAGGAGCGAGGTCGAGGCCCAGGAGCGAGGTCGAGGCCCAGGAGCAAGGACGAGGCCCAGGAGGGAGGAGGAGGCCCTGGAGCGAGGACGGGGCCCAGGAGCGAGGACGGGACCCAGGAGCGAAGTCAGGATCCAGGAGCGAGGTCGAGGCCCAGGAGCGAGGTCGAGGCCCAGGAGCGAGGTCGAGGCCCAGGAGCGAGGTCGAGGCCCAGGAGCGAGGTCGAGGCCCAGGAGCGAGGTCGGGACCCAGGAGCGAGGTCGAGGTCCAGGAGCGAGGTCGAGGCCCAGGAGAGAGGTCGAGGCCCAGGAGCGAGGACGGGGCCCAGGAGCGAGGACGGGACCCAGGAGCGAAGTCAGGACCCAGGAGCGAGGACGGGACCCAGGAGCGAGGTCGGGATCCAGGAGCGAGGTCAAGGCCCAGGAGCGAGGACGGGGCCCAGGAGCGAGGTCGAGGCCCAGGAGCGAGGACGGGACCCAGGAGCGAGGACGGGGCCCAGGAGCGAGGTCGAGGCCCAGGAGCGAGGACGGGACCCAGGAGCGAGGTCGAGGCCCAGGAGCGAGGTCGAGGCCCAGGAGCGAGGTCGAGGCCCAGGAGCGAGGTCGAGGCCCAGGAGCGAGGTCAGGACCCAGGAGCGAGATCGAGGCCCAGGAGCGAGGTCGAGGCCCAGGAGAGAGGTCGAGGTCCAAGAGCGAGGACGGGGCCCAGGAGCTAGGACGGGACCCAGGAGCGAAGTCAGGACGCAGGAGCAAGGACGGGACCCAGGAGCGAGGTCGGGATCCAGGAGCGAGGTCGAGGCCCAGGAGCGAGGACGGGGCCCAGGAGCGAGGTCGAGGCCCAGGAGCGAGGACGGGACCCAGGAGCGAGGACTGGGCCCAGGAGCGAGGCGAGGTCCAGGAGCGAGGACGAGGCCCTGGAGCGAGGACGAGGCCCCAGGAGTGAGGACGAGGCCCCAGGAGCGATGAGAGGCCCCAGGAGCGAGGACGAGGTCCAGGAGCGAGGACGAGGCCCCAGGAGCGAGGACGAGGCCCCAGGAGCGAGGACGAGGCCCCAGGAGCGAGGCGAGGTCCAGGAGCGAGGACGAGGCCCCAGGAGCGAGGACGAGACCCCAGGAGCGAGGACGGGGCCCCAGGGGGCGAGGACTGGGCCCAGGAGTGAGGACGGGGCCCCAGGGATGAGGACGAGGCCCCAGGGGTGAGGAAGAGGCCCCAGGGGCGAGGACAAGGCCAGGAGCGAGGACGGTGCCCCAGGGGCGAGGACAAGGCCAGGAGCGAGGACGGGTTCCCAGGAGCGAGGACGAGGCCCCAGGGGCGAGGACAAGGCCAGGAGCGAGGACGGGTTCCCAGGAGCGAGGACGAGGCCCCAGGGGCGAGGCCGGGACCCAGGAGCGAGGAAGTGGCCCAGGAGCGAGTTCGGGACTCAGGAGCGAGGACGGGACCCAGGGGCTGGAACAGGTCCCAGGAGCAAGGACGGGACCCAGGAGCGAGGTGGAGACCCAGGAGCAAGGACGAGACCCCAAGAGCGAGGACGATGCCCCAGGAGCGAGGACGGGGCCCAGGAGCGAGGACGGGACTCAGGAGCGAAGTCAGGACCCAGGAGCAAGGACGGGACCCAGGAGCGAGGTCGGGATCCAGGAGCGAGGTCGAGGCCCAGGAGCGAGGACGGGGCCCAGGAGCGAGGTCGAGGCCCAGAAGCGAGGACGGGACCCAGGAGCGAGGACGGGGCCCAGGAGCGAGGCGAGGTCCAGGAGCGAGGTCGAGGCCCAGGAGCGAGGACGGGACCCAGGAGCGAGGACGGGGCCCAGGAACGAGGTCGAGGCCCAGGAGCGAGGACGGGGCCCAGGAGCGATGGCGGGACCCAGGAGCGAGGATGGGACCCAGGAGCAAGGTCGGGATCCAGGAGTGAGGTCAAGGCCCAGGAGCGAGGGGGAGACCCAGAAGCGAGGACGAGGCCCAGGAGCGAGGACGAGGCCCCAGGAGCGAGGATGAGGTCCAGGAGCGAGGGGGAGACCCAGGAGCGAGGACGATGCCCAGGAGCGAGGACGAGGCCCCAGGAGCGAGGACGAGGCCTCAGGAGCGAGGCGAGGTCCAGGAGCGAGGACGAGGCCCAGGAGCGAGGACGAGGCCCCAGGGGCGAGGACTGGGCCCAGGAGTGAGGACGGGGCCCCAGTGGTGAGGACGAGGCCCCAGGGGTGAGGACGAGGCCCCAGGGGCGAGGACAAGGCCAGGAGCGAGGACGGGGCCCCAGTGGTGAGGACGAGGCCCCAGGGGTGAGGACGAGGCCCCAGGGGCGAGGACAAATCAGGAGCGAGGACGGGGCCCCAGGGGCGAGGACGAGGCCAGGAGTGAGGACGAGGCCCCAGGGGCGAGGACGAGGCCCCAGTGGCGAGGACAAGGCCAGGAGCGAGGACGGGTTCCCAGGAGCGAGGACGTGGCCCAGGAGCGAGGTCGGGACCCAGGAGCTGGAACGGGTCCCAGGAGCGAGGACGGGTCCCAGGAGCGAGGTGGAGACCCAGGAGCAAGGACGAGTCCCTAAGAGCGAGGACGAGGCACCAGGAGCGAGAACGGGGCCCAGGAGCGAGGACGGGACCCAGGAGCGATGACGGGGCTCAGGAGCGATGTTGAGGCCCAGGAGCGAGGACGGGACCCAGGAGCGAGTACGGGGCCCAGGAGCGAGGACGAGACCCAGGAGCGAGGATGAGGTCCACGAGCGAGGGGGAGACCCAGGAGCGAGGACGAGGCCCAGGAGCGAGGACGAGGCCCCAGGAGCGAGGACGAGGCCCCAGGAGCGAGGCGAGGTCCAGGAGCGAGGACGAGGGCCTGGAGCGAGGACGAGGCCCAGGAGCGAGGACGAGGCCCCAGGAGTGAGGACGAAGCCCCAGGAGCGAGGACGGGGCCCCAGGGGTGAGGACGAGGCCCCAGGGGTGAGGACGAGGCCCCAGGGGCGAGGACAAGGTCAGGAGCGAGGACGGGTTCCCAGGAGTGAGGACTAGGCCCCAGGAGCGAAGACGGGGCCCCAGGGGCGAGGACGAGGCCAGGAGTGAGGACGAGGCACCAGGGGCGAGGACGAGGCCCCAGTGGCGAGGCGAGGTCCAGGAGCGAGGACGAGGCCCAGGAGCGAGGACGAGGCCCCAGGGGCGAGGACTGGGCCCAGGAGTGAGGACGGGGCCCCAGTGGTGAGGACGAGGCCCCAGGGGTGAGGACGAGGCCCCAGGGGCGAGGACAAGGCCAGGAGCGAGGACGGGGCCCCAGTGGTGAGGACGAGGCCCCAGGGGTGAGGACGATGCCCCAGGGGCGAGGACAAATCAGGAGCGAGGACGGGGCCCCAGGGGCGAGGACGAGGCCAGGAGTGAGGACGAGGCCCCAGGGGCGAGGACGAGGCCCCAGTGGCGAGGACAAGGCCAGGAGCGAGGACGGGTTCCCAGGAGCGAGGACGTGGCCCAGGAGCGAGGTCGGGACCCAGGAGCTGGAACGGGTCCCAGGAGCGAGGACGGGTCCCAGGAGCGAGGTGGAGACCCAGGAGCAAGGACGAGTCCCTAAGAGCGAGGACGAGGCACCAGGAGCGAGAACGGGGCCCAGGAGCGAGGACGGGACCCAGGAGCGATGACGGGGCTCAGGAGCGATGTTGAGGCCCAGGAGCGAGGACGGGACCCAGGAGCGAGTACGGGGCCCAGGAGCGAGGACGAGACCCAGGAGCGAGGATGAGGTCCACGAGCGAGGGGGAGACCCAGGAGCGAGGACGAGGCCCAGGAGCGAGGACGAGGCCCCAGGAGCGAGGACGAGGCCCCAGGAGCGAGGCGAGGTCCAGGAGCGAGGACGAGGGCCTGGAGCGAGGACGAGGCCCAGGAGCGAGGACGAGGCCCCAGGAGTGAGGACGAAGCCCCAGGAGCGAGGACGGGGCCCCAGGGGTGAGGACGAGGCCCCAGGGGTGAGGACGAGGCCCCAGGGGCGAGGACAAGGTCAGGAGCGAGGACGGGTTCCCAGGAGTGAGGACTAGGCCCCAGGAGCGAAGACGGGGCCCCAGGGGCGAGGACGAGGCCAGGAGTGAGGACGAGGCACCAGGGGCGAGGACGAGGCCCCAGTGGCGAGGACAAGGTCAGGAGCGAGGACGGGTTCCCAGGAGTGAGGACTAGGCCCCAGGGGCGAGGTCGGGACCCAGGAGCGAGGAAGTGGCCCAGGAGCGAAGTCGGGACTCAGGAGCGAGGACGGGACCCAGGGGCTAGAACGGGTCCGAGGAGCGAGGACGGGACCCCAGTGGTGAGGACGAGGCCCCATGGGTGAGGACGAGGCCCCAGGGGCGAGGACAAATCAGGAGCGAGGACGGGGCCCCAGGGGCGAGGACGTGGCCAGGAGTGAGGACGAGGCCCCAGGGGCGAGGACGAGGCCCCAGTGGCGAGGACAAGGCCAGGAGCGAGGACGGGTTCCCAGGAGCGAGGAAGTGGCCCAGGAGCGAGGTCGGGACCCAGGAGCTGGAACGGGTCCCAGGAGCGAGGACGGGTCCCAGGAGCGAGGTGGAGACCCAGGAGCAAGGACGAGTCCCTAAGAGCGAGGACGAGGCACCAGGAGCGAGAACGGGGCCCAGGAGCGAGGACGGGACCCAGGAGCGATGACGGGGCTCAGGAGCGAGGTCGAGGCCCAGGAGCGAGGACGGGACCCAGGAGCGAGTACGGGGCCCAGGAGCGAGGACGAGACCCAGGAGCGAGGATGAGGTCCACGAGCGAGGGGGAGACCCAAGAGCGAGGACGAGGCCCAGGAGTGAGGACGAGGCCCCAGGAGCGAGGACGAGGCCCCAGGAGCGAGGCGAGGCCCCAGGAGCGAGGACGAGGCCCTGGAGCGAGGACGAGTCCCAGGAGCGAGGACGAGGCCCCAGGAGTGAGGACGAAGCCCCAGGAGCAAGGACGGGGCCCCAGGGGTGAGGACGAGGCCCCAGGGGTGAGGACGAGGCCCCAGGGGCGAGGACAAGGCCAGGAGCGAAGACGGGGCCCCAGGGGCGAGGACGAGGCCAGGAGTGAGGACGAGGCACCAGGGGCGAGGACGAGGCCCCAGTGGCGAGGACAAGGTCAGGAGCGAGGACGGGTTCCCAGGAGTGAGGACTAGGCCCCAGGGGCGAGGTCGGGACCCAGGAGCGAGGAAGTGGCCCAGGAGCGAAGTCGGGACTCAGGAGCGAGGACGGGACCCAGGGACTAGAACGGGTCCGAGGAGCGAGGACGGGACCCAGGAGCGAGGTGGAGACCCAGGATCAAGGACGAGACCCCAAGAGCGAGGACAGGTTCCCAGGAGCGAGGACGTGGCCCAGGAGCGAGGTGGGACCCAGGAGCGAGGACGGGACCCAGGGGCTGGAACGGGTCCCAGGAGCGAGTACGGGACCCAGGAGCGAGGTGGAGACCCAGGAGCAAGGACGAGTCCCTAAGAGCGAGGACGAGGCCCCAGGAGCGACAACGGGGCTCAGGAGCGAGGTCGAGGCCCAGGAGCGAGGATGGGTCCCAGGAGCGAAGACAAGACCCAGGAGCGAGGATGAGGTCCACGAGCGAGGGGGAGACCCAGGAGCGAGGACGAGGCCCAGGAGCGAGGACGAGGCCCCAGGAGCGAGGACGAGGCCCCAGGAGCGAGGCGAGGTCCAGGAGCGAGGACGAGGCCACAGGGGCGAGGACGAGGCCCCAGGGGCGAGGACTGGGCCCAGGAGTGAGGACGGGGCCCCAGGGGTGAGGACGAGGCCCCAGGGGTGAGGACGAGGCCCCAGGGGCGAGGACAAGGCCAGGAGTGAGGACGGGGCCCCATGGGCGAGGACGAGGCTCGGAGTGAGGACGAGGCCCCAGCGGCGAGGACGAGGCCCCAGTGGCGAGGACAAGGCCAGGAGCGAGGACGGGTTCCCAGGAGCGAGGACGAGGCCCCAGGGGCGAGGTCGGGACCCAGTAGTGAGGAAGTGGCCCAGGAGCGAGGACGGGACCAAGGAGCGAGGACAGGGCCCAGTAGCGAGGGCGAGACCCAGGAGCGAGGACGGGAACCAGGAGCGAGGTCGGGACTCAGGAGCGAGGACGGGACCCAGGGGCTGGAACGGGTCCCAGGAGCGAGGACGGGACCCAGGAGCGAGGTGGAGACCCAGGAGCAAGGACGAGACCCCAAGAGGGAGGACGATGCCCAAGGTGCAAGGACGAGGCCAAGAGCGAGGACGGGGCCCAGGAGCGAGGACGATGCCCCAGGTGCAAGGATGAGGCCAAGAGTGAGGACGGGGCCCAGGAGCGAGGACGCGGCCCAGGAGCGAGGATGAGGCCCAGGAGCGAGGACGGGACCCAGGAGCAAGGTTGAGGCCCTGGAGCGAGGAGGAGGCCCTGGAGCGAGGACGAGGCCCAGGAGCGAGGACGGGACCCAGGAGCGAGGACGGGGCCCAGTAGCGAGGACGAGACCCAGGAGCGAGGACGGGAACCAGGAGCGAGGTCGGGACGCAGGAGCGAGGTCGAGGCCCAGGAGCGAAGCCAGGACCCAGGAGCGAGGATGGGACCCAGGAGCGAGGTCGAGGCCCAGGAGCGAGGTCGAGGCCCAGGAGCAAGGACGAGGCCCAGGAGGGAGGAGGAGGCCCTGGAGCGAGGACGGGGCCCAGGAGCGAGGACGGGACCCAGGAGCGAAGTCAGGACCCAGGAGCGAGGACGGGACCCAGGAGCGAGGTCAGGATCCAGGAGCGAGGTCGAGGCCCAGGAGCGAGGTCGAGGCCCAGGAGCGAGGTCGAGGCCCAGGAGCGAGGTCGAGGCCCAGGAGCGAGGTCGAGGCCCAGGAGCAAGGTCGAGGCTCAGGAGCGAGGTCGGGACCCAGGAGCGAGGTCGAGGTCCAGGAGCGAGGTCGAGGCCCAGGAGAGAGGTCGAGGCCCAGGAGCAAGGTCGAGGCTCAGGAGCGAGGTCGGGATCCAGGAGCGAGGTCAAGGCCCAGGAGCGAGGACGGGACCCAGGAGCGAGGTCGAGGGCCAGGAGAGAGGACGAGGCCCAGGAGCGAGGACGAGGCCCCAGGGGCGAGGACTGGTCCCAGGAGTGAGGACGGGGCCCCAGTGGTGAGGACGAGGCCCCAGGGGTGAGGACGAGGCCCCAGGGGCGAGGACAAGGCCAGGAGCGAGGACGGGGCCCCAGTGGTGAGGACGAGGCCCCAGGGGTGAGGACGAGGCCCCAGGGGCGAGGACAAATCAGGAGCGAGGACGGGGCCCCAGGGGCGAGGACGAGGCCAGGAGTGAGGACGAGGCCCCAGGGGCGAGGACGAGGCCCCAGTGGCGAGGACCAGGCCAGGAGCGAGGACGGGTTCCCAGGAGCGAGGACGTGGCCCAGGAGCGAGGTCGGGACCCAGGAGCTGGAACGGGTCCCAGGAGCGAGGACGGGTCCCAGGAGCGAGGTGGAGACCCAGGAGCAAGGACGAGTCCCTAAGAGCGAGGACGAGGCACCAGGAGCGAGAACGGGGCCCAGGAGCGAGGACGGGACCCATGAGCGATGACGGGGCTCAGGAGCGAGGTCGAGGCCCAGGAGTGAGGACGGGACCCAGGAGCGAGGACGGGGCCCAGGAGCGAGGACGAGACCCAGGAGCGAGGATGAGGTCCACGAGCGAGGGGGAGACCCAGGAGCGAGGACGAGGCCCAGGAGCGAGGACGAGGCCCCAGGAGCGAGGACGAGGCCCCAGGAGCGAGGCGAGGTCCAGGAGCGAGGACGAGGCCCTGGAGCGAGGACGAGGCCCAGGAGCGAGGACGAGGCCCCAGGAGTGAGGACGAAGCCCCAGGAGCGAGGACGGGGCCCCAGGGGTGAGGACGAGGCCCCAGGGGTGAGGACGAGGCCCCAGGGGCGAGGACAAGGCCAGGAGCGAAGACGTGGCCCCAGGGGCGAGGACGAGGCCAGGAGTGAGGACGAGGCACCAGGGGCGAGGACGAGGCCCCAGTGGCGAGGACAAGGTCAGGAGCGAGGACAGGTTCCCAGGAGTGAGGACTAGGCCCCAGGGGCGAGGTCGGGACCCAGGAGCGAGGAAGTGGCCCAGGAGCGAAGTCGGGACTCAGGAGCGAGGACGGGACCCAGGGGCTAGAACGGGTCCGAGGAGCGAGGACGGGACCCAGGAGCGAGGTGGAGACCCAGGATCAAGGACGAGACCCCAAGAGCGAGGACGGGTTCCCAGGAGCGAGGACGTGGCCCAGGAGCGAGGTGGGACCCAGGAGCGAGGACGGGACCCAGGGGCTGGAACGGGTCCCAGGAGCGAGTACGGGACCCAGGAGCGAAGTGGAGACCCAGGAGCAAGGACGAGTCCCTAAGAGCGAGTACGAGGCCCCAGGAGCGACAACGGGGCTCAGGAGCGAGGTCGAGGCCCAGGAGCGAGGATGGGTCCCAGGAGCGAAACAAGACCCAGGAGCGAGGATGAGGTCCACGAGCGAGGGGGAGACCCAGGAGCGAGGACGAGGCCCCAGGAGCGAGGCGAGTTCCAGGAGCGAGGACGAGGCCCCAGGGGCGAGGACGAGGCCCCAGGGGCGAGGACTGGGCCCAGGAGTGAGGACGGGGCCCCAGGGGTGAGGACGAGGCCCCAGGGTTGAGGACGAGGCCCCAGGGGCGAGGACAAGGCCAGGAGTGAGGACGGGGCCCCATGGGCGAGGACGAGGCTAGGAGTGAGGACGAGGCCCCAGGGGCGAGGACGAGGCCCCAGTGGCGAGGACAAGGCCAGGAGCGAGGACGGGTTCCCAGGAGCGAGGACGAGGCCCCAGGGGCGAGGTCGGGACCCAGTAGCGAGGAAGTGGCCCAGGAGCGAGGACGGGACCAAGGAGCGAGGACGGGGCCCAGTAGCGAGGGCGAGACCCAGGAGCGAGGACGGGAACCAGGAGCGAGGTCGGGACTCAGGAGCGAGGACGGGACCCAGGGGCTGGAACGGGTCCCAGGAGCGAGGACGGGACCCAGGAGCGAGGTGGAGACCCAGGAGCAAGAACGAGACCCCAAGAGGGAGGACGATGCCCAAGGTGCAAGGACGAGGCCAAGAGCGAGGACGGGGCCCAGGAGCGAGGACGATGCCCCAGGTGTAAGGACGAGGCCAAGAGTGAGGACGGGGCCCAGGAGCGAGGACGCGGCCCAGGAGCGAGGATGAGGCCCAGGAGCGAGGATGGGACCCAGGAGCAAGGATGAGGCCCTGGAGCGAGGAGGAGGCCCTGGAGCGAGGACGAGGCCCAGGAGCGAGGACGAGGCCCCAGGAGCGAGGACGAGGCCCCAGGAGCGAGGCGAGGTCCAGGAGCGAGGTCGAGGCCCAGGAGCGAGGACGTGGCCCAGGAGCGAGGACGGGACCCAGGAGCGAGGACGAGGCCCCAGGGGCGAGGTCGGGACCCAGGAGCGAGGAAGTGGCCCAGGAGCGATGTGGGGACACAGGGGCTGGAACGGGTCCCAGGAGCGAGGACGGGACACAGGGGCAGGAACGGGTCCCAGGAGCGAGGACGGGACCCAGGAGCGAGGCGGAGACCCAGAAGCAAGGACGAGACCCCAAGAGTGAGGACGATGCCCCAGGAGCGAGGACGGGGCCCAGGCGCGAGGATGAGGCCCAGGAGTGAGGACGAGACCCCAGGGGTGAGGACGAGGCCCCAGGTGCAAGGACGATGCCAAGAGCGAGGACGGGGCCCAGGAGCGAGGACGAGGCCCAGGAGCGAGGATGAGGCCCAGGAGCGAGGACGGGACCCAGGGGGGTGTACGGGACCCACGGGCTAAAACTGGGCCCAGTAGCGAGGATGAGACCCAGGAGCGAGGACGGGAACCAGGAGCGAGGTCGGGACGCAGGAGCGAGGTCGAGGCCCAGGAGCGAGTCCAGGACCCAGGAGCGAGGATGGGACCCAGGAGCGAGGTCGAGGCCCAGGAGCGAGGTCGAGGCCCAGGAGCAAGGACGAGGCCCAGGAGGGAGGAGGAGGCCCGGGAGCGAGGACGGGGCCCAGGAGCGAGGACGGGACCCAGGAGCGAAGTCAGGACCCAGGAGCGAGGACGGGACCCAGGGGCTGGAACGGGTCCCAGGAGTGAAGTGGAGACCCAGGAGCAAGGACGAGTCCCTAAGAGCGAGGACGAGGCCCCAGGAGCGAGGACGGGGCCCAGGAGCAAGGACGAGGCCCCAGGAGTGAGGACGAGGCCGCAGGGGTGAGGACGAGGCCGCAGGTGAAAGGACGAGGCCAAGAACGAGGACGGGGCCCAGGAGCGAGGACGGGACCCAGTGGGGTGTACGGGACCCAGGGGCTAGAACTCGGCCCAGAAGCGAGGACGAGGCCCAGGAGCGAGGACGGGACCCAGGAGCAAGGATGAGGCCCAGGAGCGAGGAGGAGGCCCTGGAGCGAGGACGAGGCCCAGGAGCGAGGACGGGATCCAGGAGCGAGGACAGGGCCCAGGAGCGAGGCCAGGACCCAGGAGCGAGGACGGGACCCAGGAGCGAGGCCAGGACCCAGGAGCGAGTACGGGACCCAGGAGCGAGGTCGAGGCCCAGGAGCGAGGACGGGACCGAGGAGCGAGTTCGAGGCCCAGGAGCGAGGTCGAGGCCCAGGAGCGAGGTCGAGGCCCAGGAGCGAGGACGGGACCCAGAAGCGAGGACGGGGCCCAGGAGCGAGGTCGAGGCCCAGGAGCGAGGACGGGGCCCAGGAGCGAGGACAGGAACCAGGAGCGAGGACAGGACCCAGGAGCGAGGACGGGGCCCTGGAGCGAGGACAGGACCCAGGAGCGAGGACGGGACCCAGGAGCGAGGTCGAGGCCCAGGAGGGAGGTCGAGGCCCAGGAGCGAGGATGGGGCCCAGGAGCGAGGACAGGACCCAGGAGCGAGGATGAGGTCCACGAGCGAGGGGGAGACCCAGGAGCAAAGACGAGTCGCTAAGAGCGAGGACGAGGCACCAGGAGCGAGAACGGGGCCCAGGAGCGAGGACGAGGCCCAGGAGCGAGAACGAGGCCCCAGGAGCGAGGACGAGGCCCCAGGAGCGAGGCGAGGTCCAGGAGCGAGGACGAGGCCCAGGAGCGAGGACGAGGCCCCAGGAGCGAGGACGAGGCCCCAGGGGCGAGGACGAGGCCCCAGGGGCGAGGACGAGGCCCCAGGGGCGAGGACTGGGCCCAGGAGTGAGGACGGGGCCCTAGGGGTGAGGCCGAGGCCCCAGGGGTGAGGACGAGGCCCCAGGGGCGAGGACAAGGCCAGGAGCGAGGACGGGGCCCCATGGGCGAGGACGAGGCCAGGAGTGAGGACGAGGCCCCAGGGGCGAGGACGAGGCCCCAGTGGCGAGAACAAGGCCAGGAGCGAGGACGGGTTCCCAGGAGCGTGGACGAGGCCCCAGGGGCGAGGTCGGGACCCAGGAGCGAGGAAGTGGCCCAGGAGCGAGGACGGGACCCAGGAGCAAGGACGAGGCCCAGGAGCGAGGATGGGACCCAGGAGCAAGGATGAGGCCCTGGAGCGAGGAGGAGGCCCTGGAGCGAGGACGAGGCCCAGGAGCGAGGACGAGGCCCCAGGAGCGAGGACGAGGCCCCAGGAGCGAGGCGAGGTCCAGGAGCGAGGTCGAGGCCCAGGAGCGAGGACGTGGCCCAGGAGCGAGGACGGGACCCAGGAGCGAGGTCGAAGCCCAAGAGCGAGGATGGGACCTAGGAGCGAGGATGAGACCCAGCAGCGAGGACGGGACCCAGGAGCGAGGACGGGGCCCAGGAGCGAGGACGGGGCCCAGGAGCGAGGATGGGGCCCAGGAGCGAGGACGGGACCCAGGAGCGAGGATGGGACCCAGGAGCGAGGACGGGGCCCAGGAGCGAGAATGGTGCCCAGGAGCGAGTTCAGGAAGCAGGAGCGAGGATGAGACCCAGGAGCGAGGACGGGGCCCCAGAGCGAGGTCGGGACCCATGAGCGAGGTCGGGACCCAGGAGCGAGGACAGGACCGAGGAGCGAGTACAGGACCCAGGAGCAAGAACGAGGCCCCAGGGGCGAGGTCGGGACCCAGGAGCGAGGAAGTGGCCCAGGAGCGAGGTCGGGGCCCAGGAGCGAAGTCAGGACCCAGGAGCGAGGACGGGACCCAGGGGCTGGAACGGGTCCCAGGAGCGAAGTGGAGACCCAGGAGCAAGGACGAGTCCCTAAGAGCGAGGACGAGGCCCCAGGAGCGAGGACGGGGCCCAGGAGCAAGGACGAGGCCCCAGGGGTGAGGACGAGGCCGCAGGGGTGAGGACGAGGCCGCAGGTGCAAGGACGAGGCCAAGAACGAGGACGGGGCCCAGGAGCGAGGACGGGACCCAGAGGGGTGTACGGGACCCAGGGGCTAGAACTCGGCCCAGGAGCGAGGACGAGGCCCAGGAGCGAGGACGGGACCCAGGAGCAAGGATGAGGCCCAGGAGCGAGGAGGAGGCCCTGGAGCGAGGACGAGGCCCAGGAGCGAGGACGGGACCCAGGAGCGAGGACAGGGCCGAGGAGCGAGGCCAGGACCCAGGAGCGAGGACGGGACCCAGGAGCGAGGCCAGGACCCAGGAGCGAGTACGGGACCCAGGAGCGAGGTCGAGGCCCAGGAGCGAGGACAGGACCGAGGAGCGAGTTCGAGGCCCAGGAGCGAGGTCGAGGCCCAGGAGCGAGGACGGGGCCCAGGAGCGAGGACAGGACCCAGGAGCGAGGTCGAGGCCCAGGAGCGAGGACGGGGCCCAGGAGCGAGGACAGGACCCAGGAGCGAGGACAGGACCCAGGAGCGAGGACGGGGCCCAGGAGCGAGGACAGGACCCAGGAGCGAGGACGGGACCCAGGAGCGAGGTCGAGGCCCAGGAGGGAGGTCGAGGCCCAGGAGCGAGGACGGGGCCCAGGAGCGAGGACAGGACCCAGGAGCGAGGACAGGACCCAGGAGCGAGGACGGGGCCCAGGAGCGAGGACGAGACCCAGGAGCGAGGATGAGGTCCACGAGCGAGGGGGAGACCCAGGAGCAAAGACGAGTCGCTAAGAGCGAGGACGAGGCACCAGGAGCGAGAACGGGGCCCAGGAGCGAGGACGAGGCCCAGGAGCGAGAACGAGGCCCCAGGAGCGAGGACGAGGCCCCAGGAGCGAGGCGAGGTCCAGGAGCGAGGACGAGGCCCAGGAGCGAGGACGAGGCCCCAGGGGCGAGGACGAGGCCCCAGGGGCGAGGACTGGGCCCAGGAGTGAGGACGGGGCCCTAGGGGTGAGGCCGAGGCCCCAGGGGTGAGGACGGGGCCCCATTGGCGAGGACGAGGCCAGGAGTGAGGACGAGGCCCCAGGGGCGAGGACGAGGCCCCAGTGGCGAGGACAAGTCCAGGAGCGAGGACGGCTTCCCAGGAGCGAGGACGAGGCCCCAGGGGCGAGGTCGGGTCCCAGGAGCGAGGAAGTGGCCCAGGAGCGAGGACGGGGCCCAGTAGCGAGGGCGAGACCCAGGAGCGAGGACAGGAACCAGGAGCGAGGTCGGGACCCAGGGGCTGGAACGGGTCCCAGGAGCGAGGACGGGACCCAGGAGCGAGATGGAGACCCAGGAGCAAGGACGAGACCCCAAGAGCGAGGACGATGCCCCAGGTGCAAGGACGAGGCCTACAGCGAGGACAGGGCCCAGGAGCGAGGACGCGGCCCAGGAGCGAGGATGAGGCCCAGGAGCGAGGACGGGACCCAGGAGCAAGGACGAGGCCCAGGAGCGAGGATGGGACCCAGGAGCAAGGATGAGGCCCTGGAGCGAGGAGGAGGCCCTGGAGCGAGGACGAGGCCCAGGAGCGAGGACGAGGCCCCAGGAGCGAGGACGAGGCCCCAGGAGCGAGGCGAGGTCCAGGAGCGAGGTCGAGGCCCAGGAGCGAGGACGTGGCCCAGGAGCGAGGTCGAAGCCCAGGAGCGAGGATGGGACCTAGGAGCGAGGATGAGACCCAGCAGCGAGGACGGGACCCAGGAGCGAGGACGGGGCCCAGGAGCGAGGACGGGGCCCAGGAGCGAGGATGGGGCCCAGGAGCGAGGACGGGACCCAGGAGCGAGGATGGGACCCAGGAGCGAGGACGGGGCCCAGGAGCGAGAATGGTGCCCAGGAGCGAGTTCAGGAAGCAGGAGCGAGGATGAGACCCAGGAGCGAGGACGGGGCCCCAGAGCGAGGTCGGGACCCATGAGCGAGGTCGGGACCCAGGAGCGAGGACGGGACCGAGGAGCGAGTACAGGACCCAGGAGCAAGAACGAGGCCCCAGGGGCGAGGTCGGGACCCAGGAGCGAGGAAGTGGCCCAGGAGCGAGGTCGGGGCCCAGGAGCGAGGACGGGGCCCAGGTGCGAGGACGGGATCCAGGAGCGAGGTCGGGGCCCAGGAGCGAGGACGGGGCCCAGGAGCGAGGACGAGACCCAGGAGCGAGGATGGGACCCAGAAGCAAGGTCGGGACCCTGGAGCGAGGTTGAGGCCCAGGAGCGAGGACGGGACCCAGGAGCGATGACGGGGCTCAGGAGCGAGGTCGAGGCCCAGGAGCGAGGACGAGGCCCCAGGAGCGAGGACGAGGCCCCAGGAGCGAGGCGAGGTCCAGGAGCGAGGACGAGGCCCCAGGAGCGAGGACGAGGCCCCAGGAGCGAGGACGGGGCCCCAGGGGCGAGGACTGGGCCCAGGAGTGAGGACGGGGCCCCAGGGATGAGGACGAGGTCCCAGGGGTGAGGAAGAGGCCCCAGGGGCGAGGACAAGGCCAGGAGCGAGGACGGTGCCCCAGGGGCGAGAACGAGGCCCCAGTGGCGAGGACAAGGCCAGAGGCGAGGACGGGTTCCCAGGAGCGAGGACGAGGCCCCAGGGGCGAGGTCGGGACCCAGGAGTGAGGAAGTGGCCCAGGAGCGAGTTCGGGACTCAGGAGCGAGGACGGGACCCAGGGGCTGGAACAGGTCCCAGGAGCGAGGACGGGACCCAGGAGCGAGGTGGAGACCCAGGAGCAAGGACGAGACCCCAAGAGCGAGGACGATGCCCAAGGAGCAAGGACGGGGCCCAGGAGCGAGGACGAGGCCCCAGGAGTGAGGACGAGGCCTCAGGGGTGAGGACGAGGCCTCAGGGGTGAGGACGAGGCCCCAGGTGCAAGGACGAGGCCAAGAGCGAGGACGGGGCCCAGGAGCGAGGACGAGGCCCAGGAGCGAGGATGAGGCCCAGGAGCGAGGACGGGACCCAGGGGGGTGTACGGGACCCAGGGGCTAAAACTGGGCACAGGAGCGAGCACGAGGCCCAGGAGCGAGGATGGGACCCAGGAGCAAGGACGAGGCCCAGGAGCGAGGACGGGACCCAGGAGCAAGCATGAGGCCCTGGAGAGAGGAGGAGGCACTGGAGCGAGGACGAGGCCCAGGAGCGAGGACGGGACCCAGGAGCGAGGACGGGGCCCAGTAGCGAGGACGAGGCCCAGGAGCGAGGTCGAGGCCCAGGAGCAAGGACGAGGCCCAGGAGGGAGGAGGAGGCCCTGGAGCGAGGACGGGGCCCAGGAGCGAGGACGGGACCCAGGAGTGAAGTCAGGACCCAGGAGCGAGGACGGGATCCAGGAGCGAGGTCGAGGCCCAGGAGCGAGGACGAGGCCCCAGGAGCGAGGACGAGGCCCCAGGAGCGAGGCAAGGTCCAGGAGCGAGGACGAGGCCCCAGGAGCGAGGACCAGGCCCCAGGAGCGAGGACGGGGCCCCAGGGGTGAGGACTGGGCCCAGGAGTGAGGACGGGGCCCCAGGGATGAGGACGAGGCCCCAGGGGTGAGGAAGAGGCCCCAGGGGCGAGGACAAGGCCAGGAGCGAGGACGGTGCCCCAGGGGCGAGAACGCAGCTCCAGTGGCGAGGACAAGGCCAGGAGCGAGGATGGGTTCCCAGGAGCGAGGACGAGGCCCCAGGGGCGAGGTCGGGACCCAGGAGCGAGGAAGTGGCCCAGGAGCGACTTCGGGACTCAGGAGCGAGGACGGGACCCAGGGGCTGGAACAGGTCCCAGGAGCGAGGACGGGACCCAGGAGCGAGGTGGAGACCCAGGAGCAAGGACGAGACCCCAAGAGCGAGGACGATGCCCCAGGAGCGAGGACGGGGCCCAGGAGCGAGGACGAGGCCCCAGGAGTGAGGATGAGGCCTCAGGGGTGAGGACGAGGCCCCAGGTGCAAGGACGAGGCCAAGAGCGAGGACGGGGCCCAGGAGCGAGGACGAGGCCCAGGAGCGAGGATGAGGCCCAGGAGCGAGGACGGGACCCAGGGGGGTGTACGGGACACAGGGGCTAAAACTGGGCCCAGGAGCGAGGACGAGGCCCAGGAACAAGGACGGGACCCAGGAGCAAGGACGAGGCCCAGGAGCGAGGACGGGGCCCAGGAGCGAGGACGAGGCCCAGGAGCGAGGATGAGGCCCAGGAGCGAGGACGGGACCCAGGGGGGTGTACGGGACACAGGGGCTAAAACTGGGCCCAGGAGCGAGGACGAGGCCCAGGAACAAGGACGGGACCCAGGAGCAAGGACGAGGCCCAGGAGCGAGGACGGGACCCAGGAGCAAGCATGAGACCCTGGAGCGAGGAGGAGGCACTGGAGCAAGGACGAGGCCCAGGAGCGAGGACGGGACCCAGGGGCTGGAACGGGTCCCAGGAGCGAGGACGGGACCCAGGAGCGAGGTGGAGACCCAGGAGCAAGGACGAGACCCCAAGAGCGAGGACGATGCCCCAGGTGCAAGGACGAGGCCTAGAGCGAGGACAGGGCCCAGGAGCGAGGACGCGGCCCAGGAGCGAGGATGAGGCCCAGGAGCGAGGACGGGACCCAGGAGCAAGGACGAGGCCCAGGAGCGAGGATGGGACCCAGGAGCAAGGATGAGGCCCTGGAGCGAGGAGGAGGCCCTGGAGCGAGGACGAGGCCCAGGAGCGAGGACGAGGCCCCAGGAGCGAGGACGAGGCCCCAGGAGCGAGGCGAGGTCCAGGAGCGAGGTCGAGGCCCAGGAGCGAGGACGTGGCCCAGGAGCGAGGACGGGACCCAGGAGCGAGGTCGAAGCCCAGGAGCGAGGATGGGACCTAGGAGCGAGGATGAGACCCAGCAGCGAGGACGGGACCCAGGAGCGAGGACGGGGCCCAGGAGCGAGGACGGGGCCCAGGAGCGAGGATGGGGCCCAGGAGCGAGGACGGGACCCAGGAGCGAGGATGGGACCCAGGAGCGAGGACGGGGCCCAGGAGCGAGAATGGTGCCCAGGAGCGAGTTCAGGAAGCAGGAGCGAGGATGAGACCCAGGAGCGAGGACGGGGCCCCAGAGCGAGGTCGGGACCCATGAGCGAGGTCGGGACCCAGGAGCGAGGACGGGACCGAGGAGCGAGTACAGGACCCAGGAGCAAGAACGAGGCCCCAGGGGCGAGGTCGGGACCCAGGAGCGAGGAAGTGGCCCAGGAGCGAGGTCGGGGCCCAGGAGCGAGGACGGGGCCCAGGTGCGAGGACGGGATCCAGGAGCGAGGTCGGGGCCCAGGAGCGAGGACGGGGCCTAGGAGCGAGGACGAGACCCAGGAGCGAGGATGGGACCCAGGAGCAAGGTCGGGACCCAGGAGCGAGGTTGAGGCCCAGGAGCGAGGACGGGACCCAGGAGCGATGACGGGGCTCAGGAGCGAGGTCGGGCCCAGGAGCGAGGACGAGGCCCCAGGAGCGAGGACGAGGCCCCAGGAGCGAGATGAGGTCCAGGAGCGAGGACGAGGCCCCAGGAGCGAGGACGAGTCCCTAAGAGCGAGGACGAGGCCCCAGGAGCGAGGACGGGGCCCAGGAGCAAGGACGAGGCCCCAGGAGTGAGGACGAGGCCGCAGGGGTGAGGACGAGGCCGCAGGTGCAAGGACGAGGCCAAGAACGAGGACGGGGCCCAGGAGCGAGGACGGGACCCAGTGGGGTGTACGGGACCCAGGGGCTAGAACTCGGCCCAGGAGCGAGGACGAGGCCCAGGAGCGAGGACGGGACCCAGGAGCAAGGATGAGGCCCAGGAGCGAGGAGGAGGCCCTGGAGCGAGGACGAGGCCCAGGAGCGAGGACGGGACCCAGGAGCGAGGACAGGGCCGAGGAGCGAGGCCAGGACCCAGGAGCGAGGACGGGTCCCAGGAGCGAGGCCAGGACACAGGAGCGAGTACGGGACCCAGGAGCGAGGTCGAGGCCCAGGAGCGAGGACAGGACCGAGGAGCGAGTTCGAGGCCCAGGAGCGAGGTCGAGGCCCAGGAGCGAGGACGGGGCCCAGGAGCGAGGACAGGACCCAGGAGCGAGGTCGAGGCCCAGGAGCGAGGACGGGACCCAGAAGCGAGGACGGGACCCAGGAGCGAGGTCGAGGCCCTGGAGCGAGGACGGGACCCAGGAGCGAGGACGGGACCCAGGAGCGAAGTCAGGACCCAGGAGCGAGGACGGGATCCATGAGTGAGGTCGAGGCCCAGGAGCGAGGACGGGGCCCAGGAGCGAGGTCAAGGCCCAGGAGCGAGGACGGGACCCAGGAGCGAGGTCAGGACCCAGGAGCAAGGTCGAGGCCCAGGAGCGAGGACGGGACCCAGGAGCGAGGACGGCGCCCAGGAGCGAGGTCGAGGCCCAGGAGCGAGGACGGGGCCCAGGAGCGATGGCGGGATCCAGGAGCGAGGATGGGACCCAGGAGCAAGGTAGGGACCCAGGAGTGAGGTCGAGGCCCAGGAGCGAGGGGGAGACCCAGAAGCGAGGACGAGGCCCAGGAGCGAGGACGAGGCCCCAGGAGCGAGGATGAGGTCCAGGAGCGAGGGGGAGACCCAGGAGCGAGGACGAGTCCCAGGAGCGAGGACGAGGCCCCAGGAGCGAGGACGAGGCCTCAGGAGTGAGGCGAGGTCCAGGAGCGAGGACGAGGCCCAGGAGCGAGGACGAGGCCCCAGGGGCGAGGACTGGGCCCAGGAGTGAGGACGGGGCCCCAGTGGTGAGGACGAGGCCCCAGGGGTGAGGACGAGGCCCCAGGGGCGAGGACAAGGCCAGGAGCGAGGACGGGGCCCCAGTGGTGAGGACGAGGCCCCAGGGGTGAGGACGAGGCCCCAGGGGCGAGGACAAGGCCAGGAGCGAGGACGGGGCCCCAGGGGCAAGGACGAGGCCAGGAGTGAGGACGAGGCCCCAGGGGCTGGAACAGGTCCCAGGAGCGAGGACGGGACCCAGGAGCGAGGTGGAGACACAGGAGCAAGGACGAGACCCCAAGAGCGAGGACGATGCCCAAGGAGCAAGGACGGGGCCCAGGAGCGAGGACGAGGCCCCAGGAGTGAGGACGAGGCCTCAGGGGTGAGGACGAGGCCTCAGGGGTGAGGACGAGGCCCCAGGTGCAAGGACGAGGCCAAGAGCGAGGACGGGGCCCAGGAGCGAGGACGAGGCCCAGGAGCGAGGATGAGGCCCAGGAGCGAGGACGGGACCCAGGGGGGTGTACGGGACCCAGGGGCTAAAACTGGGCACAGGAGCGAGCACGAGGCCCAGGAGCGAGGATGGGACCCAGGAGCAAGGACGAGGCCCAGGAGCGAGGACGGGACCCAGGAGCAAGCATGAGGCCCTGGAGCGAGGAGGAGGCACTGGAGCGAGGACGAGGCCCAGGAGCGAGGACGGGACCCAGGAGCGAGGACGGGGCCCAGTAGCGAGGACGAGGCCCAGGAGCGAGGTCGAGGCCCAGGAGCAAGGACGAGGCCCAGGAGGGAGGAGGAGGCCCTGGAGCGAGGACGGGGCCCAGGAGCGAGGACGGGACCCAGGAGCGAAGTCAGGACCCAGGAGCGAGGACGGGATCCAGGAGCGAGGTCGAGACCCAGGAGCGAGGACGAGGCCCCAGGAGCGAGGACGAGGCCCCAGGAGCGAGGCAAGGTCCAGGAGCGAGGACGAGGCCCCAGGAGCGAGGACCAGGCCCCAGGAGCGAGGACGGGGCCCCAGGGGTGAGGACTGGGCCCAGGAGTGAGGACGGGGCCCCAGGGATGAGGACGAGGCCCCAGGGGTGAGGAAGAGGACCCAGGGGCGAGGACAAGGCCCGGAGCGAGGACGGTGCCCCAGGGGCGAGAACGAAGCTCCAGTGGCGAGGTCGGGACACAGGAGCGAGGAAGTGGCCCAGGAGCGACTTCGGGACTCAGGAGCGAGGACGGGACCCAGGGGCTGGAACAGGTCCCAGGAGCGAGGACGGGACCCAGGAGCGAGGTGGAGACCCAGGAGCAAGGACGAGACCCCAAGAGCGAGGACGATGCCCCAGGAGCGAGGACGGGGCCCAGGAGCGAGGACGAGGCCCCAGGAGTGAGGATGAGGCCTCAGGGGTGAGGACGAGGCCCCAGGTGCAAGGACGAGGCCAAGAGCGAGGACGGGGCCCAGGAGCGAGGACGAGGCCCAGGAGCGAGGATGAGGCCCAGGAGCGAGGACGGGACCCAGGGGGGTGTACGGGACACAGGGGCTAAAACTGGGCCCAGGAGCGAGGACGAGGCCCAGGAACAAGGACGGGACCCAGGAGCAAGGACGAGGCCCAGGAGCGAGGACGGGACCCAGGAGCAAGCATGAGACCCTGGAGCGAGGAGGAGGCACTGGAGCAAGGACGAGGCCCAGGAGCGAGGACGAGGCCCAGGAGCGAGGTCGAGGCCCAGGAGCGAGGTCGAGGCCCAGGAGCGAGGTCGAGGCCCAGGAGCGAGGTCAGGACCCAGGAGCGAGATCGAGGCCCAGGAGCGAGATCGAGGCCCAGGAGCGAGGTCGAGGCCCAGGAGTGAGGACGGGACCCAGGAGCGAGGACGGGGCCCAGGAGCGAGGACGAGACCCAGGAGCGAGGATGAGGTCCACGAGCGAGGGGGAGACCCAGGAGCGAGGACGAGGCCCAGGAGCGAGGACGAGGCCCCAGGAGCGAGGACGAGGCCCCAGGAGCGAGGCGAGGTCCAGGAGCGAGGACGAGGCCCTGGAGCGAGGACGAGGCCCAGGAGCGAGGACGAGGCCCCAGGAGTGAGGACGAAGCCCCAGGAGCGAGGACGGGGCCCCAGGGGTGAGGACGAGGCCCCAGGGGTGAGGACGAGGCCCCAGGGGCGAGGACAAGGCCAGGAGAGAAGACGGGGCCCCAGGGGCGAGGACGAGGCCAGGAGTGAGGACGAGGCGCCAGGGGCGAGGACGAGGCCCCAGTGGCGAGGACAAGGTCAGGAGCGAGGACGGGTTCCCAGGAGTGAGGACTAGGCCCCAGGGGCGAGGTCGGGACCCAGGAGCGAGGAAGTGGCCCAGGAGCGAAGTCGGGACTCAGGAGCGAGGACGGGACCCAGGGGCTAGAACGGGTCCGAGGAGCGAGGACGGGACCCAGGAGCGAGGTGGAGACCCAGGATCAAGGACGAGACCCCAAGAGCGAGGACGGGTTCCCAGGAGCGAAGACGTGGCCCAGGAGCGAGGTGGGACCCAGGAGCAAGGACGGGACCCAGGGGCTGGAACGGGTCCCAGGAGCGAGTACGGGACCCAGGAGCGAGGTGGAGACCCAGGAGCAAGGACGAGTCCCTAAGAGCGAGGACGAGGCCCCAGGAGCGACAACGGGGCTCAGGAGCGAGGTCGAGGCCCAGGAGCGAGGATGGGTCCCAGGAGCGAGGACAAGACCCAGGAGCGAGGATGAGGTCCATGAGCGAGGGGGAGACCCAGGAGCGAGGACGAGGCCCAGGAGCGAGGACGAGGCCCCAGGAGCGAGGACGAGGCCCCAGGAGCAAGGCGAGGTCCAGGAGCGAGGACGAGGCCCCAGGGGCGAGGACGAGGCCCCAGGGGCGAGGACTGGGCCCAGGAGTGAGGACGGGGCCCCAGGGGTGAGGACGAGGCCCCAGGGGTGAGGACGAGGCCCCAGGGGTGAGGACAAGGCCAGCAGTGAGGACGGGGCCCCATGGGCGAGGACGAGGCTAGGAGTGAGGACGAGGCCCCAGGGGCGAGGACGAGGCCCCAGTGGCGAGGACAAGGCCAGAAGCGAGGACGAGGCCCCAGGGGCGAGGTCGGGACCCAGTAGCGAGGAAGTGGCCCAGGAGCGAGGACGGGACCAAGGAGCGAGGACGGGGCCCAGTACCGAGGGCGAGACCCAGGAGCGAGGACGGGAACCAGGAGCGAGGTCGGGACTCAGGAGCGAGGACGGGACCCAGGGGCTGGAACGGGTCCCAGGAGCGAGGACGGGACCCAGGAGCGAGGTGGAGACCCAGGAGCAAGGACGAGACCCCAAGAGGGAGGACGATGCCCAAGGTGCAAGGACGAGGCCAAGAGCGAGGACGGGGCCCAGGAGCGAGGACGATGCCCCAGGTGCAAGGACGAGGCCAAGAGTGAGGACGGGGCCCAGGAGCGAGGACGCGGCCCAGGAGCGAGGATGAGGCCCAGGAGCGAGGACGGGACCCAGGAGCAAGGTTGAGGCCCTGGAGCGAGGAGGAGGCCCTGGAGCGAGGACGAGGCCCAGGAGCGAGGACGGGACCCAGGAGCGAGGACGGGGCCCAGTAGCGAGGACGAGACCCAGGAGCGAGGACGGGAACCAGGAGCGAGGTCGGGACGCAGGAGCGAGGTCGAGGCCCAGGAGCGAAGCCAGGACCCAGGAGCGAGGATGGGACCCAGGAGCGAGGTCGAGGCCCAGGAGCGAGGTCGAGGCCCAGGAGCAAGGACGAGGCCCAGGAGGGAGGAGGAGGCCCTGGAGCGAGGACGGGGCCCAGGAGCGAGGACGGGACCCAGGAGCGAAGTCAGGACCCAGGAGCGAGGACGGGACCCAGGAGCGAGGTCAGGATCCAGGAGCGAGGTCGAGGCCCAGGAGCGAGGTCGAGGCCC
The DNA here is from genome assembly GCF_052327205.1 of Somniosus microcephalus. Lineage (NCBI taxonomy): Eukaryota > Metazoa > Chordata > Chondrichthyes > Squaliformes > Somniosidae > Somniosus > Somniosus microcephalus. The sequence goes on from NC_140999.1 coordinate 107,054,294, forward strand.
AGGAGCGAGGTCGAGGCCCAGGAGCGAGGTCGAGGCTCAGGAGCGAGGTCGGGACCCAGGAGCGAGGTCGAGGTCCAGGAGCGAGGTCGAGGCCCAGGAGAGAGGTCGAGGCCCAGGAGCGAGGACGGGGCCCAGGAGCGAGGACGGGACCCAGGAGCGAAGTCAGGACCCAGGAGCGAGGACGGGACCCAGGAGCGAGGTCGGGATCCAGGAGCGAGGTCAAGGCCCAGGAGCGAGGACGGGGCCCAGGAGCGAGGTCGAGGCCCAGGAGCGAGGACGGGACCGAGGAGCGAGGTCGAGGCCCAGGAGCGAAGTCGAGGCCCAGCGGCGAGGTCGAGGCCCAGGAGCGAGGTCGAGGCCCAGGAGCGAGTTCAGGACCCAGGAGCGAGATCGAGGCCCAGGAGCGAGGTCGAGGCGCAGGAGAGAGGTCGAGGCCCAGGAGCGAGGACGGGGCCCAGGAGCGAGGACGGGACCCAGGAGCGAAGTCAGGACCCAGGAGCGAGTACGGGACCCAGGAGCGAGGTCGGGATCCAGGAGCGAGGTCGAGGCCTAGGAGCGAGGACGGGGCCCAGGAGCGAGGTCGAGGCCCAGGAGCGAGGACGGGACCCAGGAGCGAGGACGGGGCCCAGGAGCGAGGTGAGGTCCAGGAGCGAGGACAAGGCCCTGGAGCGAGGAGAAGGCCCCAGGAGTGAAGACGGGGCCCCAGGAGCGATGAGAGGCCCCAGGAGCGAGGACGAGGCCCCAGGGGCGAGGACTGGGCCCAGGAGCGAGGACGGGGCCCCAGGGATGAGGACGAGGCCACAGGGGTGAGGACGAGGCCCCAGGGGCGAGAACAAGGCCAGAAGCGAGGACGGGGCCCCAGGGGCGAGGACAAGGCCAGGAGCGAGGACGGGGCCCCAGGGGCGAGGAAGAGGCCAGGAGTGAGGACGAGGCCCCAGGGGCGAGGACGAGGCCACAGTGGCAAGGACAAGGCCAGGAGCGAGGACGGGTTCCCAGGAGCGAGGACGTGGCCCAGGAACGAGATCGGGACCCAGGAGCGAGGACGGGACCCAGGGGCTGGAACGGGTCCCAGGAGCGAGGACGGGACCCAGGAGCGAGGTGTAGACCCAGGAGCAAGGTCGAGTCCCTAAGAGCGAGGACGAGGCCCCAGGAGCGAGAACGGGGCCCAGGAGCGAGGACGGGACCCAGGAGCGAGGACGGGGCCCAGGAGCGAGGATGAGGTCCACGAGCGAGGGGGAGGTCCACGAGCGAGGACGAGGCCCAGGAGCGAGGACGAGGCCCAGGAGCGAGGACGAGGCCCCAGGAGCGAGGACGAGGCCCCAGGAGCGAGGCGAGGTCCAGGAGCGAGGACGAGGCCCCAAGAGTGAGAACGAGGCCCCAGGAGCGAGGACGAGGCCCCAGGGGCGAGGACTGGGCCCAGGAGTGAGGACGGGGCCCCAGGGGTGAGGACGAGGCCCCAGGGGTGAGGACGAGGCCCCAGGGGCGAGGACGAGGCCAGGAGCGAGGATGGGGCCCCAGGGGCGAGGACGAGGTCGGAGTGAGGACGAGGCCCCAGGGGCGAGGACGAGGCCCCAGTGGCGAGGACAAGGCCAGGAGCGAGGACGGGTTCCCAGGAGCGAGGACGAGGCCCCAGGGGCGAGGTCGGGACCCAGGAGCGAGGAAGTGGCCCAGGAGCGAGGTGGGGACACAGGGGCTGGAACGGGTCCCAGGAGCGAGGACGGGACACAGGGGCTGGAACGGGTCCCAGGAGCGAGGACGGGACCCAGGAGCGAGGCGGAGACCCAGGAGCAAGGACGAGACCCCAAGAGCGAGGACGATGCCCCAGGAGCGAGGACGGGGCCCAGGCGCGAGGATGAGGCCCCAGGAGTGAGGACGAGGCCCCAGGGGTGAGGACGAGGCCCCAGGTGCAAGGACGATGCCAAGAGCGAGGACGGGGCCCAGGAGCGAGGACGAGGCCCAGGAGCGAGGACGAGACCCAGGAGCGAGGACGGGAACCAGGAGCGAGGTAGGGACGCAGGAGCGAGGTCGAGGCCCAGGAGCGAGGCCAGGACCCAGGAGCGAGGATGGGACCCAGGAGCGAGGTCGAGGCCCAGGAGCGAGGTCGAGGCCCAGGAGCAAGGACGAGGCCCAGGAGGGAGGAGGAGGCCCGGGAGCGAGGACGGGGCCCAGGAGCGAGGACGGGACCCAGGAGCGAAGTCAGGACCCAGGAGCGAGGACGGGACCCAGGGGCTGGAACGGGTCCCAGGAGCGAAGTGGAGACCCAGGAGCAAGGACGAGTCCCTAAGAGCGAGGACGAGGCCCCAGGAGCGAGGACGGGGCCCAGGAGCAAGGACGAGGCCCCAGGAGTGAGGACGAGGCCGCAGGGGTGAGGACGAGGCCGCAGGTGCAAGGACGAGGCCAAGAACGAGGACGGGGCCCAGGAGCGAGGACGGGACCCAGTGGGGTGTACGGGACCCAGGGGCTAGAACTCGGCCCAGGAGCGAGGACGAGGCCCAGGAGCGAGGACGGGACCCAGGAGCAAGGATGAGGCCCAGGAGCGAGGAGGAGGCCCTGGAGCGAGGACGAGGCCCAGGAGCGAGGACGGGACCCAGGAGCGAGGACAGGGCCCAGGAGCGAGGCCAGGACCCAGGAGCGAGGACGGGACCCAGGAGCGAGGCCAGGACCCAGGAGCGAGGACGGGACCCAGGAGCGAGGTCGAGGCCCAGGAGCGAGGACGGGACCGAGGAGCGAGTTCGAGGCCCAGGAGCGAGGTCGAGGCCCAGGAGCGAGGACGGGGCCCAGGAGCGAGGACAGGACCCAGGAGCGAGGTCGAGGCCCAGGAGCGAGGACGGGACCCAGAAGCGAGGACGGGACCCAGGAGCGAGGTCGAGGCCCAGGAGCGAGGACGGGGCCCAGGAGCGAGGACAGGACCCAGGAGCGAGGACAGGACCCAGGAGCGAGGACGGGGCCCAGGAGCGAGGACAGGACCCAGGAGCGAGGACGGGACCCAGGAGCGAGGTCGAGGCCCAGGAGGGAGGTCGAGGCCCAGGAGCGAGGACGGGGCCCAGGAGCGTGGACAGGACCCAGGAGCGAGGACAGGACCCAGGAGCGAGGACGGGGCCCAGGAGCGAGGACGAGACCCAGGAGCGAGGATGAGGTCCACGAGCGAGGGGGAGACCCAGGAGCGAGGACGAGGCCCAGGAGCGAGAACGAGGCCCCAGGAGCGAGGACGAGGCCCCAGGAGCGAGGCGAGGTCCAGGAGCGAGGACGAGGCCCAGGAGCGAGGACGAGGCCCCAGGAGCGAGGACGAGGCCCCAGGGGCGAGGACTGGGCCCAGGAGTGAGGACGGGGCCCTAGGGGTGAGGCCGAGGCTCCAGGGGTGAGGACGAGGCCCCAGGGGCGAGGACAAGGCCAGGAGCGAGGACGGGGCCCCATGGGCGAGGACGAGGCCAGGAGTGAGGACGAGGCCCCAGGGGCGATGACGAGGCCCCAGTGGCGAGGACAAGGCCAGGAGCGAGGACGGGTTCCCAGGAGCGAGGACGAGGCCCCAGGGGCGAGGTCGGGACCCAGGAGCGAGGAAGTGGCCCAGGAGCGAGGACGGGATCCAGGAGCGAGGACGGGGCCCAGTAGCGAGGGCGAGACCCAGGAGCGAGGACGGGAACCAGGAGCGAGGTCGGGACCCAGGGGCTGGAACGGGACCCAGGAGCGAGGACGGGACCCAGGAGTGAGGTGGAGACCCAGGAGCAAGGACGAGACCCCAAGAGCGAGGACGATGCCCCAGGTGCAAGGACGAGGCCAAGAGCGAGGACAGGGCCCAGGAGCGAGGACGCGGCCCAGGAGCGAGGATGAGGCCCAGGAGCGAGGACGGGACCCAGGAGCAAGGACGAGGCCCAGGAGCGAGGATGGGACCCAGGAGCAAGGATGAGGCCCTGGAGCGAGGAGGAGGCCCTGGAGCGAGGACGAGGCCCAGGAGCGAAGACGAGGCCCCAGGAGCGAGGACGAGGCCCCAGGAGCGAGGCGAGGTCCAGGAGCGAGGTCGAGGCCCAGGAGCGAGGACGTGGCCCAGGAGCGAGTACAGGACCCAGGAGCAAGAACGAGGCCCCAGGGGCGAGGTCGGGACCCAGGAGCGAGGAAGTGGCCCAGGAGCGAGGTCGGGGCCCAGGAGCGAGGACGGGGCCCAGGTGCGAGGACGGGATCCAGGAGCGAGGTCGGGGCCCAGGAGCGAGGACGGGGCCCAGGAGCGAGGACGAGACCCAGGAGCGAGGATGGGACCCAGGAGCAAGGTCGGGACCCAGGAGCGAGGTTGAGGCCCAGGAGCGAGGACGGGACCCAGGAGCGATGACGGGGCTCAGGAGCGAGGTCGAGGCCCAGGAGCGAGGACGAGGCCCCAGGAGCGAGGACGAGGCCCCAGGAGCGAGGCGAGGTCCAGGAGCGAGGACGAGGCCCCAGGAGCGAGGACGAGGCCCCAGGAGCGAGGACGGGGCCCCAGGGGCGAGGACTGGGCCCAGGAGTGAGGACGGGGCCCCAGGGATGAGGACGAGGTCCCAAGGGTGAGGAAGAGGCCCCAGGGGCGAGGACAAGGCCAGGAGCAAGGACGGTGCCCCAGGGGCGAGAACGAGGCCCCAGTGGCGAGGACAAGGCCAGAGGCGAGGACGGGTTCCCAGGAGTGAGGAAGTGGCCCAGGAGCGAGTTCGGGACTCAGTAGCGAGGACGGGACCCAGGGGCTGGAACAGGTCCCAGGAGCGAGGACGGGACCCAGGAGCGAGGTGGAGACCCAGGAGCAAGGACGAGACCCCAAGAGCGAGGACGATGCCCAAGGAGCAAGGACGGGGCCCAGGAGCGAGGACGAGGCCCCAGGAGTGAGGACGAGGCCTCAGGGGTGAGGACGAGGCCCCAGGTGCAAGGACGAGGCCAAGAGCGAGGACGGGGCCCAGGAGCGAGGACGAGGCCCAGGAGCGAGGATGAGGCCCAGGAGCGAGGACGGGACCCAGGTGGGTGTACGGGACCCAGGGGCTAAAACTGGGCACAGGAGCGAGCACGAGGCCCAGGAGCGAGGATGGGACCCAGGAGCAAGGACGAGGCCCAGGAGCGAGGACGGGACCCAGGAGCAAGCATGAGGCCCTGGAGCGAGGAGGAGGCACTGGAGCGAGGACGAGGCCCAGGAGCGAGGACGGGACCCAGGAGCGAAGACGGGGCCCAGTAGCGAGGACGAGGCCCAGGAGCGAGGTCGAGGCCCAGGAGCAAGGACGAGGCCCAGGAGGGAGGAGGAGGCCCTGGAGCGAGGACGGGGCCCAGGAGCGAGGACGGGACCCAGGAGCGAAGTCAGGACCCAGGAGCGAGGACGGGATCCAGGAGCGAGGTCGAGGCCCAGGAGCGAGGTCGAGGCCCAGGAGCGAGGACGGGGCCCAGGAGCGAGGTCGAGGCCCACGAGCGAGGACGGGATCCAGGAGCAAGGTCGGGACCCAGGAGCGAGGTTGAGGCCCAGGAGCGAGGACGGGACCCAGGAGCGATGACGGGGCTCAGGAGCGAGGTCGAGGCCCAGGAGCGAGGACGAGACCCCAGGAGCGAGGACGAGGCCCCAGGAGCGAGGCGAGGTCCAGGAGCGAGGACGAGGCCCCAGGAGCGAGGACGAGGCCCCAGGAGCGAGGACGAGGCCCCAGGAGCGAGGCAAGGTCCAGGAGCGAGGACGAGGCCCCAGGAGCGAGGACCAGGCCCCAGGAGCGAGGACGGGGCCCCAGGGGTGAGGACTGGGCCCAGGAGTGAGGACGGGGCCCCAGGGATGAGGACGAGGCCCCAGGGGTGAGGAAGAGGCCCCAGGGGCGAGGACAAGGCCAGGAGCGAGGACGGTGCCCCAGGGGCGAGAACGAAGCTCCAGTGGCGAGGACAAGGCCAGGAGCGAGGACGGGTTCCCAGGAGCGAGGACGAGGCCCCAGGGGCGAGGTCGGGACCCAGGAGCGAGGAAGTGGCCCAGGAGCGACTTCGGGACTCAGGAGCGAGGACGGGACCCAGGGGCTGGAACAGGTCCCAGGAGCGAGGACGGGACCCAGGAGCGAGGTGGAGACCCAGGAGCAAGGACGAGACCCCAAGAGCGAGGACGATGCCCCAGGAGCGAGGACGGGGCCCAGGAGCGAGGACGAGGCCCCAGGAGTGAGGATGAGGCCTCAGGGGTGAGGACGAGGCCCCAGGTGCAAGGACGAGGCCAAGAGCGAGGACGGGGCCCAGGAGCGAGGACGAGGCCCAGGAGCGAGGATGAGGCCCAGGAGCGAGGACGGGACCCAGGGGGGTGTACGGGACACAGGGGCTAAAACTGGGCCCAGGAGCGAGGACGAGGCCCAGGAGCAAGGACGGGACCCAGGAGCAAGGACGAGGCCCAGGAGCGAGGACGGGACCCAGGAGCAAGCATGAGGCCCTGGAGCGAGGAGGAGGCACTGGAGCAAGGACGAGGCCCAGGAGCGAGGACGGGACCCAGGAGCGAGGACGGGGCCCAGTAGCGAGGACGAGACCCTGGAGCGAGGACGGGAACCAAGAGCGAGGTTGGGACGCAGGAGCGAGGTCGAGGCCCAGGAGCGAGGCCAGGACCCAGGAGCGAGGAGGGGACCCAGGAGCGAGGTCGAGGCCCAGGAGCGAGGTCGAGGCCCAGGAGCAAGGACGAGGCCCAGGAGGGAGGAGGAGGCCCTGGAGCGAGGACGGGGCCCAGGAGCGAGGATGGGACCCAGGAGCGAAGTCAGGACCCAGGAGCGAGGACGGGATCCATGAGTGAGGTCGAGGCCCAGGAGCGAGGACGGGGCCCAGGAGCGAGGTCGAGGCCCAGGAGCGAGGACGGGACCCAGGAGCGAGGTAAGGAACCAGGAGCAAGGTCGAGGCCCAGGAGCGAGGACGGGACCCAGGAGCAAGGACGGCGCCCAGGAGCGAGGTCGAGGCCCAGGAGCGAGGACGGGGCCCAGGAGCGATGGCGGGATCCAGGAGCGAGGATGGGACCCAGGAGCAAGGTCGGGAACCAGGAGTGAGGTCGAGGCCCAGGAGCGAGGGGGAGACCCAGAAGCGAGGACGAGGCCCAGGAGCGAGGACGAGGCCCCAGGAGCGAGGATGAGGTCCAGGAGCGAGAGGGAGACCCAGGAGCGAGGACGAGGCCCAGGAGCGAGGACGAGGCCCCAGGAGCGAGGACGAGGCCTCAGGAGTGAGGCGAGGTCCAGGAGCGAGGACGAGGCCCAGGAGCGAGGACAAGGCCCCAGGGGCGAGGACTGGGCCCAGGAGTGAGGACGGGGCCCCAGTGGTGAGGACGAGGCCCCAGGGGTGAGGACGAGGCCCCAGGGGCGAGGACAAGGCCAGGAGCAAGGACGGGGCCCCAGTGGTGAGGACGAGGCCCCAGGGGTGAGGACGAGGCCCCAGGGGCGAGGACAAGGCCAGGAGTGAGGACGGGGCCCCAGGGGCAAGGACGAGGCCAGGAGTGAGGACGAGGCCCCAGGGGCGAGGACGAGGCCCCAGTGGCGAGGACAAGGCCAGGAGCGAGGACGGGTTCCCAGGAGCGAGGACGAGGCCCAGGAGCGAGGACGAGGCCCCAGGAGCGAGGACGAGGCCTCAGGAGTGAGGCGAGGTCCAGGAGCGAGGACGAGGCCCAGGAGCGAGGACAAGGCCCCAGGGGCGAGGACTGGGCCCAGGAGTGAGGACGGGGCCCCAGTGGTGAGGACGAGGCCCCAGGGGCGAGGACAAGGCCAGGAGCGAGGACGGGGCCCCAGTGGTGAGGACGAGGCCCCAGGGGTGAGGACGAGGCCCCAGGGGCGAGGACAAGGCCAGGAGCGAGGACGGGGCCCCAGGGGCAAGGACGAGGCCAGGAGTGAGGACGAGGCCCCAGGGGCGAGGACGAGGCCCCAGTGGCGAGGACAAGGCCAGGAGCGAGGACGGGTTCCCAGGAGCGAGGACGAGGCCCAGGAGCGAGGACGAGGCCCCAGGAGCGAGGACGAGGCCTCAGTAGTGAGGCGAGGTCCAGGAGCGAGGACGAGGCCCAGGAGCGAGGACAAGGCCCCAGGGGCGAGGACTGGGCCCAGGAGTGAGGACGGGGCCCCAGTGGTGAGGACGAGGCCCCAGGGGCGAGGACAAGGCCAGGAGCGAGGACGGGGCCCCAGTGGTGAGGACGAGGCCCCAGGGGTGAGGACGAGGCCCCAGGGGCGAGGACAAGGCCAGGAGCGAGGACGGGGCCCCAGGGGCAAGGACGAGGCCAGGAGTGAGGACGAGGCCCCAGGGGCGAGGACGAGGCCCCAGTGGCGAGGACAAGGCCAGGAGCGAGGACGGGTTCCCAGGAGCGAGGACGTGGCCCAGGAGCGAGGTCGGGACCCAGGAGCTGGAACGGGTCACAGGAGCGAGGACGGGTCCCAGGAGCGAGGTGGAGACCCAGGAGCGAGGACGAGTCCCTAAGAGCGAGGACGAGGCACCAGGAGCGAGAACGGGGCCCAGGAGCGAGGACGAGACCCAGGAGCGAGGATGAGGTCCACGAGCGAGGGGGAGACCCAGGAGCGAGGACGAGGCCCAGGAGCGAGGACGAGGCCCCAGGAGCGAGGACTGGGCCCAGGAGTGAGGACGGGGCCCCAGGCGTGAGGACGAGGCCCCAGGGGTGAGGACGAGGCCCCCGGGGCGAGGACAAGGCCAGGAGCGAAGACGGGGCCCCAGGGGCGAGGACGAGGCCAGGAGTGAGGACGAGGCCCCAGGGGCGAGGACGAGGCCCCAGTGGCGAGGACAAGGCCAGGAGCGAGGACGGGTTCCCAGGAGTGAGGACTAGGCCCCAGGGGCGAGGTCGGGACCCAGGAGCGAGGAAGTGGCCCAGGAGCGAGGTCGGGACTCAGGAGCGAGGACGGGACCCAGGGGCTGGAACAGGTCCGAGGAGCGAGGACGGGACCCAGGAGCGAGGTGGAGACCCAGGAGCAAGGACGAGACCCCAAGAGCGAGGACGGGTTCCCAGGAGCGAGGACGTGGCCCAGGAGCGATGTCGGGACCCGGGAGCGAGGACGGGACCCAGGGGCTGGAACGGGTCCCAGGAGCGAGTAAGGGACCCAGGAGCGAGGTGGAGACCCAGGAGCAAGGACGAGTCCCTAAGAGCGAGGACGAGGCCCCAGGAGCGAGAACGGGGCCCAGGAGCGACATCGGGACCCAGGAGCGATGACGGGGCTCAGGAGCGAGGTCGAGGCCCAGGAGCGAGGATGGGTCCCAGGAGCGAGGACGAGACCCAGGAGCGAGAATGAGGTCCACGAGCGAGGGGGAGACCCAGGAGCGAGGACGAGGCCCAGGAGCGAGGACGAGGCCCCAGGAGCGAGGACGAGGCCCCAGGAGCGAGGCGAGGTCCAGGAGCGAGGACGAGGCCCCAGGGGCGAGGACGAGGCCCCAGGGGCGAGGGCTGGGCCCAGGAGTGAGGACGGGGCCCAAGGGGTGAGGACGAGGCCCCAGGGGTGAGGACGAGGCCCCAGGGGCGAGGACAAGGCCAGGAGCGAGGACGGGGCCCCATGGGCGAGGACGAGGCCAGGAGTGAGGACGAGGCCCCAGGGGCGAGGACGAGGCCCCAGTGGCGAGGACAAGGCCAGGAGCGAGGACGGGTTCCCAGGAGCGAGGACGGGTCCCAGGAGCGAGGACGGGACCCAGGAGCGAGGTGGAGACCCAGGAGCAAGGACGAGACCCCAAGAGCGAGGACGATGCCCCAGGTGCAAGGACGAGGCCAAGAGCAAGGACGGGGCCCAGGAGTGAGGACGTGGCCCAGGAGCGAGGATGAGGCCCAGGAGCGAGGACGGGACCCAGGAGCAAGGACGAGGCCCAGGAGCGAGGACGGGACCCAGGAGCAAGCATGAGGCCCTGGAGCGAGGAGGAGGCACTGGAGCAAGGACGAGGCCCAGGAGCGAGGACGGGACCCAGGAGCGAGGACGGGGCCCAGTAGCGAGGACGAGACCCTGGAGCGAGGACGGGAACCAAGAGCGAGGTTGGGACGCAGGAGCGAGGTCGAGGCCCAGGAGCGAGGCCAGGACCCAGGAGCGAGGAGGGGACCCAGGAGCGAGGTCGAGGCCCAGGAGCGAGGTCGAGGCCCAGGAGCAAGGACGAGGCCCAGGAGGGAGGAGGAGGCCCTGGAGCGAGGACGGGGCCCAGGAGCGAGGATGGGACCCAGGAGCGAAGTCAGGACCCAGGAGCGAGGACGGGATCCATGAGTGAGGTCGAGGCCCAGGAGCGAGGACGGGGCCCAGGAGCGAGGTCGAGGCCCAGGAGCGAGGACGGGACCCAGGAGCGAGGTAAGGAACCAGGAGCAAGGTCGAGGCCCAGGAGCGAGGACGGGACCCAGGAGCAAGGACGGCGCCCAGGAGCGAGGTCGAGGCCCAGGAGCGAGGACGGGGCCCAGGAGCGATGGCGGGATCCAGGAGCGAGGATGGGACCCAGGAGCAAGGTCGGGAACCAGGAGTGAGGTCGAGGCCCAGGAGCGAGGGGGAGACCCAGAAGCGAGGACGAGGCCCAGGAGCGAGGACGAGGCCCCAGGAGCGAGGATGAGGTCCAGGAGCGAGAGGGAGACCCAGGAGCGAGGACGAGGCCCAGGAGCGAGGACGAGGCCCCAGGAGCGAGGACGAGGCCTCAGGAGTGAGGCGAGGTCCAGGAGCGAGGACGAGGCCCAGGAGCGAGGACAAGGCCCCAGGGGCGAGGACTGGGCCCAGGAGTGAGGACGGGGCCCCAGTGGTGAGGACGAGGCCCCAGGGGTGAGGACGAGGCCCCAGGGGCGAGGACAAGGCCAGGAGCAAGGACGGGGCCCCAGTGGTGAGGACGAGGCCCCAGGGGTGAGGACGAGGCCCCAGGGGCGAGGACAAGGCCAGGAGTGAGGACGGGGCCCCAGGGGCAAGGACGAGGCCAGGAGTGAGGACGAGGCCCCAGGGGCGAGGACGAGGCCCCAGTGGCGAGGACAAGGCCAGGAGCGAGGACGGGTTCCCAGGAGCGAGGACGAGGCCCAGGAGCGAGGACGAGGCCCCAGGAGCGAGGACGAGGCCTCAGTAGTGAGGCGAGGTCCAGGAGCGAGGACGAGGCCCAGGAGCGAGGACAAGGCCCCAGGGGCGAGGACTGGGCCCAGGAGTGAGGACGGGGCCCCAGTGGTGAGGACGAGGCCCCAGGGGCGAGGACAAGGCCAGGAGCGAGGACGGGGCCCCAGTGGTGAGGACGAGGCCCCAGGGGTGAGGACGAGGCCCCAGGGGCGAGGACAAGGCCAGGAGCGAGGACGGGGCCCCAGGGGCAAGGACGAGGCCAGGAGTGAGGACGAGGCCCCAGGGGCGAGGACGAGGCCCCAGTGGCGAGGACAAGGCCAGGAGCGAGGACGGGTTCCCAGGAGCGAGGACGTGGCCCAGGAGCGAGGTCGGGACCCAGGAGCTGGAACGGGTCACAGGAGCGAGGACGGGTCCCAGGAGCGAGGTGGAGACCCAGGAGCGAGGACGAGTCCCTAAGAGCGAGGACGAGGCACCAGGAGCGAGAACGGGGCCCAGGAGCGAGGACGAGACCCAGGAGCGAGGATGAGGTCCACGAGCGAGGGGGAGACCCAGGAGCGAGGACGAGGCCCAGGAGCGAGGACGAGGCCCCAGGAGCGAGGACTGGGCCCAGGAGTGAGGACGGGGCCCCAGGCGTGAGGACGAGGCCCCAGGGGTGAGGACGAGGCCCCCGGGGCGAGGACAAGGCCAGGAGCGAAGACGGGGCCCCAGGGGCGAGGACGAGGCCAGGAGTGAGGACGAGGCCCCAGGGGCGAGGACGAGGCCCCAGTGGCGAGGACAAGGCCAGGAGCGAGGACGGGTTCCCAGGAGTGAGGACTAGGCCCCAGGGGCGAGGTCGGGACCCAGGAGCGAGGAAGTGGCCCAGGAGCGAGGTCGGGACTCAGGAGCGAGGACGGGACCCAGGGGCTGGAACAGGTCCGAGGAGCGAGGACGGGACCCAGGAGCGAGGTGGAGACCCAGGAGCAAGGACGAGACCCCAAGAGCGAGGACGGGTTCCCAGGAGCGAGGACGTGGCCCAGGAGCGATGTCGGGACCCGGGAGCGAGGACGGGACCCAGGGGCTGGAACGGGTCCCAGGAGCGAGTTCGGGACCCAGGAGCGAGGTGGAGACCCAGGAGCAAGGACGAGTCCCTAAGAGCGAGGACGAGGCCCCAGGAGCGAGAACGGGGCCCAGGAGCGACATCGGGACCCAGGAGCGATGACGGGGCTCAGGAGCGAGGTCGAGGCCCAGGAGCGAGGATGGGTCCCAGGAGCGAGGACGAGACCCAGGAGCGAGAATGAGGTCCACGAGCGAGGGGGAGACCCAGGAGCGAGGACGAGGCCCAGGAGCGAGGACGAGGCCCCAGGAGCGAGGACGAGGCCCCAGGAGCGAGGCGAGGTCCAGGAGCGAGGACGAGGCCCCAGGAGCGAGGCGAGGTCCAGGAGCGAGGACGAGGCCCCAGGGGCGAGGACGAGGCCCCAGGGGCGAGGGCTGGGCCCAGGAGTGAGGACGGGGCCCAAGGGGTGAGGACGAGGCCCCAGGGGTGAGGACGAGGCCCCAGGGGCGAGGACAAGGCCAGGAGCGAGGACGGGGCCCCATGGGCGAGGACGACGCCAGGAGTGAGGACGAGGCCCCAGGGGCGAGGACGAGGCCCCAGTGGCGAGGACAAGGCCAGGAGCGAGGACGGGTTCCCAGGAGCGAGGACGGGTCCCAGGAGCGAGGACGGGACCCAGGAGCGAGGTGGAGACCCAGGAGCAAGGACGAGACCCCAAGAGCGAGGACGATGCCCCAGGTGCAAGGACGAGGCCAAGAGCAAGGACGGGGCCCAGGAGTGAGGATGTGACCCAGGAGCGAGAATGAGGTCCACGAGCGAGGGGGAGACCCAGGAGCGAGGACGAGGCCCAGGAGCGAGGACGAGGCCCCAGGAGCGAGGACGAGGCCCCAGGAGCGAGGCGAGGTCCAGGAGCGAGGACGAGGCCCCAGGGGCGAGGACGAGGCCCCAGGGGCGAGGGCTGGGCCCAGGAGTGAGGACGGGGCCCAAGGGGTGAGGACGAGGCCCCAGGGGTGAGGACGAGGCCCCAGGGGCGAGGACAAGGCCAGGAGCGAGGACGGGGCCCCATGGGCGAGGACGAGGCCAGGAGTGAGGACGAGGCCCCAGGGGCGAGGACGAGGCCCCAGTGGCGAGGACAAGGCCAGGAGCGAGGACGGGTTCCCAGGAGCGAGGACGGGTCCCAGGAGCGAGGACGGGACCCAGGAGCGAGGTGGAGACCCAGGAGCAAGGACGAGACCCCAAGAGCGAGGACGATGCCCCAGGTGCAAGGACGAGGCCAAGAGCAAGGACGGGGCCCAGGAGTGAGGACGTGGCCCAGGAGCGAGGATGAGGCCCAGGAGCGAGGACGGGACCCAGGAGCAAGGACGAGGCCCAGGAGCGAGGATGGGACCCAGGAGCAAGGATGAGGCCCTGGAGCGAGGAGGAGGCCCTGGAGCGAGGACGAGGCCCAGGAGCGAGGACGGGACCCAGGAGCGAAGATAGGACCCAGGAGCGAGGACGGGACCCAGGAGCGAGGTCGGGATCCAGGAGCGAGGTCAAGGCCCAGGAGCGAGGACGGGGCCCAGGAGCGAGGTCGAGGCCCAGGAGCGAGTTCGAGGACAAGGAGCGAGGTCGAGGCACAGGAGAGAGGTCGAGGCCCAGGAGCGAGGACGGGGCCCAGGAGCGAGGACGGGACCCAGGAGCGAAGTCAGGACCCAGGAGCGAGGACGGGACCCAGGAGCGAGGACGGGGCCCAGGAGCGAGGCGAGGTCCAGGAGCGAGGACGAGGCCCTGGCGCGAGGACGAGGCCCCAGGAGTGAGGACGAGGCTCCAGGAGCGATGAGAGGCCCCAGGAGCGAGGACGAGGCCCCAGGGGCGAGGACTGGGCCCAGGAGCGAGGACGGGGCCCCAGGGGTGAGGACGAGGCCCCAGGGGCGAGGACAAGGCCAGAAGCGAGGACGGGGCCCCAGAGGCGAGTCAAGGCCAGGAGCGAGGACGGTGCCCCAGGGGCGAGGACGAGGCCAGGAGTGAGGACGAGGCCCCAGGGGCGATGACGAGGCCCCAGTGGCAAGGACAAGGCCAGGAGAGAGGACGGGTTCCCAGGAGCGAGGACGTGGCCCAGGAGCGAGATCGGGACCCAGGAGCGAGGACGGGACCCAGTGGCTGGAACGGGTCCCAGGAGCGAGGATGGGACCCAGGAGCGAGGTGTAGACCCAGGAGCAAGGACGAGTCCCTAAGAGCGAGGACGAGGCCCCAGGAGCGAGAACGGGGCCCAGGAGCGAGGATTGGACCCAGGAGCGAGGACGGGGCCCAGGAGCGAGGACTAGACCCAGGAGCGAGGATGAGGTCCACGAGCGAGGGGGAGAGCCAGGAGCGAGGACGAGGCCCAGGATCGAGGACGAGGCCCCAGGAGCGAGGACGAGGCCCCAGGAGCGATGCGAGGTCCAGGAGCGAGGACGAGGCCCCAGGAGTGAGGACGAGGCCCCAGGAGCGAGGACGAGGCCCCAGGGGCGAGGACTGGGCCCAGGAGTGAGGACGGGGCCCCTGGAGCGAGGACGAGGCCCAGGAGCGAGGACGGGACCCAGGAGCGAAGATAGGACCCAGGAGCGAGGACGGGACCCAGGAGCGAGGTCGGGATCCAGGAGCGAGGTCAAGGCCCAGGAGCGAGGACGGGGCCCAGGAGCGAGGTCGAGGCCCAGGAGCGAGTTCGAGGACAAGGAGCGAGGTCGAGGCACAGGAGAGAGGTCGAGGCCCAGGAGCGAGGACGGGGCCCAGGAGCGAGGACGGGACCCAGGAGCGAAGTCAGGACCCAGGAGCGAGGACGGGACCCAGGAGCGAGGACGGGGCCCAGGAGCGAGGCGAGGTCCAGGAGCGAGGACGAGGCCCTGGAGCGAGGACGAGGCCCCAGGAGTGAGGACGAGGCCCCAGGAGCGATGAGAGGCCCCAGGAGCGAGGACGAGGCCCCAGGGGCGAGGACTGGGCCCAGGAGCGAGGACGGGGCCCAGGAGCGAGGTCGAGGCCCAGGAGCGAGTTCGAGGACAAGGAGCGAGGTCGAGGCACAGGAGAGAGGTCGAGGCCCAGGAGCGAGGACGGGGCCCAGGAGCGAGGACGGGACCCAGGAGCGAAGTCAGGACACAGGAGCGAGGACGGGACCCAGGAGCGAGGACGGGGCCCAGGAGCGAGGCGAGGTCCAGGAGCGAGGACGAGGCCCTGGAGCGAGGACGAGGCCCCAGGAGTGAGGACGAGGCCCCAGGAGCGATGAGAGGCCCCAGGAGCGAGGACGAGGCCCCAGGGGCGAGGACTGGGCCCAGGAGCGAGGACGGGGCCCCAGGGGTGAGGCGAGGCCCCAGGGGTGAGGACGAGGCCCCAGGGGCGAGGACAAGGCCAGAAGCGAGGACGGGGCCCCAGGGGCGAGGCAAGGCCAGGAGCGAGGACGGGGCCCCAGGGGCGAGGACGAGGCCAGGAGTGAGGACGAGGCCCCAGGGGCGATGACGAGGCCCCAGTGGCAAGGACAAGGCCAGGAGCGAGGACGGGTTCCCAGGAGCGAGGACGTGGCCCAGGAGCGAGATCGGGACCCAGGAGCGAGGACGGGACCCAGTGGCTGGAACGGGTCCCAGGAGCGAGGATGGGACCCAGGAGCGAGGTGTAGACCCAGGAGCAAGGACGAGTCCCTAAGAGCGAGGACGAGGCCCCAGGAGCGAGAACGGGGCCCAGGAGCGAGGACGAGGCCCAGGATCGAGGACGAGGCCCCAGGAGCGAGGACGAGGCCCCAGGAGCGATGCGAGGTCCAGGAGCGAGGACGAGGCCCCAGGAGTGAGGACGAGGCCCCAGGAGCGAGGACGAGGCCCCAGGGGCGAGGACTGGGCCCAGGAGTGAGGACGGGGCCCCTGGAGCGAGGACGAGGCCCAGGAGCGAGGACGGGACCCAGGAGCGAAGATAGGACCCAGGAGCGAGGACGGGACCCAGGAGCGAGGTCGGGATCCAGGAGCGAGGTCAAGGCCCAGGAGCGAGGACGGGGCCCAGGAGCGAGGTCGAGGCCCAGGAGCGAGTTCGAGGACAAGGAGCGAGGTCGAGGCACAGGAGAGAGGTCGAGGCCCAGGAGCGAGGACGGGGCCCAGGAGCGAGGACGGGACCCAGGAGCGAAGTCAGGACCCAGGAGCGAGGACGGGACCCAGGAGCGAGGACGGGGCCCAGGAGCGAGGCGAGGTCCAGGAGCGAGGACGAGGCCCTGGAGCGAGGACGAGGCCCCAGGAGTGAGGACGAGGCCCCAGGAGCGATGAGAGGCCCCAGGAGCGAGGACGAGGCCCCAGGGGCGAGGACTGGGCCCAGGAGCGAGGACGGGGCCCAGGAGCGAGGTCGAGGCCCAGGAGCGAGTTCGAGGACAAGGAGCGAGGTCGAGGCACAGGAGAGAGGTCGAGGCCCAGGAGCGAGGACGGGGCCCAGGAGCGAGGACGGGACCCAGGAGCGAAGTCAGGACACAGGAGCGAGGACGGGACCCAGGAGCGAGGACGGGGCCCAGGAGCGAGGCGAGGTCCAGGAGCGAGGACGAGGCCCTGGAGCGAGGACGAGGCCCCAGGAGTGAGGACGAGGCCCCAGGAGCGATGAGAGGCCCCAGGAGCGAGGACGAGGCCCCAGGGGCGAGGACTGGGCCCAGGAGCGAGGACGGGGCCCCAGGGGTGAGGCGAGGCCCCAGGGGTGAGGACGAGGCCCCAGGGGCGAGGACAAGGCCAGAAGCGAGGACGGGGCCCCAGGGGCGAGGCAAGGCCAGGAGCGAGGACGGGGCCCCAGGGGCGAGGACGAGGCCAGGAGTGAGGACGAGGCCCCAGGGGCGATGACGAGGCCCCAGTGGCAAGGACAAGGCCAGGAGCGAGGACGGGTTCCCAGGAGTGAGGACTAGGCCCCAGGGGCGAGGTCGGGACCCAGGAGCGAGGAAGTGGCCCAGGAGCGAGGTCGGGACTCAGGAGCGAGGACGGGACCCAGGGGCTGGAACAGGTCCGAGGAGCGAGGACGGGACCCAGGAGCGAGGTGGAGACCCAGGAGCAAGGACGAGACCCCAAGAGCGAGGACGGGTTCCCAGGAGCGAGGACGTGGCCCAGGAGCGATGTCGGGACCCGGGAGCGAGGACGGGACCCAGGGGCTGGAACGGGTCCCAGGAGCGAGTACGGGACCCAGGAGCGAGGTGGAGACCCAGGAGCAAGGACGAGTCCCTAAGAGCGAGGACGAGGCCCCAGGAGCGAGAACGGGGCCCAGGAGCGACATCGGGACCCAGGAGCGATGACGGGGCTCAGGAGCGAGGTCGAGGCCCAGGAGCGAGGATGGGTCCCAGGAGCGAGGACGAGACCCAGGAGCGAGAATGAGGTCCACGAGCGAGGGGGAGACCCAGGAGCGAGGACGAGGCCCAGGAGCGAGGACGAGGCCCCAGGAGCGAGGACGAGGCCCCAGGAGCGAGGCGAGGTCCAGGAGCGAGGACGAGGCCCCAGGAGCGAGGCGAGGTCCAGGAGCGAGGACGAGGCCCCAGGGGCGAGGACGAGGCCCCAGGGGCGAGGGCTGGGCCCAGGAGTGAGGACGGGGCCCAAGGGGTGAGGACGAGGCCCCAGGGGTGAGGACGAGGCCCCAGGGGCGAGGACAAGGCCAGGAGCGAGGACGGGGCCCCATGGGCGAGGACGACGCCAGGAGTGAGGACGAGGCCCCAGGGGCGAGGACGAGGCCCCAGTGGCGAGGACAAGGCCAGGAGCGAGGACGGGTTCCCAGGAGCGAGGACGGGTCCCAGGAGCGAGGACGGGACCCAGGAGCGAGGTGGAGACCCAGGAGCAAGGACGAGACCCCAAGAGCGAGGACGATGCCCCAGGTGCAAGGACGAGGCCAAGAGCAAGGACGGGGCCCAGGAGTGAGGATGTGACCCAGGAGCGAGAATGAGGTCCACGAGCGAGGGGGAGACCCAGGAGCGAGGACGAGGCCCAGGAGCGAGGACGAGGCCCCAGGAGCGAGGACGAGGCCCCAGGAGCGAGGCGAGGTCCAGGAGCGAGGACGAGGCCCCAGGGGCGAGGACGAGGCCCCAGGGGCGAGGGCTGGGCCCAGGAGTGAGGACGGGGCCCAAGGGGTGAGGACGAGGCCCCAGGGGTGAGGACGAGGCCCCAGGGGCGAGGACAAGGCCAGGAGCGAGGACGGGGCCCCATGGGCGAGGACGAGGCCAGGAGTGAGGACGAGGCCCCAGGGGCGAGGACGAGGCCCCAGTGGCGAGGACAAGGCCAGGAGCGAGGACGGGTTCCCAGGAGCGAGGACGGGTCCCAGGAGCGAGGACGGGACCCAGGAGCGAGGTGGAGACCCAGGAGCAAGGACGAGACCCCAAGAGCGAGGACGATGCCCCAGGTGCAAGGACGAGGCCAAGAGCAAGGACGGGGCCCAGGAGTGAGGACGTGGCCCAGGAGCGAGGATGAGGCCCAGGAGCGAGGACGGGACCCAGGAGCAAGGACGAGGCCCAGGAGCGAGGATGGGACCCAGGAGCAAGGATGAGGCCCTGGAGCGAGGAGGAGGCCCTGGAGCGAGGACGAGGCCCAGGAGCGAGGACGGGACCCAGGAGCGAAGATAGGACCCAGGAGCGAGGACGGGACCCAGGAGCGAGGTCGGGATCCAGGAGCGAGGTCAAGGCCCAGGAGCGAGGACGGGGCCCAGGAGCGAGGTCGAGGCCCAGGAGCGAGTTCGAGGACAAGGAGCGAGGTCGAGGCACAGGAGAGAGGTCGAGGCCCAGGAGCGAGGACGGGGCCCAGGAGCGAGGACGGGACCCAGGAGCGAAGTCAGGACCCAGGAGCGAGGACGGGACCCAGGAGCGAGGACGGGGCCCAGGAGCGAGGCGAGGTCCAGGAGCGAGGACGAGGCCCTGGCGCGAGGACGAGGCCCCAGGAGTGAGGACGAGGCTCCAGGAGCGATGAGAGGCCCCAGGAGCGAGGACGAGGCCCCAGGGGCGAGGACTGGGCCCAGGAGCGAGGACGGGGCCCCAGGGGTGAGGACGAGGCCCCAGGGGCGAGGACAAGGCCAGAAGCGAGGACGGGGCCCCAGAGGCGAGTCAAGGCCAGGAGCGAGGACGGTGCCCCAGGGGCGAGGACGAGGCCAGGAGTGAGGACGAGGCCCCAGGGGCGATGACGAGGCCCCAGTGGCAAGGACAAGGCCAGGAGAGAGGACGGGTTCCCAGGAGCGAGGACGTGGCCCAGGAGCGAGATCGGGACCCAGGAGCGAGGACGGGACCCAGTGGCTGGAACGGGTCCCAGGAGCGAGGATGGGACCCAGGAGCGAGGTGTAGACCCAGGAGCAAGGACGAGTCCCTAAGAGCGAGGACGAGGCCCCAGGAGCGAGAACGGGGCCCAGGAGCGAGGATTGGACCCAGGAGCGAGGACGGGGCCCAGGAGCGAGGACTAGACCCAGGAGCGAGGATGAGGTCCACGAGCGAGGGGGAGAGCCAGGAGCGAGGACGAGGCCCAGGATCGAGGACGAGGCCCCAGGAGCGAGGACGAGGCCCCAGGAGCGATGCGAGGTCCAGGAGCGAGGACGAGGCCCCAGGAGTGAGGACGAGGCCCCAGGAGCGAGGACGAGGCCCCAGGGGCGAGGACTGGGCCCAGGAGTGAGGACGGGGCCCCTGGAGCGAGGACGAGGCCCAGGAGCGAGGACGGGACCCAGGAGCGAAGATAGGACCCAGGAGCGAGGACGGGACCCAGGAGCGAGGTCGGGATCCAGGAGCGAGGTCAAGGCCCAGGAGCGAGGACGGGGCCCAGGAGCGAGGTCGAGGCCCAGGAGCGAGTTCGAGGACAAGGAGCGAGGTCGAGGCACAGGAGAGAGGTCGAGGCCCAGGAGCGAGGACGGGGCCCAGGAGCGAGGACGGGACCCAGGAGCGAAGTCAGGACCCAGGAGCGAGGACGGGACCCAGGAGCGAGGACGGGGCCCAGGAGCGAGGCGAGGTCCAGGAGCGAGGACGAGGCCCTGGAGCGAGGACGAGGCCCCAGGAGTGAGGACGAGGCCCCAGGAGCGATGAGAGGCCCCAGGAGCGAGGACGAGGCCCCAGGGGCGAGGACTGGGCCCAGGAGCGAGGACGGGGCCCAGGAGCGAGGTCGAGGCCCAGGAGCGAGTTCGAGGACAAGGAGCGAGGTCGAGGCACAGGAGAGAGGTCGAGGCCCAGGAGCGAGGACGGGGCCCAGGAGCGAGGACGGGACCCAGGAGCGAAGTCAGGACACAGGAGCGAGGACGGGACCCAGGAGCGAGGACGGGGCCCAGGAGCGAGGCGAGGTCCAGGAGCGAGGACGAGGCCCTGGAGCGAGGACGAGGCCCCAGGAGTGAGGACGAGGCCCCAGGAGCGATGAGAGGCCCCAGGAGCGAGGACGAGGCCCCAGGGGCGAGGACTGGGCCCAGGAGCGAGGACGGGGCCCCAGGGGTGAGGCGAGGCCCCAGGGGTGAGGACGAGGCCCCAGGGGCGAGGACAAGGCCAGAAGCGAGGACGGGGCCCCAGGGGCGAGGCAAGGCCAGGAGCGAGGACGGGGCCCCAGGGGCGAGGACGAGGCCAGGAGTGAGGACGAGGCCCCAGGGGCGATGACGAGGCCCCAGTGGCAAGGACAAGGCCAGGAGCGAGGACGGGTTCCCAGGAGCGAGGACGTGGCCCAGGAGCGAGATCGGGACCCAGGAGCGAGGACGGGACCCAGTGGCTGGAACGGGTCCCAGGAGCGAGGATGGGACCCAGGAGCGAGGTGTAGACCCAGGAGCAAGGACGAGTCCCTAAGAGCGAGGACGAGGCCCCAGGAGCGAGAACGGGGCCCAGGAGCGAGGACGGGACCCAGGAGCGAGGACGGGGCCCAGGAGCGAGGACTAGACCCAGGAGCGAGGATGAGGTCCACGAGCGAGGGGGAGACCCAGGAGCGAGGACGAGGCCCAGGTGCGAGGACGAGGCCCCAGGAGCGAGGACGAGGCCCCAGGAGCGAGGCGAGGTCCAGGAGCGAGGACGAGGCCCCAGGAGTGAGGACGAGGCCCCAGGAGCGAGGAAGAGGCCCCAGGGGCGAGGACTGGGCCCAGGAGTGAGGATGGGGCCCATGGGGTGAGGACGAGGCCCCAGGGGTGAGGACGAGGCCCCAGGGGCGAGGACAAGGCCAGGAGCGAGGACGGGGCCCCAGGGGCGAGGAGGAGGCCAGGAGTGAGGACGAGGCCCCGGGGCGAGGACGAGGCCCCAGTGGCGAGGACAAGGCCAGGAGCGAGGACGGGTTCCCAGGAGCGAGGACGAGGCCCCAGGGGCGAGGTCGGGACCCAGGAGCGAGGAAGTGGCCCAGGAGCGAGGTCGGGACTCAGGAGCGAGGACGGGACCCAGGGGCTGGAACGGGTCCCAGGAGCGAGGACGGGACCCAGGAGCGAAGCGGAGACCCAGGAGCAAGGACGGGACCCCAAGAGCGAGGACGATGCCCCAGGAGCGATGACGGGGCCCAGGAGCGAGGACGGGGCCCAGGAGCGAGGACGGGACCCAAGAGCGAGGACGGGGCCCAGGAGCGAGGACTAGACCCAGGAGCGAGGATGAGGTCCACGAGCGAGGGGGAGACCCAGGAGCGAGGACGAGGCCCAGGAGCGAGGACGAGGCACCAGGAGCGAGGACGAGGCCCCAGGAGCGAGGCAAGGTCCAGGAGCGAGGACGAGGCCCCAGGGGCGAGGACTGGGCCCAGGAGTGAGGACGGGGCCCATGGGGTGAGGACGAGGCCCCAGGGGTGAGGACGAGGCCCCAGGGGCGAGGACAAGGCCAGGAGCGAGGATGGGGCCCCAGGGGCGAGGAGGAGGCCAGGAGTGAGGACGAGGCCCCAGGGGCGAGGACGAGGCCCCAGTGGCGAGGACAAGGCCAGGAGCGAGGACGGGTTCCCAGGAGCGAGGACGAGGCCCCAGGGGCGAGGTCGGGACCCAGGAGCGAGGAAGTGGCCCAGGAGCGAGGTCGGGACTCAGGAGCGAGGACGGGACCCAGGGGCTGGAACGGGTCCCAGGAGCGAGGACGGGACCCAGGAGCGAGGCGGTGACCCAGGAGCAAGGACGAGACCCCAAGAGCGAGGACGATGCCCCAGGAGCGAGGACGGGGCCCAGGAGCGAGGATGAGGCCCCAGGAGTGAGGACGAGGCCCCAGGGATGAGGACGAGGCCCCAGGTGCAAGGACGACGCCAAGAGCGAGGACGGGGCCCAGGAGCGGGGACGAGGCCCAGGAGCGAGGATGAGGCCCAGGTCCGAGGACGGGACCCAGGGGGGTGTACGGGACCCACGGGCTAAAACTGGGCCCAGTAGCGAGGACGAGACCCAGGAGCGAGGACGGGAACCAGGAGCGAGGTCGGGACGCAGGAGCGAGGTCGAGGCCCAGGAGCGAGGCCAGGACCCAGGAGCGAGGATGGGACCCAGGAGCGAGATCGAGGCCCAGGAGCGAGGTCGAGGCCCAGGAGCAAGGACGAGGCCCAGGAGGGAGGAGGAGGCCCGGGAGCGAGGACGGGGCCCAGGAGCGAGGACGGGACCCAGGAGCGAAGTCAGGACCCAGGAGCGAGGACGGGACCCAGGGGCTGGAACGGGTCCCAGGAGCGAAGTGGAGACCCAGGAGCAAGGACAAGTCCCTAAGAGCGAGGACGAGGCCCTAGGAGCGAGGACGGGGCCCAGGAGCAAGGACGAGGCCCCAGGAGTGAGGACGAGGCCCCAGGAGCGAGGACGAGGCCCCAGGGGCGAGGACTGGGCCCAGGAGTGAGGACGGGGCCCCTGGAGCGAGGACGAGGCCCAGGAGCGAGGACGGGACCCAGGAGCGAAGATAGGACCCAGGAGCGAGGACGGGACCCAGGAGCGAGGTCGGGATCCAGGAGCGAGGTCAAGGCCCAGGAGCGAGGACGGGGCCCAGGAGCGAGGTCGAGGCCCAGGAGCGAGTTCGAGGACAAGGAGCGAGGTCGAGGCACAGGAGAGAGGTCGAGGCCCAGGAGCGAGGACGGGGCCCAGGAGCGAGGACGGGACCCAGGAGCGAAGTCAGGACCCAGGAGCGAGGACGGGACCCAGGAGCGAGGACGGGGCCCAGGAGCGAGGCGAGGTCCAGGAGCGAGGACGAGGCCCTGGAGCGAGGACGAGGCCCCAGGAGTGAGGACGAGGCCCCAGGAGCGATGAGAGGCCCCAGGAGCGAGGACGAGGCCCCAGGGGCGAGGACTGGGCCCAGGAGCGAGGACGGGGCCCAGGAGCGAGGTCGAGGCCCAGGAGCGAGTTCGAGGACAAGGAGCGAGGTCGAGGCACAGGAGAGAGGTCGAGGCCCAGGAGCGAGGACGGGGCCCAGGAGCGAGGACGGGACCCAGGAGCGAAGTCAGGACACAGGAGCGAGGACGGGACCCAGGAGCGAGGACGGGGCCCAGGAGCGAGGCGAGGTCCAGGAGCGAGGACGAGGCCCTGGAGCGAGGACGAGGCCCCAGGAGTGAGGACGAGGCCCCAGGAGCGATGAGAGGCCCCAGGAGCGAGGACGAGGCCCCAGGGGCGAGGACTGGGCCCAGGAGCGAGGACGGGGCCCCAGGGGTGAGGCGAGGCCCCAGGGGTGAGGACGAGGCCCCAGGGGCGAGGACAAGGCCAGAAGCGAGGACGGGGCCCCAGGGGCGAGGCAAGGCCAGGAGCGAGGACGGGGCCCCAGGGGCGAGGACGAGGCCAGGAGTGAGGACGAGGCCCCAGGGGCGATGACGAGGCCCCAGTGGCAAGGACAAGGCCAGGAGCGAGGACGGGTTCCCAGGAGCGAGGACGTGGCCCAGGAGCGAGATCGGGACCCAGGAGCGAGGACGGGACCCAGTGGCTGGAACGGGTCCCAGGAGCGAGGATGGGACCCAGGAGCGAGGTGTAGACCCAGGAGCAAGGACGAGTCCCTAAGAGCGAGGACGAGGCCCCAGGAGCGAGAACGGGGCCCAGGAGCGAGGACGGGACCCAGGAGCGAGGACGGGGCCCAGGAGCGAGGACTAGACCCAGGAGCGAGGATGAGGTCCACGAGCGAGGGGGAGACCCAGGAGCGAGGACGAGGCCCAGGTGCGAGGACGAGGCCCCAGGAGCGAGGACGAGGCCCCAGGAGCGAGGCGAGGTCCAGGAGCGAGGACGAGGCCCCAGGAGTGAGGACGAGGCCCCAGGAGCGAGGAAGAGGCCCCAGGGGCGAGGACTGGGCCCAGGAGTGAGGATGGGGCCCATGGGGTGAGGACGAGGCCCCAGGGGTGAGGACGAGGCCCCAGGGGCGAGGACAAGGCCAGGAGCGAGGACGGGGCCCCAGGGGCGAGGAGGAGGCCAGGAGTGAGGACGAGGCCCCGGGGCGAGGACGAGGCCCCAGTGGCGAGGACAAGGCCAGGAGCGAGGACGGGTTCCCAGGAGCGAGGACGAGGCCCCAGGGGCGAGGTCGGGACCCAGGAGCGAGGAAGTGGCCCAGGAGCGAGGTCGGGACTCAGGAGCGAGGACGGGACCCAGGGGCTGGAACGGGTCCCAGGAGCGAGGACGGGACCCAGGAGCGAAGCGGAGACCCAGGAGCAAGGACGGGACCCCAAGAGCGAGGACGATGCCCCAGGAGCGATGACGGGGCCCAGGAGCGAGGACGGGGCCCAGGAGCGAGGACGGGACCCAAGAGCGAGGACGGGGCCCAGGAGCGAGGACTAGACCCAGGAGCGAGGATGAGGTCCACGAGCGAGGGGGAGACCCAGGAGCGAGGACGAGGCCCAGGAGCGAGGACGAGGCACCAGGAGCGAGGACGAGGCCCCAGGAGCGAGGCAAGGTCCAGGAGCGAGGACGAGGCCCCAGGGGCGAGGACTGGGCCCAGGAGTGAGGACGGGGCCCATGGGGTGAGGACGAGGCCCCAGGGGTGAGGACGAGGCCCCAGGGGCGAGGACAAGGCCAGGAGCGAGGATGGGGCCCCAGGGGCGAGGAGGAGGCCAGGAGTGAGGACGAGGCCCCAGGGGCGAGGACGAGGCCCCAGTGGCGAGGACAAGGCCAGGAGCGAGGACGGGTTCCCAGGAGCGAGGACGAGGCCCCAGGGGCGAGGTCGGGACCCAGGAGCGAGGAAGTGGCCCAGGAGCGAGGTCGGGACTCAGGAGCGAGGACGGGACCCAGGGGCTGGAACGGGTCCCAGGAGCGAGGACGGGACCCAGGAGCGAGGCGGTGACCCAGGAGCAAGGACGAGACCCCAAGAGCGAGGACGATGCCCCAGGAGCGAGGACGGGGCCCAGGAGCGAGGATGAGGCCCCAGGAGTGAGGACGAGGCCCCAGGGATGAGGACGAGGCCCCAGGTGCAAGGACGACGCCAAGAGCGAGGACGGGGCCCAGGAGCGGGGACGAGGCCCAGGAGCGAGGATGAGGCCCAGGTCCGAGGACGGGACCCAGGGGGGTGTACGGGACCCACGGGCTAAAACTGGGCCCAGTAGCGAGGACGAGACCCAGGAGCGAGGACGGGAACCAGGAGCGAGGTCGGGACGCAGGAGCGAGGTCGAGGCCCAGGAGCGAGGCCAGGACCCAGGAGCGAGGATGGGACCCAGGAGCGAGATCGAGGCCCAGGAGCGAGGTCGAGGCCCAGGAGCAAGGACGAGGCCCAGGAGGGAGGAGGAGGCCCGGGAGCGAGGACGGGGCCCAGGAGCGAGGACGGGACCCAGGAGCGAAGTCAGGACCCAGGAGCGAGGACGGGACCCAGGGGCTGGAACGGGTCCCAGGAGCGAAGTGGAGACCCAGGAGCAAGGACAAGTCCCTAAGAGCGAGGACGAGGCCCTAGGAGCGAGGACGGGGCCCAGGAGCAAGGACGAGGCCCCAGGAGTGAGGACGAGGCCGCAGGGGTGAGGACGGGACCCAGTGGGGTGTACGGGACCCATCGGCTAGAACTCGGCCCAGGAGCGAGGACGAGGCCCAGGAGCGAGGACGGGACCCAGGAGCAAGGATGAGGCCCAGGAGCGAGGAGGAGGCCCTGGAGCGAGCACGAGGCCCAGGAGCGAGGACGGGACCCAGGAGCGAGGACAGGGCCCAGGAGCGAGGCCAGGACCCAGGAGCGAGGACGGGACCCAGGAGCGAGGCCAGGACCCAGGAGCGAGGACGGGACCCAGGAGCGAGGTCGAGGCCCAGGAGCGAGGACGAGGCCCCAGGAGCGAGGACGAGGCCCCAGGAGCGAGGCGAGGTCCAGGAGCGAGGACGAGGCCCCAGGGGCGAGGACGAGGCCCCAGGGGCGAGGGCTGGGCCCAGGAGTGAGGACGGGGCGCCAGGGGTGAGGACGAGGCCCCAGGGGTGAGGACGAGACCCCAGGGGCGAGGACAAGGCCAGGAGCGAGGACGGGGCCCCATGGGCGAGGACGAGGCCAGGAGTGAGGACGAGGCCCCAGGGGCGAGGACGAGGCCCCAGTGGCGAGGACAAGGCCAGGAGCGAGGACGGGGCCCCATGGGTGAGGACGAGGCCCCAGGGGCGAGGACAAGGCCAGGAGCGAGGACGGGGCCCCAGGGGCGAGGAGGAGGCCAGGAGTGAGGACGAGGCCCCAGGGGCGAGGACGAGGCCCCAGTGGCGAGGACAAGGCCAGGAGCGAGGACGGGTTCCCAGGAGCGAGGACGAGGCCCCAGGGGCGAGGTCGGGACCCAGGAGCGAGGAAGTGGCCCAGGAGCGAGGTCGGGACTCAGGAGCGAGGACGGGACCCAGGGGCTGGAACGGGTCCCAGGAGCGAGGACGGGACCCAGGAGCGAGGCGGAGACCCAGGAGCAAGGACGAGACCCCAACAGCGAGGACGATGCCCCAGGAGCGAGGACGGGGCCCAGGAGCGAGGATGAGGCCCCAGGAGTGAGGACGAGGCCCCAGGGATGAGGACGAGGCCCCAGGTGCAAGGACGACGCCAAGAGCGAGGACGGGGCCCAGGAGCGGGGACGAGGCCCAGGAGCGAGGATGGGAACCAGGAGCGAGGTCGGGACGCAGGAGCGAGGTCGAGGCCCAGGAGCGAGGCCAGCACCCAGGAGCGAGGATGGGACCCAGGAGCGAGATCGAGGCCCAGGAGCGAGGTCGAGGCCCAGGAGCAAGGACGAGGCCCAGGAGGGAGGAGGAGGCCCGGGAGCGAGGACGGGGCCCAGGAGCGAGGACGGGACCCAGGAGCGAAGTCAGGACCCAGGAGCGAGGACGGGACCCAGGGGCTGGAACGGGTCCCAGGAGCGAATTGGAGACCCAGGAGCAAGGACAAGTCCCTAAGAGCGAGGACGAGGCACCAGGAGCGAGGACGGGGCCCAGGAGCAAGGACGAGGCCCCAGCAGTGAGGACGAGGCCGCAGGGGTGAGGACGGGACCCAGTGGGGTGTACGGGACCCAGCGGCTAGAACTTGGCCCAGGAGCGAGGACGAGGCCCAGGAGCGAGGACGGGACCCAGGAGCAAGGATGAGGCCCAGGAGCGAGGAGGAGGCCAGAAGCGAGGACGGGGCCCCAGGGGCGAGGCAAGGCCAGGAGCGAGGACGGGGCCCAGGAGCGAGGACGAGGCCAGGAGTGAGGACGAGGCCCCAGGGGCGATGACGAGGCCCCAGTGGCAAGGACAAGGCCAGGAGCGAGGACGGGTTCCCAGGAGCGAGGACGTGGCCCAGGAGCGAGATCGGGACCCAGGAGCGAGGACGGGACCCAGTGGCTGGAACGGGTCCCAGGAGCGAGGATGGGACCCAGGAGCGAGGTGTAGACCCAGGAGCAAGGACGAGTCCCTAAGAGCGAGGACGAGGCCCCAGGAGCGAGAACGGGGCCCAGGAGCGAGGACGGGACCCAGGAGCGAGGACGGGGCCCAGGAGCGAGGACTAGACCCAGGAGCGAGGATGAGGTCCACGAGCGAGGGGGAGACCCAGGAGCGAGGACGAGGCCCAGGTGCGAGGACGAGGCCCCAGGAGCGAGGACGAGGCCCCAGGAGCGAGGCGAGGTCCAGGAGCGAGGACGAGGCCCCAGGAGTGAGGACGAGGCCCCAGGAGCGAGGAAGAGGCCCCAGGGGCGAGGACTGGGCCCAGGAGTGAGGATGGGGCCCATGGGGTGAGGACGAGGCCCCAGGGGTGAGGACGAGGCCCCAGGGGCGAGGACAAGGCCAGGAGCGAGGACGGGGCCCCAGGGGCGAGGAGGAGGCCAGGAGTGAGGACGAGGCCCCAGGGGCGAGGACGAGGCCCCAGTGGCGAGGACAAGGCCAGGAGCGAGGACGGGTTCCCAGGAGCGAGGACGAGGCCCCAGGGGCGAGGTCGGGACCCAGGAGCGAGGAAGTGGCCCAGGAGCGAGGTCGGGACTCAGGAGCGAGGACGGGACCCAGGGGCTGGAACGGGTCCCAGGAGCGAGGACGGGACCCAGGAGCGAAGCGGAGACCCAGGAGCAAGGACGGGACCCCAAGAGCGAGGACGATGCCCCAGGAGCGATGACGGGGCCCAGGAGCGAGGACGGGGCCCAGGAGCGAGGACGGGACCCAAGAGCGAGGACGGGGCCCAGGAGCGAGGACTAGACCCAGGAGCGAGGATGAGGTCCACGAGCGAGGGGGAGACCCAGGAGCGAGGACGAGGCCCAGGAGCGAGGACGAGGCACCAGGAGCGAGGACGAGGCCCCAGGAGCGAGGCAAGGTCCAGGAGCGAGGACGAGGCCCCAGGGGCGAGGACTGGGCCCAGGAGTGAGGACGGGGCCCATGGGGTGAGGACGAGGCCCCAGGGGTGAGGACGAGGCCCCAGGGGCGAGGACAAGGCCAGGAGCGAGGATGGGGCCCCAGGGGCGAGGAGGAGGCCAGGAGTGAGGACGAGGCCCCAGGGGCGAGGACGAGGCCCCAGTGGCGAGGACAAGGCCAGGAGCGAGGACGGGTTCCCAGGAGCGAGGACGAGGCCCCAGGGGCGAGGTCGGGACCCAGGAGCGAGGAAGTGGCCCAGGAGCGAGGTCGGGACTCAGGAGCGAGGACGGGACCCAGGGGCTGGAACGGGTCCCAGGAGCGAGGACGGGACCCAGGAGCGAGGCGGTGACCCAGGAGCAAGGACGAGACCCCAAGAGCGAGGACGATGCCCCAGGAGCGAGGACGGGGCCCAGGAGCGAGGATGAGGCCCCAGGAGTGAGGACGAGGCCCCAGGGATGAGGACGAGGCCCCAGGTGCAAGGACGACGCCAAGAGCGAGGACGGGGCCCAGGAGCGGGGACGAGGCCCAGGAGCGAGGATGAGGCCCAGGTCCGAGGACGGGACCCAGGGGGGTGTACGGGACCCACGGGCTAAAACTGGGCCCAGTAGCGAGGACGAGACCCAGGAGCGAGGACGGGAACCAGGAGCGAGGTCGGGACGCAGGAGCGAGGTCGAGGCCCAGGAGCGAGGCCAGGACCCAGGAGCGAGGATGGGACCCAGGAGCGAGATCGAGGCCCAGGAGCGAGGTCGAGGCCCAGGAGCAAGGACGAGGCCCAGGAGGGAGGAGGAGGCCCGGGAGCGAGGACGGGGCCCAGGAGCGAGGACGGGACCCAGGAGCGAAGTCAGGACCCAGGAGCGAGGACAGGACCCAGGGGCTGGAACGGGTCCCAGGAGCGAAGTGGAGACCCAGGAGCAAGGACAAGTCCCTAAGAGCGAGGACGAGGCCCTAGGAGCGAGGACGGGGCCCAGGAGCAAGGACGAGGCCCCAGGAGTGAGGACGAGGCCGCAGGGGTGAGGACGGGACCCAGTGGGGTGTACGGGACCCATCGGCTAGAACTCGGCCCAGGAGCGAGGACGAGGCCCAGGAGCGAGGACGGGACCCAGGAGCAAGGATGAGGCCCAGGAGCGAGGAGGAGGCCCTGGAGTAAGGACGAGGCCCAGGAGCGAGGACGGGACCCAGGAGCGAGGACAGGGCCCAGGAGCGAGGCCAGGACCCAGGAGCGAGGACGGGACCCAGGAGCGAGGCCAGGACCCAGGAGCGAGGACGGGACCCAGGAGCGAGGTCGAGGCCCAGGAGCGAGGACGAGGCCCCAGGAGCGAGGACGAGGCCCCAGGAGCGAGGCGAGGTCCAGGAGCGAGGACGAGGCCCCAGGGGCGAGGACGAGGCCCCAGGGGCGAGGGCTGGGCCCAGGAGTGAGGACGGGGCCCCAGGGGTGAGGACGAGGCCCCAGGGGTGAGGACGAGGCCCCAGGGGCGAGGACAAGGCCAGGAGCGAGGACGGGGCCCCATGGGCGAGGACGAGGCCAGGAGTGAGGACGAGGCCCCAGGGGCGAGGACGAGGCCCCAGTGGCGAGGACAAGGCCAGGAGCGAGGACGGGGCCCCATGGGTGAGGAGGAGGCCAGGAGTGAGGACGAGGCCCCAGGGGTGAGGACGAGGCCCCAGGGGCGAGGACAAGGCCAGGAGCGAGGACGGGGCCCCAGGGGCGAGGAGGAGGCCAGGAGTGAGGACGAGGCCCCAGGGGCGAGGACGAGGCCCCAGTGGCGAGGACAAGGCCAGGAGCGAGGACGGGTTCCCAGGAGCGAGGACGAGGCCCCAGGGGCGAGGTCGGGACCCAGGAGCGAGGAAGTGGCCCAGGAGCGAGGTCGGGACTCAGGAGCGAGGACGGGACCCAGGGGCTGGAACGGGTCCCAGGAGCGAGGACGGGACCCAGGAGCGAGGCGGAGACCCAGGAGCAAGGACGAGACCCCAAGAGCGAGGACGATGCCCCAGGAGCGAGGACGGGGCCCAGGAGCGAGGATGAGGCCCCAGGAGTGAGGACGAGGCCCCAGGGATGAGGACGAGGCCCCAGGTGCAAGGACGACGCCAAGAGCGAGGACGGGGCCCAGGAGCGGGGACGAGGCCCAGGAGCGAGGATGAGGCCCAGGAGCGAGGACGGGACCCAGGGGGGTGTACGGGACCCACGGGCTAAAACTGGGCCCAGTAGCGAGGACGAGACCCAGGAGCGAGGACGGGAACCAGGAGCGAGGTCGGGACGCAGGAGCGAGGTCGAGGCCCAGGAGCGAGGCCAGGACCCAGGAGCGAGGATGGGACCCAGGAGCGAGATCGAGGCCCAGGAGCGAGGTCGAGGCCCAGGAGCAAGGACGAGGCCCAGGAGGGAGGAGGAGGCCCGGGAGCGAGGACGGGGCCCAGGAGCGAGGACGGGACCCAGGAGCGAAGTCAGGACCCAGGAGCGAGGACGGGACCCAGGGGCTGGAACGGGTCCCAGGAGCGAAGTGGAGACCCAGGAGCAAGGACAAGTCCCTAAGAGCGAGGACGAGGCCCCAGGAGCGAGGACGGGGCCCAGGAGCAAGGACGAGGCCCCAGCAGTGAGGACGAGGCCGCAGGGGTGAGGACGGGACCCAGTGGGGTGTACGGGACCCAGCGGCTAGAACTTGGCCCAGGAGCGAGGACGAGGCCCAGGAGCGAGGACGGGACCCAGGAGCAAGGATGAGGCCCAGGAGCGAGGAGGAGGCCAGAAGCGAGGACGGGGCCCCAGGGGCGAGGCAAGGCCAGGAGCGAGGACGGGGCCCCAGGGGCGAGGACGAGGCCAGGAGTGAGGACGAGGCCCCAGGGGCGATGACGAGGCCCCAGTGGCAAGGACAAGGCCAGGAGCGAGGACGGGTTCCCAGGAGCGAGGACGTGGCCCAGGAGCAAGATCGGGACCCAGGAGCGAGGACGGGACCCAGTGGCTGGAACGGGTCCCAGGAGCGAGGATGGGACCCAGGAGCGAGGTGTAGACCCAGGAGCAAGGACGAGTCCCTAAGAGCGAGGACGAGGCCCCAGGAGCGAGAACGGGGCCCAGGAGCGAGGACGGGACCCAGGAGCGAGGACGGGGCCCAGGAGCGAGGACTAGACCCAGGAGCGAGGATGAGGTCCACGAGCGAGGGGGAGACCCAGGAGCGAGGACGAGGCCCAGGTGCGAGGACGAGGCCCCAGGAGCGAGGACGAGGCCCCAGGAGCGAGGCGAGGTCCAGGAGCGAGGACGAGGCCCCAGGAGTGAGGACGAGGCCCCAGGAGCGAGGAAGAGGCCCCAGGGGCGAGGACTGGGCCCAGGAGTGAGGATGGGGCCCATGGGGTGAGGACGAGGCCCCAGGGGTGAGGACGAGGCCCCAGGGGCGAGGACAAGGCCAGGAGCGAGGACGGGGCCCCAGGGGCGAGGAGGAGGCCAGGAGTGAGGACGAGGCCCCAGGGGCGAGGACGAGGCCCCAGTGGCGAGGACAAGGCCAGGAGCGAGGACGGGTTCCCAGGAGCGAGGACGGGACCCAGGGGGGTGTACGGGACCCACGGGCTAAAACTGGGCCCAGTAGCGAGGACGAGACCCAGGAGCGAGGACGGGAACCAGGAGCGAGGGCGGGACGCAGGAGCGAGGTCGAGGCCCAGGAGCGACGCCAGGACCCAGGAGCGAGGATGGGACCCAGGAGCGAGATCGAGGCCCAGGAGCGAGGTCGAGGCCCAGGAGCAAGGACGAGGCCCAGGAGGGAGGAGGAGGCCCGGGAGCGAGGACGGGGCCCAGGAGCGAGGACGGGACCCAGGAGCGAAGTCAGGACCCAGGAGCGAGGACGGGACCCAGGGGCTGGAACGGGTCCCAGGAGCGAAGTGGAGACCCAGGAGCAAGGACAAGTCCCTAAGAGCGAGGACGAGGCCCCAGGAGCGAGGACGGGGCCCAGGAGCAAGGACGAGGCCCCAGCAGTGAGGACGAGGCCGCAGGGGTGAGGACGGGACCCAGTGGGGTGTACGGGACCCAGCGGCTAGAACTTGGCCCAGGAGCGAGGACGAGGCCCAGGAGCGAGGACGGGACCCAGGAGCAAGGATGAGGCCCAGGAGCGAGGAGGAGGCCCTGGAGCGAGGACGAGGCCCAGGAGCGAGGACGGGACCCAGGAGCGAGGACAGGGCCCAGGAGCGAGGCGATGTCCAGGAGCGAGGACGAGGCCCTGGAGCGAGGACGAGGCCCCAGGAGTGAGGACGAGGCCCCAGGAGCGATGAAAGGCCCCAGGAGCGAGGACGAGGCCCCAGGGGCGAGGACTGGGCCCAGGAGCGAGGACGGGGCCCCAGGGATGAGGACGAGGACCCAGGAGCGAGGACGGGACTCAGGAGCGCGGCCAGGACCCAGGAGCGAGGACGGTACCCAGGAGCGAGGTCGAGGCCCAGGAGCGAGGAGGGGGCCCAGGAGCGAGGTCGAGGCCCAGGAGCGAGGACGGGGCCCAGGAGCGAGGACGGGGCCCAGGAGCGAGGCGAGGTCCAGGAGCGAGGACGAGGCCCTGGAGTGAGGACGAGGCCCCAGGAGTGAGGACGAGGCCCCAGGAGCGATGAAAGGCCCCAGGAGCGAGGGCGAGGCCCCAGGGGCGAGGACTGGGCCCAGGAGCGAGGACGGGGCCCCAGGGATGAGGACGAGGCCCCAGGGGTGAGGACGAGGCCCCAGGGGCGAGGACAAGGCCAGAAGCGAGGATGGGGCCCCAGGGGCGAGGACGAGGCCAGGAGTGAGGACGAGGCCCCAGGGGCGAGGATGAGGCCCCAGGGGCGAGGACAAGGCCAGGAGCGAGGACGGGTTCCCAGGAGCGAAGACGTGGCCCAGGAGCGAGATCGGGACCCAGGAGCGAGGACGGGACCCAGGGGCTGGAACGGGTCCCAGGAGCGAGGACGGGACCCAGGAGCGAGGTGTAGACCCAGGAGCAAGGACGAGTCCCTAAGAGCGAGGACGAGGCCACAGGAGAGAGAACGGGGCCCAGGAGCGAGGACGGGACCCAGGAGCGAGGACGGGGCCCAGGAGCGAGGACTAGACCCAGGAGCGAGGATGAGGTCCACGAGCGAGGGGGAGACCCAGGAGCGAGGACGAGGCCCAGGAGCGAGGACGAGGCCACAGGAGCGAGGACGAGGCCCCAGGAGCGAGGCGAGGTCCAGGAGCGAGGGCGAGGCCCAGGAGCGAGGACGAGGCACCAGGAGTGAGGACGAGGCCCCAGGAGCGAGGACGAGGCCCCAGGGGCGAGGACTGGGCCCAGGAGTTAGGACGGGGCCCCAGGGATGAGGACGAGGCCCCAGCGGTGAGGACGAGGCCACAGGGGCGAGGACAAGGCCAGGAGCGAGACGGGGCCCCAGGGGCGAGGACGAGGCCAGGAGTGAGGACGAGGCCCCAGGGGCGAGGACGAGGCCCCAGTGGCGAGGACAAGGCCAGGAGCGAGGACGGGTTCCCAGGAGCGAGGACGAGGCCCCAGGGGCGAGGTCGGGACCCAGGAGCGAGGAAGTGGCCCAGGAGCGAGGTCGGGACTCAGGAGCGAGGACGGGACCCAGGGGCTGGAACGGGTCCCAGGAGCGAGGACGGGACCCAGGAGCGAGGCGGAGACCCAGGAGCAAGGACGAGACCCCAAGAGCGAGGACGATGCCCCAGGAGCGAGGACGGGGCCCAGGAGCGAGGATGAGGCCCCAGGAGTGAGGACGAGGCCCCAGGGGTGAGGACGAGGCCCCAGGTGCAAGGACGAGGCCAAGAGCGAGGACGGGGCCGAGGAGCGAGGACGAGGCCCAGAAGCGAGGATGAGGCCCAGGAGCGAGGACGGGACCCAGGGGGGTGTACGGGACCGAGGGGCTAAAACTGGGCCCAGTAGCGAGGACGAGACCCAGGAGCGAGGACGGGAACCAGGAGCGAGGTCGGGACGCAGGAGCGAGGTCGAGGCCCAGGAGCGAGGCCAGGACCCAGGAGCGAGGATGGGACCCAGGAGCGAGGTCGAGGCCCAGGAGCGAGGTCGAGGCCCAGGAGCAAGGACGAGGCCCAGGAGGGAGGAGGAGGCCCGGGAGCGAGGACGGGGCCCGGGAGCGAGGACAGGACCCAGGAGCGAGGACGGGACCCAGGAGCGAGGACGGGACCCAGTGGGGTGTACGGGACCCAGGGGCTAGAACTCGGCCCAGGAGCGAGGACGAGGCGCAGGAGCGAGGACGGGACCCAGGAGCAAGGATGAGGCCCAGGAGCGAGGAGGAGGCCCTGGAGCGAGGACGAGGCCCAGGAGCGAGGATGGGACCCAGGAGCGAGGACAGGGCCCAGGAGCGAGGCCAGGACCCAGGAGCGAGGACGGGACCCAGGAGCGCGGCCAGGACCCAGGAGCGAGGACGGTACCCAGGAGCGAGGTCGAGGCCCAGGAGCGAGGAGGGGGCCCAGGAGCGAGGTCGAGGCCCAGGAGCGAGAACGGGGCCCAGGAGCGAGGACGGGGCCCAGGAGCGAGGCGAGGTCCAGGAGCGAGGACGAGGCCCTGGAGCGAGGACGAGGCCCCAGGAGTGAGGACGAGGCCCCAGGAGCGATGAAAGGCCCCAGGAGCGAGGACGAGGCCCCAGGGGCGAGGACTGGGCCCAGGAGCGAGGACGGGGCCCCAGGGATGAGGACGAGGCCCCAGGGGTGAGGACGAGGCCCCAGGGGCGAGGACAAGGCCAGAAGCGAGGATGGGGCCCCAGGGGCGAGGACGAGGCCAGGAGTGAGGACGAGGCCCCAGGGGCGAGGATGAGGCCCCAGGGGCGAGGACAAGGCCAGGAGCGAGGACGGGTTCCCAGGAGCGAAGACGTGGCCCAGGAGCGAGATCGGGACCCAGGAGCGAGGACGGGACCCAGGGGCTGGAACGGGTCCCAGGAGCGAGGACGGGACCCAGGAGCGAGGTGTAGACCCAGGAGCAAGGACGAGTCCCTAAGAGCGAGGACGGGACCCAGGGGGGTGTACGGGACCCAGGGGCTAAAACTGGGCCCAGTAGCGAGGACGAGACCCAGGAGCGAGGACGGGAACCAGGAGCGAGGTCGGGACGCAGGAGCGAGGTCGAGGCCCAGGAGCGAGGCCAGGACCCAGGAGCGAGGATGGGACCCAGGAGCGAGGTCGAGGCCCAGGAGCGAGGTCGAGGCCCAGGAGCAAGGACGAGGCCCAGGAGGGAGGAGGAGGCCCGGGAGCGAGGACGGGGCCCGGGAGCGAGGACAGGACCCAGGAGCGAGGACGGGACCCAGGAGCGAGGACGGGACCCAGTGGGGTGTACGGGACCCAGGGGCTAGAACTCGGCCCAGGAGCGAGGACGAGGCGCAGGAGCGAGAACGGGACCCAGGAGCAAGGATGAGGCCCAGGAGCGAGGAGGAGGCCCTGGAGCGAGGACGAGGCCCAGGAGCGAGGACAGGACCCAGGAGCGAGGACAGGGCCCAGGAGCGAGGTCAGGACCCAGGAGCGAGGACGGGACCCAGGAGCGCGGCCAGGACCCAGGAGCGAGGACGGTACCCAGGAGCGAGGTCGAGGCCCAGGAGCGAGGACGGGACCGAGGAGCGAGGTCGAGGCCCAGGAGCGAGGTCGAGGCCCAGGAGCGAGGACGGGGCCCAGGAGCGAGGACAGGACCCAGGAGCGAGGTCGAGGCCCAGGAGCGAGGACGGGACCCAGAAGTGAGGACGGGACCCAGGAGCGAGGTCGAGGCCCAGGAGCGAGGACGGGGCCCAGGAGCGAGGACAGGACCCAGGAGCGAGGACGGGATCCAGGAGCGAGGGCGAGGCCCAGGAGCGAGGTCGAGGCCCAGGAGCGAGGTCGAGGCCCAGGAGCGAGGACGGGACCGAGGAGCGAGGACGGGGCCCAGGAGCGAGCACAGGACCCAGGAGCGAGGACGGGACCCAGGAGCGAGGTCAAGGCCCAGGAGCGAGGTCGAGGCCCAGGAGCGAGGTCGAGGCCCAGGAGTGAGGACGGGACCCAGGAGCGAGGTCGAGGCCCAGGAGCGAGGACGGGACCGAGGAGCGAGGTCGACGCCCAGGAGCGAGGTCGAGGCCCAGGAGCGAGGACGGGGCCCAGGAGCGAGGACAGGACCCATGAGCGAGGTCGAGGCCCAGGAGCGAGGACGGGACCCAGAAGCGAGGACGGGGCCCAGGAGCGAGGTCGAGGCCCAGGAGCGAGGACGGGACCCAGAAGCGAGGACGGGACCCAGAAGCGAGGACGGGGCCCAGGAGCGAGGTCAGGATCCAGGAGCGAGGTCGAGGCCCAGGAGCGAGGACGGGGCCAGGAGCGAGGTCGAGGTCCAGGAGCGAGGTCGAGGCCCAGGAGCGAGGTCGAGGCCCAGGAGCGAGGTCGAGGCCCAGGAGCAAGGTCAAGGCCCAGGAGCGAGGACGGGACCCAGAAGCGAGGTCGAGGCCCAGGAGCGAGGACGGGGCCCAGGAGCGAGGACGGGACCCAGGAGCGAAGTCAGGACCCAGGAGCGAGGACGGGACCCAGGAGCGAGGACGGGACCCAGGAGCGAGGTCGAGGCCCAGGAGCGAGGACGGGACCCAGGAGCGAGGACGGGGCCCAGGAGCGAGGTCGAGGCCCAGGAGCGAGGACGGGACCCAGGAGCGAGGTCGAGGCCCAGGAGCGAGGTCAGGACCCAGGAGCGAGATCGAGGCCCAGGAGCGAGGTCGAGGCCCAGGAGAGAGGTCGAGGCCCAGGAGCGAGGACGGGGCCCAGGAGCGAGGACGGGACCCAGGAGCGAAGTCAGGACCCAGGAGCGAGGACGGGACCCAGGAGCGAGGTCGGGATCCAGGAGCGAGGTCGAGGCCCAGGAGCGAGGAGGGGGCCCAGGAGCGAGGTCGAGGCCCAGGAGCGAGGACGGGGCCCAGGAGCGAGGACGGGGCCCCAGGGGCGAGGACGAGGCCAGGAGTGAGGACGAGGCTCCAGGGGCGAGGACGAGGCCCCAGGGGCGATGACAAGGCCAGGAGCGAGGACGGGTTCCCAGGAGCGAAGACGTGGCCCAGGAGCGAGATAGG
Source organism: Somniosus microcephalus (assembly GCF_052327205.1). NCBI lineage: Eukaryota > Metazoa > Chordata > Chondrichthyes > Squaliformes > Somniosidae > Somniosus > Somniosus microcephalus. Next base: position 107,091,860 of record NC_140999.1, read on the forward strand.
GACCCAGGAGCGAGGACGGGACCCAGGGGCTGGAACGGGTCCCAGGAGCGAGGACGGCACCCAGGAGCGAGGTGTAGACCCAGGAGCAAGGACGAGTCCCTAAGAGCGAGGACGAGGCCCCAGGAGCGAGAACGGGGCCCAGGAGCGAGGACGGGACCCAGGAGCGAGGACGGGGCCCATGAGCGAGGACTAGACCCAGGAGCGAGGATGAGGTCCACGAGCGAGGGGGAGACCCAGGAGCGAGGACGAGGCCCAGGAGCGAGGACGAGGCCCCAGGAGCGAGGACGAGGCCCCAGGAGCGAGGCGAGGTCCAGGAGCGAGGGCGAGGCCCAGGAGCGAGGACGAGGCCCCAGGAGTGAGGACGAGGCCCCAGGAGCGAGGACGAGGCCCCAGGGGCGAGGACTGGGCCCAGGAGTGAGGACGGGGCCCCAGGGATGAGGACGAGGCCCTAGGGGTGAGGACGAGGCCACAGGGGCGAGGACAAGGCCAGGAGCGAGACGGGGCCCCAGGGGCGAGGACGAGGCCAGGAGTGAGGACGAGGCCCCAGGGGCGAGGACGAGGCCCCAGTGGCGAGGACAAGGCCAGGAGCGAGGACGGGTTCCCAGGAGCGAGGACGAGGCCCCAGGGGCAAGGTCGGGACCCAGGAGCGAGGAAGTGGCCCAGGAGCGAGGTCGGGACTCAGGAGCGAGGACGGGACCCAGGGGCTGGAACGGGTCCCAGGAGCGAGGACGGGACCCAGGAGCGAGGCGGAGACCCAGGAGCAAGGACGAGACCCCAAGAGCGAGGACGATGCCCCAGGAGCGAGGACGGGGCCCAGGAGCGAGGATGAGGCCCCAGGAGTGAGGACGAGGCCCCAGGGGTGAGGACGAGGCCCCAGGTGCAAGGACGAGGCCAAGAGCGAGGACGGGGCCCAGGAGCGAGGACGAGGCCCAGGAGCGAGGATGAGGCCCAGGAGCGAGGACGGGACCCAGGGGGGTGTACGGGACCCAGGGGCTAAAACTGGGCCCAGTAGCGAGGACGAGACCCAGGAGCGAGGACGGGAACCAGGAGCGAGGTCGGGACGCAGGAGCGAGGTCGAGGCCCAGGAGCGAGGCCAGGACCCAGGAGCGAGGATGGGACCCATGAGCGAGGTCGAGGCCCAGGAGCGAGGTCGAGGCCCAGGAGCAAGGACGAGGCCCAGGAGGGAGGAGGAGGCCCGGGAGCGAGGACGGGGCCCGGGAGCGAGGACAGGACCCAGGAGCGAAGTCAGGACCCAGGAGCGAGGACGGGACCCAGGGGCTGGAACGGGTCCCAGGAGCGAAGTGGAGACCCAGGAGCAAGGACGAGTCCCTAAGAGCGAGGACAAGGCCCCAGGAGCGAGGACGGGGCCCAGGAGCAAGGACGAGGCCCCAGGAGTGAGGACGAGGCCGCAGGGGTGATGACGAGGCCCCAGGTGCAAGGACGAGACCAAGAACAAGGACGGGGCCCAGGAGCGAGGACGGGACCCAGGAGCAAGGATGAGGCCCAGGAGCGAGGAGGAGGCCCTGGAGCGAGGACGAGGCCCAGGAGCGAGGACGGGACCCAGGAGCGAGGACAGGGCCCAGGACCGAGGCCAGGACCCAGGAGCGAGGACGGGACCCAGGAGCGAGGCCAGGAGCCAGGAGCGAGGACGGGATCCAGGAGCAAGGATGAGGCCCAGGAGCGAGGAGGAGGCCCTGGAGCGAGGACAAGGCCCAGGAGCGAGGACGGGACCCAGGAGCGAGGACGGGACCCAGGAGCGAGGCCAGGACCCAGGAGCGAGGACGGGACCCAGGAGCGAGGTCGAGGCCCAGGAGCGAGGACGGGACCGAGGAGCGAGGTCGAGGCCCGGGAGCGAGGTCGAGGCCCAGGAGCGAGGACGGGGCCCCGGAGCGAGGACAGGATCCAGGAGCGAGGTCGAGGCCCAGGAGCGAGGACGGGACCCAGAGGCGAGGACGGGACCCAGGAGCGAGGTCGAGGCCCAGGAGCGAGGTCGAGGCCCAGGAGCGAGGACGGGGCCCAGGAGCGAGGTCGGGACGCAGGAGCGAGGTCGAGGCCCAGGAGCGAGGACGGGACCCAGAAGTGAGGACGGGACCGAGGAGCGAGGTCGACGCCCAGGAGCGAGGTCGAGGCCCAGGAGCGAGGACAGGGCCCAGGAGCGAGGACAGGACCCAGGACCGAGGTCGAGGCCCAGGAGCGAGGACGGGACCCAGAAGCGAGGACGGGCCCCAGGAGCGAGGACGGGGCCCAGGAGCGAGGCGAGGTCCAGGAGCGAGGACGAGGCCCTGGAGCGAGGACGAGGCCCCAGGAGTGAGGACGAGGCCCCAGGAGCGATGAAAGGCCCCAGGAGCGAGGACGAGGCCCCAGGGGCGAGGACTGGGCCCAGGAGCGAGGACGGGGCCCCAGGGGTGAGGACGAGGCCCCAGGGGTGAGGACGAGGCCACAGGGGCGAGGACAAGGCCAGAAGCGAGGATGGGGCCCCAGGGGCGAGGACGAGGCCAGGAGTGAGGACGAGGCCCCAGGGGCGAGGACGAGGCCCCAGGGGCGAGGACAAGGCCAGGAGCGAGGACGGGTTCCCAGGAGCGAAGACGTGGCCCAGGAGCGAGATCGGGACCCAAGAGCGAGGACGGGACCCAGGGGCTGGAACGGGTCCCAGGAGCGAGGACGGGACCCAGGAGCGAGGTGTAGACCCAGGAGCAAGGACGAGTCCCTAAGAGCGAGGACGAGGCCCCAGGAGCGAGAACGGGGCCCAGGAGCGAGGACGGGACCCAGGAGCGAGGACGGGGCCCAGGAGCGAGGACTAGACCCAGGAGCGAGGATGAGGTCCACGAGCGAGGGGGAGACCCAGGAGCGAGGACGAGGCCCAGGAGCGAGGACGAGGCCCCAGGAGCGAGGACGAGGCCCCAGGAGCGAGGCGAGGTCCAGGAGCGAGGGCGAGGCCCAGGAGCGAGGACGAGGCCCCAGGAGTGAGGACGAGGCCCCAGGAGCGAGGACGAGGCCCCAGGGGCGAGGACGAGGCCCCAGGAGCGAGGCGAGGTCCAGGAGCGAGGGCGAGGCCCAGGAGCGAGGACGAGGCCCCAGGAGTGAGGACGAGGCCCCAGGAGCGAGGACGAGGCCCCAGGGGCGAGGACTGGGCCCAGGAGCGAGGACGGGGCCCCAGGGATGAGGACGAGGCCCCAGGGGTGAGGACGAGGCCACAGGGGCGAGGACAAGGCCAGGAGCGAGACGGGGCCCCAGGGGCGAGGACGAGGCCAGGAGTGAGGACGAGGCCCCAGGGGCGAGGACGAGGCCCCAGTGGTGAGGACAAGGCCAGGAGCGAGGACGGGTTCCCAGGAGCGAGGACGAGGCCCCAGGGGCGAGGTCGGGACCCAGGAGCGAGGAAGTGGCCCAGGAGCGAGGTCGGGACTCAGGAGCGAGGACGGGACCCAGGGGCTGGAACGGGTCCCAGGAGCGAGGACGGGACCCAGGAGCGAGGACAGGGCCCAGGACCGAGGCCAGGACCCAGGAGCGAGGCCAGGACCCAGGAGCGAGGACGGGATCCAGGAGCAAGGATGAGGCCCAGGAGCGAGGAGGAGGCCCTGGAGCGAGGACGAGGCCCAGGAGCGAGGACGGGACCCAGGAGCGAGGACAGGGCCCAGGAGCGAGGCCAGGACCCAGGAGCGAGGACGGGACCCAGGAGCGAGGCCAGGACCCAGGAGCGAGGAAGGGACCCAGGAGCGAGGTCGAGGCCCAGGAGCGAGGACGGGACCGAGGAGCGAGGTCGAGGCCCGGGAGCGAGGTCGAGGCCCAGGAGCGAGGACGGGGCCCAGGAGCGAGGACAGGATCCAGGAGCGAGGTCGTGGCCCAGGAGCGAGGACGGGACCCAGAGGCGAGGACGGGACCCAGGAGCGAGGTCGAGGCCCAGGAGCGAGGTCGAGGCCCAGGAGCGAGGACAGGACCCAGGAGCGAGGACAGGACCCAGGAGCGAGGACGGGGCCTAGGAGCGAGGACGGGACCCAGGAGCGAGGACCGGACCCAGGAGCGAGGTCGAGGCCCAGGAGCGAGGACGGGACCCAGAAGCGAGGACGGGACCCAGGAGCGAGGTCGAGGCACAGGAGCAAGGACGGGGCCCAGGAGCGAGGACGGGACCCAGGAGCAAGGACGGGGCCCAGGAGCGAGGACAGGACCCAGGAGCGAGGTCGAGGCCCAGGCGCGAGGACGGGACCCAGAAGCGAGGACGGGACCCAGGAGCGAGGTCGAGGCCCAGGAGCGAGGACGGGGCCCAGGAGCGAGGTCGAGGCCCAGGAGCGAGGACGGGGCCCAGGAGCGAGGTCGGGGCCCAGGAGCGAGGTCGAGGCCCAGGAGCGAGGTCGAGGCCCAGGAGCGAGGACGGGGCCCAGGAGCGAGGACGGGGCCCAGGAGCGAGGTCGGGGCCCAGGAGCGAGGTCGAGGCCCAGGAGCGAGGTCGAGGCCCAGGAGCGAGGACGGGGCCCAGGAGCTAGGTCGGGGCCCAGGAGTGAGGTCGAGGCCCTGGAGCGAGGACGGGGCCCAGGAGCGAGGACGGGACCCAGGAGCGAGGTCGAGACCCAGGAGCGAGGTCGGGACGCAGGAGCGAGGTCGAGGCCCAGGAGCGAGGCCAGGACCCAGGAGCGAGGATGGGACCCAGGAGCGAGGTCGAGGCCCAGGAGCGAGGTCGAGGCCCAGGAGCAAGGACGAGGCCCAGGAGGGAGGAGGAGGCCCTGGAGCGAGGACGGGGCCCAGGAGCGAGGACGGGACCCAGGAGCGAAGTCAGGACCCAGGAGCGAGGACGGGACCCAGGAGCGAGGTCGGGATCCAGGAGCGAGGTCGAGGCCCAGGAGCGAGGACGGGGCCAGGAGCGAGGTCGAGGCCCGGGAGCGAGGTTGAGGTCCAGGAGCGAGGTCGAGGCCCAGGAGCGAGGTCGAGGCTCAGGAGCGAGGTCGGCACCCAGGAGCGAGGTCGAGGTCCAGGAGCGAGGTCGAGGCCCAGGAGAGAGGTCGAGGCCCAGGAGCGAGGACGGGGCCCAGGAACGAGGACGGGACCCAGGAGCGAAGTCAGGACCCAGGAGCGAGGACGGGACCCAGGAGCGAGGTCGGGATCCAGGAGCGAGGTCAAGGCCCAGGAGCGAGGACGGGGCCCCAGGGATGAGGACGAGGCCCCAGGGCTGAGGACGAGGCCACAGGGGTGAGGACAAGGCCAGGAGCGAGACGGGGCCCCAGGGGCGAGGACGAGGCCAGGAGTGAGGACGAGGCCCCAGGGGCGAGGACGAGGCCCCAGTGGTGAGGACAAGGCCAGGAGTGAGGACGGGTTCCCAGGAGCGAGGACGAGGCCCCAGGGGCGAGGTCGGGACCCAGGAGCGAGGAAGTGGCCCAGGAGCGAGGTCGGGACTCAGGAGCGAGGACGGGACCCAGGGGCTAGAACGGGTCCCAGGAGCGAGGACGGGACCCAGGAGCGAGGCGGAGACCCAGGAGCAAGGACGAGACCCCAAGAGCGAGGACGATGCCCCAGGAGCGAGGACGGGGCCCAGGAGCGAGGATGAGGCCCCAGGAGTGAGGACGAGGCCCCAGGGGTGAGGACGAGGCCCCAGGTGCAAGGACGAGGCCAAGAGCGAGGACGGGGCCCAGGAGCGAGGACGAGGCCCAGGAGCGAGGATGAGGCCCAGGAGCGAGGACGGGACCCAGGGGGGTGTACGGGACCCAGGGGCTAAAACTGGGCCCAGTAGCGAGGACGAGACCCAGGAGCGAGGACGGGAACCAGGAGCGAGGTCGGGACGCAGGAGCGAGGTCGAGGCCCAGGAGCTAGGCCAGGACCCAGGAGCGAGGATGGGACCCATGAGCGAGGTCGAGGCCCAGGAGCGAGGTCGAGGCCCAGGAGCAAGAACGAGGCCCAGGAGGGAGGAGGAGGCCCGGGAGCGAGGACGGGGCCCGGGAGCGAGGACAGGACCCAGGAGCGAAGTCAGGACCCAGGAGCGAGGACGGGACCCAGGGGCTGGAACGGGTCCCAGGAGCGAAATGGAGACCCAGGAGCAAGGACGAGTCCCTAAGAGCGAGGACAAGGCCCCAGGAGCGAGGACGGGGCCCAGGAGCAAGGACGAGGCCCCAGGAGTGAGGACGAGGCCGCAGGGGTGAGGACGAGGCCCCAGGTGCAAGGACGAGACCAAGAACGAGGACGGGGCCCAGGAGCGAGGACGGGACCCAGGAGCAAGGATGAGGCCCAGGAGCGAGGAGGAGGCCCTGGAGCGAGGACGAGGCCCAGGAGCGAGGACGGGACCCAGGAGCGAGGACAGGGCCCAGGACCGAGGCCAGGACCCAGGAGCGAGGACGGGACCCAGGAGCGAGGCCAGGACCCAGGAGCGAGGACGGGATCCAGGAGCAAGGATGAGGCCCAGGAGCGAGGTCGAGGCCCAGGAGCGAGGACAGGGCCCAGGACCGAGGCCAGGACCCAGGAGCGAGGACGGGACCCAGGAGCGAGGCCAGGACCCAGGAGCGAGGAAGGGACCCAGGAGCGAGGTCGAGGCCCAGGAGCGAGGACGGGACCGAGGAGCGAGGTCGAGGCCCGGGAGCGAGCTCGAGGCCCAGGAGCGAGGACGGGGCCCAGGAGCGAGGACAGGATCCAGGAGCGAGGTCGTGGCCCAGGAGCGAGGACGGGACCCAGAGGCGAGGACGGGACTCCTTTCTTGAATAGAGGAGTTACATTTGCGGTTTTCCAATCCGCTGGAACCACTCCAGAATCCAGGGAATTTTGGTAGATTACAACCAACGCATCCATTATCTCTGCAGTCACTTCTTTTAAAACCCCAGGATGCAGGCTATCATGTCCAGGGGACTTGTCAGCTTTTAGTCCCATTAGTTTGCCTAGTACTTTTTCTCTAGTGATAGTGATTGTTTTAAGTTCCTCCCTCCCTACAGCCCCTTCATTATCAATTATTATTGGAATGCTTTTAGTGTCTTCTACCGTGAAGACTGATACAAAATATTTGTTCAAAGTCTCTGCCATTTCTCTGTTTCCCATTATTAATTCCCCAGTCTCATCCTGTAAGGGACCAACATTTAGTTGAGCTACTCTCTTCCTTTTTATATACCTGTAGAAGCTCTTACTGTCTGTTTTTATATTTTTTAGCTAGTATACTCTCATAATCTATCTTCTCCCTCTTTGTTATTTTTTAGTCATCCTTTGCTGGTTTCTAAAAATTTCCCAATCCTCTGGCCTACCACTAATCATTGCAACATTGTATGCCTTTTCCTTCAATTTGATACCATCCTTAACTTCCTTAGTTATTCATGGATAGTTCATCCTTCTCATACAGTCTTTCTTTCTCACTGGAATAAACCTTTGCTGAGAGTTATAAAATATCTCCTTAAATGTCTGCCACTGCTTATCTACCATCTTACCCTTTAATCTATTTTACCAGTCCACTTTAGCCAACTCTGTCTTCATACCTTTGTAATTGCCTTTATGACACTAGTTTCAGACACAAGTTTCTCAACCTCAAACTGAATTTGAAATTCAATCATGCTATGATCAATCTTCCCTAGAGGATCCTTTACAATGATATAATTAATTAATCCTGTCTTATTACACATTACCAGATCTAAAATAGCCTGCTCCCTGGTTGGTTCCACAAATTATTGTTCTAAGAAACCATCCCGAATACATTCTATGAACTCGTCCTCAAGGCTACCCTTGCCAATTTGATTTGTCCAATCTATGTGAAGATTAAAATCGCCCATGATTATTACAGTACCTTTCTTACAAGCCTCCATTATTTCTTGATTTATACTCTGTCCTACAGTGTAGCTACTGTTAGGGGGTCTACAGACTATTCCCACCAGTGACTTCTTTCCCTTACTATTTCTTATCTCCACCCAAACTGATTCTACATCATGATCTTCTGAGCCAATATCATTTCTCACCACTGTACTGATCTCATCCTTTATTAACAGAGTTACCTCACCTCCTTTTCCTTTCTGTCTGTCCTTCCGAAATATCAAAAACCCCTGAAGTTCCCAGCCTTGGTCATCTTGCAACGACGTCTCTGTAATGGCTATCAGATCATATCCATTTATTTCTATTGTGCCGTCAGCTCATCTATCTTGTTACAAATGCTGTGTGCATTCAGATAAAGAGCCTTTAATTTTGTCTTTTTACCATTTTTCTCTACTCTGACCCTATTTGCTGGTGCACTCTTATGCATGTATGCTCTGTCTCTTCCTGTCACACTCTGGTTCTCATTACCCCTATCACTACCCTGCACTGTTACCTTTTCTTTTCTCTTGGGCTTGGACACCCTCTTGTCCCTGACCATGGACCCAATTTGAAGTATTTAACCTAAGGGTGTGACTGCCTCCTGGAACACAGTGTCCAGGTAACTCTCCCCCTCCCTGATGTATTGCAGTGTCCGAAGCTCGGGCTCCAGCTCATCAACTCTGAGCCGAAGTTCCTTGAGCTGCAGACACGTTCTGCAGATGTGGTCGCTATGGATCACACTGGGGTCCACCAGCTCCCACATGCTACAGCTGCAACACATCACCTGCCCTGCCCTCTCTATTGTATTTTATTTAACTAATTAGGTTTTCAAGTTCGGAATATCAGTTAATTGTCTATATGTATTTTTAAATCTAAAATCACAGCTCTTAATTTAAACAAATGCCCTAGTTTAGAAAAGAATTTGTGCACAGCAAGCTCCCACAAACAGCAATGAGATAATAACCAGATCAGGGGCTAGAAATTTGTCTCGGGGGCGGTGGCACAGAACAGGCGGTATCAGATCGGCCACCGTTATACACAGTGCCTGATATTCAGTTCCATTGCAGTCATAACGGGCGTAGAACAGGCAGCTGATCTGATTTTGCACCACCGTTAAGACAAATTTCAAGTCCAATCTGTTTTAGTGATGTTGGTTGAGGGATAGATATTGGCCAAGACACCACGAAGAACTCCAATACAAAAGCAAAATACTGCGGATGCTGGAAATCTGAAATATAATCAGAAAATGCTGGAAATGCTCAGCAGGCCAGGCAGCATCTGTGGAGAGAGAAACAGAGTTAACGTTTCAGGTCGATGACCCTTCGTCAGAACTGGAGATGGAACAGGTTTTTAATTCTCCGCTCCACTCCCACTCAGACCTCACCATCCTCGGCCTCTTACACTGTTCCAATGAAGCTCAACGAACAGCACCTCATCTTTTGATTAGGCACTTTACAGCCTTCTGGACTCAACATAGAGTTCAACAATTTCAGACCATAACCTCGGCCCCTATCCTTTTTTTCCCATTTATTTTATTTTTTCTCTCCCATGTGGCAGCTGTCTTTCATTCTGCCAGTGCCATTTACTCTTTATCTAGAGCCAGCGTTTGTTTCTTAACTTGTCCTATTACCTTCTCCTTTTGCCTTGCACCATCCCTTAATCTCCCTTAACTTCTCCTGCCTTCCATCCTATCACAGACCTTCCCTTTTGTTCTTTCCACCCCTCCCCCCTTTCTCTGCCTTTACACTTACTTAAAAACCTGTTCCATCTCCAGCTTTTTCCAGTTCTGATGAAAGATCATCGACCTGAAATGTTAACTCTGTTTCTCTCTCCACAGATGCTGCCGGACCTGCTGAATATTTCCAGCATTTTCTGTTTTTATTTACCACAAAGAACTCCCCTGCTCTTCTTCGAAATAGTGCCGTGGGATCTTTTACGTCCACCTAAGAAAGCAGACGGGCCTTGGATTAATGTCTCATCAGAAAGTCGGCACCTGCAACAGTGCAGCTGCAGTGTCAGCCTAGATTTTGGTGCTGAAGTCTCTGGAGTGGGACTATGAACCCACAACCTTCTGACTCTGAGGTGAGAGTGCGGCCCACTGAGCCACAGCTGATGCCTAACCTAATTCCTCAATTTAATTTAAGGGTGTTAAGCATTTGTATCTTAGCATCTCATGATGTCAGTAAATCCTGTTATTGTTAGGCCAAGGGTTCCACAGCTAAAGAGGCTTTATTAAAGGTTTTCTTTGTAGAAAAGCCAAGGGGAAGGTAGGGTTGGCAACTCTGGTTGGATGTATTCCTAGAGGTTGCTGTCTCCTACTGGCTCACCCCCACCATTGGTCTACCAACACGTCCATCCTCGCAGGCCCTGCCTTCCCAAGCCCATTGAGAAGCAGACTCTTCATTACCCAATTAAATGATTCTCAACTTGTCAAACAGCACGTTTTCCAGCCTCCAATTTTTTTGTCGCTAATAAGCGAAAGTGTTAAAAAAAAAAATTTTTTTTTAAACACACCGTTTTTTAATGTCCTGATGATTTTTCTTCTGGGTTGCTTGCAGGAGTGTCATTCTTCAATTCCTGGAGACTCCAGGGCAATCCTGGAAGGTTGGCAACCCTAGGTGAAGGGCCAAGGCCCACAGTGCAGGACAATAGAAAGAGTGAGAGAGACGGCAAGGAATGAGGAATTGGGTGAGGCAGAGCTCGGATTTTGGAAGGATGGAGAGACTGAGAGAAGTACCAGCAAAGCTAGTGCTTTCAGTCAGGGCGGAGAGCTAGCTGGTTGGTATAGGCCACCAGACACCAGAAGGTGACTCAGCATTTCAGGAATCTCTGCCCTCCCACCCACGTCACATTCCGTTCCTGATATACGGTTACACCATTCCAGCTCAAGGCCGCACGCTCCTGGGCAAACAAAAAGTGACCGCTCCTTAACCACAGCACAGCAGGGTTTAATGCATCCCCCCAACCCCCGCCCTATCAGAAAGAGCCTTGCTCACCTGCCTGCCAAAAGCCCATTTCCTGGAAATATGGGCATGTTTCTGAAAGCAGCTCGCTGGGGGACTTTCAAGAGGGAGATGGCAGATTGCAGCAGGTGCAAGTGCCTTTGGCAGTCAGTTCCCTGCTTTGGCCCTGTTATATTATTATGTTGTTTGACAGTGAGTGCACAGCTCTTAACACTCAACAGTCAATACAGTTGATGCGGGAAAAGTGGATGTATGGAAGCAATTCCAGTGAAGCAAGGGAGCTCCTGAGCTTCGAGACTTCACACAGATGCTTACTTTGGTGCAATATAACACTCTAAAGAGCCCCTTGCTTCAGTCTCGGCACTTAACTGTTTTTATAAAATGTCTCTCGGTCATTGCCCAACACCTGTGCCTCAAGAAGCTATATCTAAAGAATTGGCTACAATCAGGGGCTGACTCTGGATGTGACACGTGAGACCATCTAACAGATTGCAAGCCTGACTTTGACACAAGACAGAAAACCAATTATTAATTAATTTAATTCAAGCACAGTTAATGGTTATGGACAACTGACATTTTGCATGAGATTTGAAGACTACTAATTATTAGTGACAAACATATTATAGCAAAAATGACAATTGTTTGATGTTACTTCTTCCTTATCAGTCTCTGTTTAACCTGGTTATCTCAGTTACTGGAGGCAGAGTTAGTGTATGAAGCCAGGAGAAGGTAGGAGGACATTTGGGAAATAGTGTCCATTACTTAATTAGGATCACAGTGAAAATAGCTAAACTAAAGGAGAGGTCAAAGACAACGGCTTTGAACTGGAAATTAGCAAATTTCAGTGGGATGAAAAGGAACTAGACCAGAATAATTAATTGGAAAAATGGCAGATCAAACAGATGGAAGATACTTAAATACAAGATGGCGCTGACAAGGATTAAAGAGGGAGAATTAAATGTTGGAATTCTATGGATAGATGGAGAAGTTCCAGCAAACATAAGACATAAAAAGGAGACATATGATAAACATCGGGAGAATAATACAGAAGAAATCTATGAGAAATATACAAGATGTAGGAGGGGAGTTTAAGGCCGAGAATTTCCTCAGGACTTCTCCTGCTGCATCATCGTAACTTCGATGGAAATGGGGTTTCCGTCAATCTTACACCGAAGTTACACTGACTGATTGGAAGAAGCCTCGAGGAAATTCCCCATGCAGGAAGGGTAAGAGGGAGAACGACTGAAGGTCGACATAAAAATAAATTGCGAGGGTTTTTTCTAAGCACATAAGAAGTAAAATAAGAGTCAAAGAAGGGGTGGAACCACTTAGGGGTGATGGGGGAATGGCGCAAATGCTGAATAAGTATTTTGCATCAGTTTCTACAGAGGAATAAGAAAGAGTAACTGTAGGAGTTCCCAAGGAGAAAATGGAACAGCCACTACTGGAGATAGGTATTCAAAAGGAAAATGCATGAAAAAGTTAATGGGATTATGAGAAGGAAATTCAGCAGGCCCAGATGGTAATCAATCACAGAATATCAAGGAAGTCGGGGAGGAGATAGCAGAGCCACCAACTGAAATATTCCAAAAGTATTTGAAAAGGGTTTGAAATGTTATACCACAGTCCGAGAAAGGGATAAACCAGAGCATTATAGAAACAATAGAACCAGAGATTTACAGCAGAGAAGGAGGCCATTCAGGCCATTCTGTCTATGCTGGCTCTTTGCTAGAGTTGCAACGGCCTTTGGTGGGCCTCCTTGGTTCCATCTGCACGACGCAGGCTCCGACCAGATCCGACCTAAAATGGCAATCTATGTACATCATAGGATGCCGATTTCCATATTGAAAGGGGCCCATCGCTCGGCAGTAGGCTCCTTTCAACAGCAGTGGCACCCTTACTGCTGAATCAGAAGGTTGTGGGTTCAAATCCCACTTCAGAGATGTGAGCACAAAATCCAGGCTGATATTTTGTTGCAGTGCTGAGGGAGTGCTGCAATGTCGGAGGTGCCGTCTTTCGGATGAGATGTTAAACCAAGGCCCCGTCTGCCCTCTCAGGAGGATGTAAAAGATCCCATGGAACTATTCAAAGAAGAGCAGGGGAGTTCTCTCCAATGTCCTGGCTAATATTTATGTCTCAACCAACATCACTAAAACAGATGATCTGATCATTTTCTCAGTGCTGTTTGTGGGAGCTTGCTGCATGAAAATTGTCTGCCGCATTTCCTACATTACAACAGTGACCATACTTCAAAAGTACTTAATTGGCTGTAAAGCCCTTTGGGACATCCTGAGGTGCAAGGGGTTCTCCTCTTTGGATCGCAGAGGTTTCTCTCTCTAGAGGCCTCTCTCTCCCTCTTGCACAGTAAAACCTTGAGTGGTTTGACCCACACACCCCTTAGGTTCTAGACACTGGAATTAGATGCAGGAACTACAATGCAGAGAATACTCTTATAGACCAAGTTTAATGAAACAAAATGAAATTTTATTGCATAAGGAAAAACAAATCAAATGCAAGCAAATAAGAGGGTACATGGGAGGGAAAAACAAATCAAAATACAGTACTAACTAAAATAGATACAGGCATATTATACTTTACAAACGTCACCATGAAATGGGGAAACACATGAAACATCAAGGGACAACAACTCATGTTAATTATACCCAAAATGCCCACCCCCTTAAACCTATCTAGATCTGATTATGAAGGGCCAGAAACATGCTCACCAATCCAGTTGGAAAAATATAGAGTTTTGAAACAAGTCTGCGTTTTGATCCCCTCAGGCGTCCTGTTTCCGCGTGGTCAGTGGAGCCACATCAAGCTGCGCTACACTTCTCTCATGGGCAGGCTGGATACTGGCAGGCCTGGATATCAGCGGGGACGGAGACCATCTGTTTGACCACGGTTGGAGAGGTCTCTAGCTGGTTACCATTTTCATATGGGTTTCCTCTGTAGGGCTGCTGCCCTTTTGTCTCGTCAGCGGCCCGGGGTTTGTCGACGATCTCCTGATGGTTACCCCGGGGCAGGACGCAGACTCGAATCACCTTCTTGATGGCTGCCTCATTTTCTTCTTCTTCAATCCTTCCGAGCTGGTGATCTGTGAAGGAGGATGATGAGCCCCCTGATAGCTACCGATGGCTACCCCGGGACTCCAAATATACTTCTCAAGAGAAACCTTTATCTCCCGCCAAATCAAGGTTAGTCTTTGTTTAACTTTTGGTGGGCTTGTATCACAACGGGGTAGTTATTATATTTAAACTGCTTTCGGGATGGCCGGTGATGGCCATCTCTGGTCTGGAATGACCCTGCATTGTTTTGAATGTCTTCTTGATGTCTTTAATGGGTCTTTGATGCTCCCCTTATATATGAATATAAAACTGTTTCCCTTTGTCTGGGTAAACATTTAGATGGCCTTTATCTACAGGCCGATCTGACTGGATCTGCATCCAATCCATATGTATGTGTTTGTGTCTGGTTTCGTTTTCTCAGAAACGGCTTCCAGAACTTACTGTGGGCTGAATCCACAAAGGCTGTCTGGGGACTGCAGGATCCATTTTAAAGTGTCCAAAAAGCTAGTCACGGGGTCTGGTGGCCATTTTATATGCCCCTTTTTCCTGGGCTTCTTTTAAAACAGTCTTTAAAACAAGGCCTCTTCTGCCAATAGACCCTTATAATACAATGTTCAATTTTGCGGATCTTACAGTCCCCCCTGATGATACTATAACTTGCTTGAAGTATCATAATTCTGGGTGAGCAAAATTTTCTGACTCTCCATAATTAAACCATCCCCAGTATTTACCTATCTATGACCCCACGACACATGCATTTCCCGTTTCAGAAGACCTACAGTGTACATTAAGCATCTATAGATGGCAATACATTGGATTTAAAATCTGACACACTCATTTCCAGGCATGGAGGGGGGCCTAATACCCCTACACCACCTGGTTCATACACATTATCTTTTATTAACAACAACTCGCTTAATAAATCTTCAATAATAAAAATAAAGTACACACATAAAATTGCACATGAATAAACATCAAACATAGAGGAGGGAGGGAAACTTTAACTTTATACATAGCAGCAAAAATCTAAACAGGTGTCTCCTCGTCTACCCGCACATAATGTTCTCTCCATCCTCCTCTGTTCTCATACTTCTGCGAATGTCTGACCTTTTTACAGTGTACAAACAGTAAGTAAATCACAATGAAAACCTAACACACTACAAGGATGTGAGAGGCTATCCTAATCCAAGAAGAGACTTCTATATTAGTGAACAGATCCCACCACGGTGGGGTTACTATATCTAATATGTTTGCCCCTATCTCTAAAGTCTTCTGCTCCAGTGTGTAAAAATGTTTCTGTGAAACGACAACGGCTTTTAATATCTTGGTGAGGTGTTCAGGGAGAGGGGGAATGATATAGCCAAAATGTGCAATGAATCGTTGCAGATCGGTGAAATTTTCTTTGACAGTGAGGTGAACAGTGGAAGGTTCAGGAATGGGGACAATTCGCTCTTGGGCCACTTGAACTTCTGCCTTGGGTTTGAAGCAGAAACTGCTGTCACTCACTTGGTACAGCACCTGACCTGTGGGCACTAATACCAATCCGTTCCCGGGTCCTTTGGTAGTAGTGGGGCACCCTTCCTTGCGGGCTTTGGCTACCGGAATCGTGGGCAGGGGCTTGCGGGGGCGGGTGATGAGCTCAGTGGCGTTTACTGGGATCTGAGAGTATGGGACTCCGCACGCCCATGTGCTGACGTCCCACCTCATCCCTTTTCCAGCATCCTGCCACTGCCTTTGGAAAAAGATGGAGACGCCTGTGGGGCAGGCGCGTTCTGAACCCCACATACAGATGTAAATCCCCTCATCTGGTTCCCACCATTTGTCCCAAAAGACACTCAATCCCCCATGAGTCCCCGTAATAGTCCGATGGGTATTGTTACCCAGTCTCTCCCAATCGGCCGTGGAGTTCTTCATGGTTTTGCTCAACTTGCGCAACCACCACCATCGGTTCAAAGGAACATGTCCCGTACATTGCAAACAAATCCTTTTTCCGACGGTAACGCTGACTCTGGGTGCGATGATCCTCACTCGGGGACACATTAGAGAAGTCTCTCTGTACTTAAAACCGAACTGGCTGGAGTATTCCGTAGAGTTTGACCCCAACCATCCTGGCCACCTCCCTTCGTGAAAATAGGTGGCTGTCTCCTCAACGTCACGCGTGCCCGACCCATCGGTCGCGATGGGGGCTGTGTCCCCGGAACATCCATAAACTATGGAATCCTTGGTGTGGCCCCAATAGGCCCAGCTACACCCGATCACCGTGAACGCGATGAGAATCTTCTCCATTATCTCTTTGGTTCCTGTAACAAATTAAACGATACAGCCAGGCTCCCGAGAGACTCTGGCCTAGGTGAAGGCATGATCGGGTCTTTCGACCTCGATCCCAAACAACACACATGCTGGGCAGATTCCAAACTACTTATAACACTAATCACTTTAATATTTACACACCTTAAACTTAATTAAACTTAAACTTAACTTTTGTACAGCGCCGCCCGTCCCCGGGCGGCTTGCCTAATCCCTGTTTGGACTGCAGCTCGCCGCTCCTTGTGGCGGGGCTGCACTGACCTGTGGCTTGGGTCCCCCGCAGCCTTTTGCTGTCAATTGGGGACTGCGTTTTGCCAGGGATTTCCCAAGTCGGCGTTTACTGAAATTGGGGGAATCGGGCCAAGGTTTTACCGGCTGAGGCATTCGAGACGACCTGCGAAGAGGTACTTTGGGCGTGGCTCCCTTAGCGAGTGGACCTTCGGTTGGGACTTTAGCCCTCACAGCCCGTGGCACCTCCACGGCTGCCGGCTTCAGCTCCCTTCCCTCAGGCTTCGCCCCTATGGGATTTGGGTCTGTGGCAGACGACTCCTCCTCACCTGTCCCTACAGGTGGAGGATCTCCGCCACCAATTTCTACCTCCCCTAAGCTTGAGTCGAGGGTGGGATCTCCGTCCTCCGACTCCACCTCCTCCAGAATCGTGTCAAGGGCGGGGCCTAGCTGTTCGGGCTCCCCCCCCGATGGCGGTCGGATCAGGAGTAGGGCCTTGGTCTTCGGGCTCCTCCTCGTCCGAGTCCCAGGCCATTGGGGAAACCTCCCAGGTGGGCGGGACAGCTTCTCCCTCCAAGCAGGCTGCGGTTCCAGCCTGTGTGGTCTGTGACTTGTTGCACGCCTCAGGCTGAGGAATTTTACCCTCAGACCTGGCTTCAGTTGCTGGTTCTTTTGCACCCGTCTTAAACAGTTTGCACTGATTGATTTGAAACCATTTAGTGCGCCGGGGCAACTTCACTGCGTAAACCATGGGGCTGGCTTTGTCTACAATACTGTAGGGCCCCATGTACAGTGGTTCTAAACTCCCCACTCGGGCATAGTTTCTCACCATGACCTGATCTCCAATTTCCCATTCCTGTGCCTTACGGGGTTCGAGCAGCAGTCGGTTGCCCTGATGCCGCTTTCCCATGTTCCCAGCCGCTTGCCCATAAACCTGTTTCAGGTGCTCCAAAAGGGTCCGGGCAAACTTGTCCCGATTCACCTCTCGGAGCTGACCCTCAGTGAGCACCGGGGCTAGTACATGGGTGGGGGTTCGCATGACTCTGCCAGTCATTAATTCGTGCGGGGAGTACCCCGTACTTTTAGACTGGCTAGCCCGGATCCCCATGAGGACCAGAGGCAAGGCTTCCGCCCATTTCTGGGGCGAGCCCATCGTCTCTTTCCTCAACTTTTCTTATAAGGTGCGGTTCATGCGTTCCACAATCCCGGATGACTGAGGATTGTGGGCCACGTGCCACTTCCCTTCGATGCCCAGGAGCATGAGGGTGTCCTGCATCACTTGGCCGGTGAAATGACTCCCTCGGTCGGACTCCACGAATCGTGGTAGCCCCCACCGCGAGAACACTTCCCGGACCAAGATCCTGGCAGTACTAAGTGCTGTGGCTGTTCTACATGGGAAGGCTTCTACCCACTTGGTGAACACAGCCACCAGGACAAGGCAATACTTATAGCCTCCCTGGGCGGTGGGCAGGGGCCGATGTAGTCGACCTGTATCGACTGCCATGGTCCCTCTACCCTCCTGACATGTCCCATGGGTACCTTCCTTTTCTGGGGGTCTGGGTTGTTTGCAGCGCACACAAGACAATTAGCGCAGAACTCGCGGTCATCGTCCCGAAGTCCCGGCCACCATCCCGCCTGTCCTACCTGTTGCCAGGTGACCTCAGGCCCGGGGTGTCCTGCTCCTGGACCCTCATGGGCCAGTTGAAGGAATTCCTTCCGGTGCTGCTGCGGCACAACCCACTGTTCCCCTTGGAACAGCATGCCTTCCTTGATGGAGAGGGCTGCTGTACCGTACGGACCCTCTACTTCTTTGCCCTCAGTTATGGCATTGATGACTGTTTTTAGGGCGGGATCTAGGGTTTGGACGGTCTTGAGGTCTGGGGGCAGCATCACCCCTGTGGTCCCCTGTGTCCCATCCCTGCCTTGGATGACTGCCACGGGTTTGGACCCATAGGGATCCCAGAAAATGCCGGTTCGGGCATCCTCTCTGGCTAGCACATCCGCTTGCTGATTACCCTGGTTGCGGGGTTCCGTGGAGGAATGAGCCTTTACCTTGTGGATAAAGACTTCCCCTTCCTCCCCCACTGCAGCCAGGATCTTTTCTAAAAGGGGCTTTATGATCAAGGGTCGCCCGTCCGCAGAGGTATATCCGCGGCGGGACCAGATGGCTAGGTGCTCCGTACACGAGTTGCATGTGAACATGCTGTCCGAGCAAATCGTGTATGGGGTGGGGAAGATTTCGGGGTGTGTAACGACGTACACTACCACGGACAGTTCAGCCTGCTGGGCGCTAATAGTGCTGGGGAGCTTAATCGCCAGGGCAATGTCTGCCGTGGGGTCATAAACTCCACACCCCGTGAGTCGCTCACCAGCGGATACCGTGCTACGTAGCGTCTACGTAGATCTCGCGGCCCGTGGGATGTATCCCAGCCCGTAATCCTACGTTCACTTCCCATACCCCCTCTACAGAACACCGATGGGCTGTTCCGGGATATACCATGTTGGCCGCGAGCTTGGGCTCGCAGAGACCCTTTACCTTCAGCTCCATCTGTGAAAGGAGGAGGGTCCAGCGCGCAATGCGGGCACTGCTTACTGTCCCATCCTTAATCCTTCCATCCAGAAGCATCCGAGTGGGTGTGTGATGGGTGAGGAGAGTGATGGGAGAGGTGCCTGTGAAGATCAAAGACCTTTTCACAGCCCAATGTGTGGCCAAGAGATGCCGCTCGCAATTGGGAAAACTCCTTTCCACATCGGTGAGCACCCTGGAGGAATAAACCACCGGCCTCAGCTTGCCATGTCGCTCTTGAAGCAGTACAGCACCCAAGCTATCCCCGCTAGCCGCTACCTCCAGGAAAAACTCCTCCCCCCCATCTATGGCCCCCAGAGCTGGCGCGGTCTGCAAGTCCCTCTTGAGTTTTTCAAATGCTGCCTGACAACCCTCATCCCAGGACCACTCCACTCCTTTGTGTAGGAGTCGGATCAGCGGGGCTGCTGTGGCTGCATAATCCTCAATGAAGTCTCTGCAGTACCCGGTCAGTCCCAGAAAGGACCTCACACCCGATACGGTGGTGGGGATCGGTGGATCTTGTACCGATTCCCGTCTGGCCTTATCTATAGCTCTTTCACCAGCGCGGATGGTCAGACCCAGGAATTTTACTTCCCGCTGGCCGATCCGTGCCTTCTTTGGGTTCACTTTGAAACCCTTTCTGCCTAACAGCTCCAATAACTCAGCCAATAGTGGGCCATGCTCCTCTCTGGAATCTGTGAACAGGAGCAGGTCATCCACATACTGCACTAGCTGATTGGGCTGGCTGAACTCTTTTAAACTCCCTGCCATGCATTGATGGAAAATGCTGGGGCTGTTGTGGAAACCCTGTGGCAAGCAGTTCCAGGTGTACTGTTGCCCTTTAAAGGTAAAGGCAAACTTGTACTGATCCTCCCTCCTTAAAGGGATGGACCAAAACCCGTTGGAAATATCCAGCACCATGAACGTGGTCGCGGAGGCTGGAATATTCCCTATCAGGTCGGCAACTGCTGCTACCGTCGGCGCGCAGGCTGGGATGTTACTATTGAGGACTCTGTAGTCCACCGTGGCTCTCCAGGAATCGTCCGGCCTCCTCACCGGCCACAAAGGAGAGTTTACATGGGTGACTATCGGTCTCAACATGCCCTGCTGCACCAATGAAGACATTGCTGTCTCCATGTCGGGCTCCGTTTCCCGGGGGAAGTTGTACTGTTTTTGGGGTCGGGCCATGGGATCTCCGTCTACTCTGACCTCAAACCCGGTGAACCTCCCGCAATCGTGTTTGTGAGTGGCAAACGTAGTCAGGTGGTCTGACACGAATGCCTGCAGATCTTGTGGGATGCTTGCGACCATGAGCTCGAGGTCGTAGCCCTCTTTTGGCTTCACGGTGCACAGGGTCCCTCTTTCTCCTTTCCCTGGGATGATGACTACTTTGCCCTGTTTACCCTTGCCCGCTCCCCAAAGACAATGATTTCTTAGATCCACGAGGATCCCGTGTTCTGCCAAGAAATCGGACCCGAGGATCCCCTTTCCACCTTCCACCTCCCACTTCATCAGTATACACTTCCACTTGGTGCGGAGTGGTCCTAAATGAACTGAGAGGGGAATGGAAAATGCGCCAGCCTATTCCTTGCCTGTGAAGCCCGACAGAATATATGGAACCCCGGTGGTAGGGTCATCTGTGTGGATCA
This sequence comes from Somniosus microcephalus, assembly GCF_052327205.1. Taxonomy (NCBI): domain Eukaryota; kingdom Metazoa; phylum Chordata; class Chondrichthyes; order Squaliformes; family Somniosidae; genus Somniosus; species Somniosus microcephalus. The sequence goes on from NC_140999.1 coordinate 107,112,381, forward strand.
TGGTGCACTATGCCCCCGTATCCAACAGATAGATCCCTTTTACCTCCTCCACCTCCATCTCCACGAGGGGTCGCCTCCATATATCATATCGCAGCGCACACAAGTAAAGGGGCTGCGCCAGCTCCAGTCATTTGGGTGCAGCGGTCGGGGCTGCGGGAACAACGGGACCGGTGGTGGCTGCTATCTTCCCCTGCAAGATCATAAGAGACCGCATTTTCTCTAAAATTGATTCTATCGCAGCGGGGTCCATAGCTGCACCGGCTCCTTTTGCTGGGACAGGAGCTGCGGCTTGTGCTTGGGCTGGTGCTGCGGCGGTGGTCTGGGCTTGGGCTTGGGCTGCGGGAGATTTTCCCTTATTATTCTTCCACGGATTTTTACAGTCCTTGCACCAATGTCCATCCTTCCCACACCCATAGCAATTGAGCTTGGCTTGGGCAGGGCGATTCCCCTCCTGACGCCATTCCTTTTTACTTGGGGCTGCGGGTTTTGCCTCTTGCACCTTTCCCTTAGAGGGAGGTGTAATAATAATAAATAACTTCCGGATGAAGTTATGTGCACATCACTTCCTGTGAACTGTGAACTGTGAACTCTGTGCATACATCACTTCCTGTGCATACGTCACTTCCTGTGTTTGGACTAGTATAAATACTGAACTGCTCAGTATGGTAAAAGGGCTTCTCCTAGAGGCATGGTGAAGACCACTCTTGTATATAGTATAATTATAAGTTGCTTAAAGCTTACTTTAAAGTTCCTTGATGTGTGAGACTCCTTTTTACATCAATTTAAGCAGCTTAGTATTTACACTCACAAATACTAGATCTTCGGACAAACTCGGAGTTAAGGATCCAGGGAACCACCCATCATGGAAAACATCCTTAAACCTACTCGTCTGGACTTGGACCCAAACGCACCAGCAGCTGGCAGGGTATGGAAGCATTGGTACCGTACTTTTGAGAATTTTCTTGATGAATGTAAAGCGAATGCTTCTACTAAACTGAGGATACTTATCAACTATGTGACCCCAACAGTGTTTGAATATGTTGATGAATGGGATAATTACGATGAGGTGATCCGGGCACTTAAAACACTATATGCCAAGACCGCAAATGAGGTCTATGCTAGACATCTACTGGCCACAGCCCGACAAGGGCCAGGGGAATCGATTAACGAATTCCTTCAAGAACTTCGCAGGCTCAGCATAGATTGTAACTTTCAGGCAGCCTCGGCTGAGCTGTACCGCAAAGAAATGATTCGTGATGCTTTCATCTGCGGGATTGCCTCTCCATTTATACGCCAACGTCTACTAGAAAGTAAAACACGAGCTACAAAAGGCTTTTGACCTGGCTTGTTCTCTGGATTTGGCAAAGAAAAATGCAGACCTCTATCAGCTGCCCAGATCTCGATCTGCTGCTGTAACTGCAACCAGACAATTCAAGTGGCCTCAGGTGAACACTATCATGGAGGAATCTAATCCTGATGATAATTCTGATGAAGAAGAGGAGGATGACCCCACTTTAGCAGCCTCTTGGCAATCTAGGAAGGAATGCTTCTTTTGTGGAGATTCTTTTCACCCTAGGAAATTCTGCCCTGCTCGCAATGTGATCTGCAGTCATTGCGATAAAAAGGGACACTTTGCAAAAGTTTGCCAATCAAGAGCCTCTACGAGGGCCTATCCAGCTAAGGCCTACCGAACTGCCCCAATTAGGGCCTATCAAGATGCTCCGGCTAGGACCTATCAAGCTTCCTCTCGAGCTCTCTCCCGAAGAAGCACACCTAGAGTTTCAGCCACTCTCTGTGCAACCACACCAATTACAGCTGCTTGCCCACAGAACCTGTTTCATGCAGCTACAAAAGTTTCAATTAATGGGCATACCTTAGATGCCTTAATTGACTCAGGAAGTACTGATAGTTTCATTAGAGAACAGATTGTTGTGAAATTGAAACTACATATCTGCCCATCGGACCAGGCAATTGCGATGGCTCAGTCATCACTTAATACCAGAATCTCCAGCTTTTGTATTATTGATATGACACTTAATGGTCGCATGTATCCCTCCACCCGACTTTCGGTGCTCAAGGACTTATGTAGTGATCTCATCTTAGGGCTGGATTTTCAAAAACAGCATAAGAAACTCACCATTGAGTTCGGCGGATCCAAACTTGGACTTACTATTTCTAATATACTGTCTAAATTACCGTTTTGTGCATTATCAGCAGCTTCACTTGATGAACCCTCATTATTTGCCAGTATTCCTCCTCGATGCAACCCAATAATAACGAAATCGCGGCGCTTTAGTCAGGAAGACCAATCTTTTATTGAGGCTGAAATCTCTCGACTTTTAGCAGAGGATATCATCGAACCATGTTCGTCGCCCTGGCGGGCTCAAGTCGTCATCGTCAAGAACCCTCTAAAACCTCACAAACAATGACTATGCATTGATTATTCGCAAACCATCAATCAATATACTGACTTGGACGCCTACCCATTGCCACGCATTGATGATATGGTTAATAAACTGGCCGAATACAAAGTGTTCTCAACTTACGATTTAAAAAGTGCCTATCATCAGGTACCCTTGAAGGTCTCAGATAAGCAGTACACGGCTTTTGAGGCTAATGGACGGCTGTACCAATTTCGTCGCCTCCCATTCGGGGTTACTAATGGAGTGGCTGTCTTCCAACGGGCAATGGATGGCCTGGTTAAGCAGGAAAACTTAAGGGACACTTTTCCCTATCTTGATAACATTACTATTGCAGGTCACGATCAACAGGAACACGACGCCAACCTCCAAAAATTTCGGGATGCCCTCCATCACCGTAACTTAACTTTGAATGAATCTAAATCTGTTGAGTCGCAACCGACCATCAACATCCTTGGCTACTGCGTAGGCAATGGTATCATTAAGCCAGACCCAGAAAGACTTCGCCCGCTCCAAGAGCTCCCGTCACCTAAGAATCCGGCTTCTTTACGTCGGGCTCTCGGTCTGTTTGCATACTACGCTAAATGGATTCCTCATTTTTCAGACAAAATCCAACCCTTGCTGCATGCTAGATCATTTCCATTGGAAACAGCGGCTGTTGCAGCCTTTAACCTTCTCAAAAAACAGTTGGAGAAAGCGGCTCTTCACTCCATCGATGAGAATCTCCCTTTCATAGTCGAATGTGATGCCTCGGAGGTGGCGATCTCGGCTACTCTAAATCAGGAAGGTCGTCCTGTAGCATTTATGTCCAGGACCTTACAAGGTGCCGAGCTACATTATCCTCCGGTTGAGAAGGAAGCCACAGCCATCATAGAGGCGGTACGGAAGTGGAACCATTTCCTAGCTCGCCAGAACTTTACATTAATCACGGACCAGCGATCAGTCGCCTTCATGCTCGATAATCGAAAACAAACCAAAGTAAAGAATAATAAAATACAGCTTTGGAGGATGGAACTGGCCTCTTTTGGTTACACCATTCACTATCGACCTGGCAAGGAGAATGTGGCCCCGGATACCCTCACACGAGCATTCTGCTCCACTATGTCGTCCTCTAATCTCATAGATGTCCATAATGGATTGTGTCATCCTGGCATTACGCGCATGCTACATTTCGTACGATCACGGAATCTCCCTTTTTCTACTGGAGATGTAAAGAAAATGTGCTCAGAATGCCGGCTGTGTGCAGAATTAAAACCTCAGTTCTTCCGCCCCTCAGATGGTATGCTCATACACGCAACCCAACCGATGCAATGACTTAGCATCGATTTTAAGGGCCCAGTGCCCTCTTCAACTCGGAACACATATTTGCTCACCATGATTGATGAATATTCACGTTTTCCGTTTGCCTTCCCCTGCTCCAATATGCTGGCGTCCACAGTAATCTGCTGCCTTGAGCAGGTATTTTCTCTCTGTGGCATGGCGGCTTACATTCACTCGGATCGGGGTCCATCCTTTATGTCAAGGGAACTCAAGGACTACCTCTCAGAATGGGGAATTGCTACAAGCAAAACGACGCCATATCATCCCATCGGAAATGGGCAGGTAGAGAGGTATAACGGTATCATCTGGAATTCCGTACATCTTGCTTTAAGATCTCGGGGCCTACCAAACCAGCAATGGGAAGCAGTGCTTCCGGATGCATTGCACTCTATACGGTCCCTTCTTTCTACAGCCACAAATACTACACCTCATGAGCGGTTCTTTGGATTCCAGCATCGCTCATCTTATGGGACATCCCCCCCGTCATGGCTAACTACTCCTGGACCTGTACTACTCTGAAGTTACGTTCGGACGTCTAAAAATGACCCTCTCGTAGACGAGGTCGAACTAACCGATGCCAACCCCACCTATGCATACATACGATATCCCGACGGCCGAGAATCTACAGTATCATTACGGGATATGGCTCCCTGCCCACCAGGACCTAGTGGGACATCGAGTGATGGTATTTTACCAGGAGCCTCTTGGAACCTACCGGGTACCCCTCTCCAGGATCCTGATCTGACACCAACTAGCTTGGTGCCGGTAGAATCCCATACTCAAAGTTGCGACCCTCCCAGTACCGCACACCAAAGTACTGATCCGCCACAGACCAGCTCTGCACCTCCCTCTGAACAGAGACAGACCAACTCTGCACCTATTGGGGCTCGTACACGAAGCCATGATCTCCCCGACCCTTCACAGGGTAATCCAGGCCACACTGACTCTGACCAACAGCATGTAAGCAGACCAGAGACCCTCTATGACGGGAACCCAAACGGGTGCGACTCTTCCTCGTTCGGCGGCTGCGGAATAAAAGGAAGACCACAGCCTTCTAATCTCGCAGGAGGGAAGAATGTAATAATAATAAATAACTTCCGGATGAAGTTATGTGCACATCACTTCCTGTGAACTGTGAACTCTGTGCATACATCACTTCCTGTGCATACATCACTTCCTGTGTTTGGACTAGTATAAATACTGAACTGCTCAGTATGGTAAAAGGGCTTCTCCTAGAGGCATGGTGAAGACCGCTCTTGTATATAGTATAATTATAAGTTGCTTAAAGCTTACTTTAAAGTTCCTTGATGTGTGAGACTCCTTTTTACATCAGGAGGTACCTCCTGACTTCTACAATTCTTGTATGCAATGGTGAGCTGGCGGAGCACCGTTTCCTCCATGACACCGGGACCTTGGGGGTCAAACCAAGATTTTGCTAGGGCTTGTATCTGTGGCAAGCTGTTAGCAACCAAGCAGCGGAGCCAATGAACCCGCTGTTCGGCGCTCATTGCAGCCCGTACAGGCATGCCCGGACAACTGCGCCGATACACTGGCCACAGCCTTTCTGCGAAAACCCGTGGGGGTTCTCCAGTTAGCTGCACAGTCCCTTCCACCCGTTGGAACGGATATCTGTCGTCCACTCCCATAACTTCCAAGACCTCATCCCTGAGATCCACATACCCTTTCCTGGCATTCCTGATTCAGCGCGTGAAGCGCTGTGATGAGTTTTTCCCCACCCATGGCCTTTTCCTCTATCTCTGCTGCCTGGGTTGTGATCTTGGCTGCCTGTGCTGCAACGACTCTGTCCAAAATCTGGACTTGTTTCTTGTAACACATCAGCCACACTGCCTTTTCCACTGACTTCTTATGCTCTTTGCTCTCTGTCCACCTGATGGCTGCGTCTACCGGACGCCCATCCAGTAAGAGATAGGAAATCGACTGCTTAGTGAGATTTACCTGACCAAAAACATAATCCGCTATCCTCTCATCCATAACATTTCGTCCATTCAAACCTGGGTCTAATACATTGCAATCCTGCTGCCAGTGTCCTGCCGCGGTCGCCATTTTCTGTAAGGGGTTCTCCTTTTTGGATCGCAGAGGTTTCTCTCTCTAGAGGCCTCTCTCTCCCTCTTGCACAGTAAAACCTTGAGTGGTTTGACCCACTCACCCCTTAGGTTCTAGACACTGGAATTAGATGCAGGAACTACAATGCAGAGAATACTCTTATAGACCAAGTTTAATGAAACGAAATGAAATTTTATTGCATAAGGAAAAACAAATCAAATGCAAGCAAATAAGAGGGTACATGGGAGGGAAAAACAAATCAAAATACAGTACTAACTAAAATAGATACAGGCATATTATACTTTACAAACGTCATCATGAAATGGGGAAACACACGGAACATCGAGGGACAACAACTCATGTTAATTATACCCAAAATTCCCACCCCCTTAAACCTATCTAGATCTGATTATGAAGGGCCAGAAACATGCTCATCAATCCAGTTGGAAAAATATAGAGTTTTGAAACAAGTCTGCGTTTTGATCCCCTCAGGCGTCCTGTTTTCGCGTGGTCAGTGGAGCCACAGCGGGCTGCGCTACACTTCTCTCTCTCTCTCTCTAGAGGTGAAGGTCACGGGCAGGCTGGACACTGGCAGGCCTGGATGTCGGCGGGGACGGAGACCATCTCTTTGACCACGGTTGGAGAGGTCTCTAGCTGGTTACCATTTTCATATGGGTTTCCTCTGTAGGGCTGCTGCCCTTTTGTCTCGTCAGCGGCCCGGGGTTTGTCGACATTCTCCTGATGGTTACCCCGGGGCAGGACGCAGACTCAAATCACCTTCTTGATGGCTGCCTCGTTTTCTTCTTCTTCAATCCTTCTGTGCTGGTGATCTGTGAAGGAGGATGATGAGCCTCCTGATAGCTACCGATGGCTACCCCGGGACTCCAAATATACTTCTCAAGAGAAGCCTTTATCTCCCGCCAAATCAAGGTTAGTCTTTGTTTAACTTTTGGTGGGCTTGTATCACAACGGGGTAGTTATTATATTTAAACTGCTTTCGGGATGGCCGGTGATGGCCATCTCTGCTCTGGAATGACCCTGCATTGTTTTGAATGTCTTCTTGATGTCTTTAATGGGTCTTTGATGCTCCCCTTATATATGAATATAAAACTGTTTCCCTTTGTCTGGGTAAACATTTAGATGGCCTTTATCTACAGGCCGATCTGACTGGACCTGCATCCAATCCATATGTATGTGTTTGTGTCTGGTTTCGTTTTCTCAGAAACGGCTTCCAGAACTTACTGTGGATTGAATCCACAAAGGCTGTCTGGGGACTGCAGGAACCATTTTAAAGTGTCCAAAAAGCTAGTCACAGGGTCTGGTTGTTGAGATACCGTGGCAAACATGGGAATCGAGACCAGAGTTGGTGAAACACAACTACTTTAATCAACCTCATGGCAAAGAGAAACTGGAAAAGCCCGCGCAACCACTTAAATACTCCCCAGACAGGAAGTGCTCCTGGCAGCCTGTCCCTGCGGGAAACAAGTTGCTGGAGGAAAGGGCCCCCGGCTGGGGGTGTCTGCTTAAACTGTCCGTGCTGCCGTGAGTGGATTATGTCCAGTGGTGGCGTGTTGCCACAGAGCTCCCCCCAGAATCCGCTTAGGAGGAGTGGACGAGTCGTGACGGTGGTCTAATGGTTCTGCCGGAGCGGCTCTGAGTGGTCGCCGGTCTAGTTGGTGGGGCCGGGCGGTTTGCCGCCGGCTGTGCTGGCTTGCTGGTGGGACGGCCTCTAGTTGGAGGTCGGGCCACGGGGACCTGTTCCCCTGGTTCTTTGTGTGCTGGTTTGAGCCGGTCGATGGAGACTGTGTCGACCCTGTCGCCGAGTCGCAGCTTGAAGACCTTGTCCCCGGTTTGTAGTACCTTGTACGGTCCGTCGTACGGGGGTCGCAGGGGTCCGCGGTGCGCGTCGTGTCGCACGAAGACGAAGCGTGCCTGGTGTAAGTTTGGCGGGACGTGAGGTGCGAGTTCGCCGTGTCGGTTGACCGGAAGTGGGGCGAACTGTTGAGCGGAAGAGAAAGAGTTGAGCCGCTGCTGTTCGGCCGACCAAGGCGTGGTAGCCTCCAGGAGGAATTCGCCTGGTACGCGCAGCGGTTGTCCGTAGACTAACTCCGCTGCCGAGGACTGGAGGTCTTCCTTGACCGCGGTGCGTAGGCCTAGTAGCAGCCACAGTAGGCGGTCAGTCCAGGTACTGTCCTGCAGGCCGGCGCGGAGTGAGGCCTTGAGTGACCTGTGAAAGCGTTCACACAGCCCATTGGCCTGCGGGTGGTACACCGTGGTTCGGTGGAGCGTCACCCTGAGGTTGCGTGCTGTGGCCGTCCAGAGTTCGGAGGTGAACTGGGCGCCTCTGTCGGAGGTTATGTCGGCTGGTACGCCGAACCTTGCGACCCAGGTGTTAACGAACGCCCTGGCGATGTCGGCTGTGGTGGTGGAGGTCAGTGGCACTGCCTCAGGCCAGCGTGTGTAGCGGTCGACCATCGTGAGGAGATAAGTTTGGCCTTGCGACGGCGGCAGAGGACCGACGATGTCGACGTGTACGTGGTCGAAGCGGCGGCTGGGTACCTCGAAGTCTCCCAGGGGTGCTTTTGTGTGCAGCTGTACCTTAGCCTGTTGGCAGGCGAGGCAGGAGGTGGCCCAAGTCCGAACATCTTTGCTGAGGCCACGCCAGACGAAGCGCTGGGAGAGGAGTTTGATGGATGCGCGGGAACCCGGATGGGAGAGCCCGTGTAGCGCGTCGAAGATGCGGCGGCACCAGGTTGCAGGGACGACCGGCCTGGGTTGGCCGAGTGAGATGTCGCAAGTGACTGCCGTGGCTTCGGGCCCGTGCGCGACCTTGGCTAGGCATTGCCCTGGCAGGCTGGTAGCCGCCGAGAGGAGGTCTGGGTCCGTGAGCTGGGCCGCTGCTAGTTGCGCGTAGTTGACCGTGAGGTGATTCGCGCAGATGGCGGGACGGGAAAGGCAGTCGGCGACAACGTTGTCTCTACCGGAGACATGCTGGATGTCCGTAGTAAACTCGGACACGGCCGCGAGCTGGCGTTGCTGCCTAGCGGACCAGGGTTCGGTGTGCTTGGCCATCACATATGTGAGCGGCTTGTGGTCCACGTACGCGGTGAAGGGGCGGCCCTCCAGGAGGAACCTGAAATGTCGGACCGACAGGTGGAGCGCGAGGAGCTCGCGGTCGAAAGTAGAGTATTTGACCTCCGGGGGGCGCAGTTGGCGGCTGTAGAAGGCAAGTGGCTGCCACGCGCCATTGACCCACTGCTCGAACATGGCTCTGACTGCGTGGTCGGAGGCGTCGGTGGTGAGCGCGACCCGGGCATCGGCCCTCGGGTGCGCGAGCAGGGTGGCGTCGGCGAGCGTATTTTTGGTGGCGTCGAAGGCGGCTGACGTGTCAGTGGTCCAGGCTATGGCCATCTTGCCGGATTTACCTCAGAGGGAGTCGTATAGGGGCTTCATGAGGGCTGCAGCTCTGGGAATGAACCTGTTGTAGAAGTTCACCATCCCGAGGAACTCCTGGAGGCCCTTGATGGTTTTGGGGCGGGGGAATTGCTGGACGGCCTGCACCTTGTTGGGCAGGGGGACGGCCCCAGCAGGGGTGATGTGGTGACCGAGAAAATCGATCTCGGCTAGGCCGAATTGGCACTTCGCCGGGCTGAGGATGAGCCCGTGTTGGGCTAGGTGCCCGAACAGGATGCGAATGTGTTCGAGGTGTTCCTGTTGGGAGGAGCTGGCCACGAGAATGTCGTCTAGATAGACGAATAGGAAATTCAGGTCCCGGAGGACTGAGTCCATAAGGCGCTGGAAAGCCTGGGCTGCATTCTTGAGGCCGAAGGGCATCCTCAGGAACTCGAACAGGCCGAATGGGGTGATGACGGCCGTTTTGGGGATGTCCGCGGGGTGTACGGGGACTTGGTGGTAACCGCGCACCAGGTCGACCTTGGAAAAGACGGTTCGTCCGGCCAGTCGGGCCGAGAAGTCCTGGATGTGTGGCACCGGGTATCGGTCGGGGGTGGTGGCGTCATTGAGGCGGCGGTAGTCCCCGCAGGGGCGCCAGCCACCGCCGGGCTTGGGGGCGATGTGGAGGGGCGAGGCCCAAGGGCTGCTGGAGCGGCGGATGATGCCGAGTTGCTCCATGGTGGTGAACTCGGCCCGCGTGATTTCCAGCTTGGCCGGGTTGAGTCTGCGGGCGTGGGCAGAAACCGGGGGGGCCGGTGGTGGGGATATAGTGCTCCACACCGTGTTTGGCGGCTTTGGCCGAACAGGTCGGGTTAGTGAGGGCGGGAAACTCGGCTAGAAGTGCCGAGTAGTCGTCCGTGGCTCTGGCGAGGCAGTAGGTCGTCAGGCCGGCCGAACGGGCCGGGGTGAATGCACCAGGGATGGGGGCCATAGTATTAATGTCGACGAGGCGGTGCCTCGGAATGTCGACAAGGAGGCCGTGGGCGCGTAGGAAGTCGGCGCCGATGAGTGGGCAGAGGAACCTGGCTGTGAGGAACTCCCAGCGGTAGCGGCGGCCTGCGAGGTCGAGCGTGACCATGCGGGTGCCGTATGTGCGGATGTCAGAGCCATTGGCTGCAGCCAGCGTGATACCCCGTGCGCCGCGTTGGATTTCGAGGGCGGAGGCAGGGGTGATGCTATGCTGGGCCCCTGTGTTGCACAGAAAGCGGCGGTTGGTGCTGTCGTCGGTGACGTACAGTAGAGGCCCCTTTTGCCCCGCGGCCATCGTGGGGGCCGGTGCGGGGGGGGGGTTTGAAAGTGCACGGTGGCGTGCAGTGTTGGGCCCTAGTACCAAAACGGGTGTGGTAGTAGCTGTTAAGTCTGTGTGTTCTAGTTATTGTTAATAAGAATCACTGCACACAGACCACAAGAATAAATTCAACAGGTCTTTACTAGTCGAAGGTCAGGCTGAACTGCCCAATAAATCATTACACAGCACTTATATACCGGTGTGGTCACCACCGGTATTACAGTATACAGCAGCCAAGATAAAGTAGTGCATCTCTTAAAATAGTTCTCTTAAAGGTGGAACGGTTACATACACCACAATCCTCCCTTTTTAGCTTAACAGTATATATTCCCCATTTAACATAACATAATAACATATATACACAACTTCATGTAAAAACAGTTCACAGATTCAGTCTCTGAGGAGGCCTCCTGATCCGAGACGGATAACGCCTTTCAGGGGTCTCTGGTTCTCGTTGCTGGGGTGACTCATCTAGTTGATCCCCTATGGATAGGACATCATCATCAGGTATATTCACTTCTGAGGTAGATGCTTCAGGTTCACTAACTTCCTCCACGGTTGTCTCTGTCGTAACCATGGGCTCGACCCTTGTTCTCGATCCCACCAGTTGGTCAGCATGACGTCGCATTACGTTTTCACCAACATCTACCGTGTACATCAGGGGTCCTTGTCTGGCCCGAATTGTTCCAGATTGCCATTTCTCGTTTTTATAGTCCCTATTTCAAAACTCCGAGTGGGCTTGTTATTGATATGTTGGAACTGTTTGTTTTCGACTTCCCTCCGCACATTTGGTTTTAACAAGTCCAACCTGGACCGCAACCTCCTGTTATAGAACATCATGGCAGGACTTTGGTTTGTTGTTGCATGGGTGGCGTTTCGATATGCCAGTAGGAAATTGTCCACCTTGTGTTGCAGTGGAATCTGATCTTCGCTCATGGCCTTTATTGCCTTTTTGAACATCTGTACAAACCTCTCGGCCAGCCCATTCGTAGCTGGATGATATGGGGCAGAGGTATAATGTTTCACCCCATTCTTCTTCAGGAATTTCTGGAATTCCTCTGACACGAAGTGTGGTCCGTTGTCTGAACATATTTGTTCTGGCAATCCATTTCTTGCAAATATCGTTCTTAGCACCGCGATCGTCTTCTCCGAGGTAGTGGTAGTCATTTTAATCACTTCTGGCCATTTAGAATGTGCGTCCACCGCAATTAAAAACATGGAGTCCATGAATGGACCAGCAAAGTCAATATGTACACGTTGCCATGGGGTTGAAGGCCATTCCCATGGATGCAGCGGTGCAATTGGAGGTGCATTTTGGACTTTTTGGCACCCTGAGCAGCTTTTCGTCAGATCCTCTATCTGTTGGTCGATACCCGGCCACCACACATAAGCCCTAGCAAGGCTTTTCATCTTGACTCCCCCCAGATGACCTTCATGTAGTTATTTTAGAACTCTCTCTCTTAACTTAGGAGGGACAATCACCCTTGTTCCATACATCAATGTTCCCTGACAGATGGACAGCTGTTCTCGTCTTGCTGAGAATGCCGGTAACAGTGCATCACCATGGGCTGGCCATCCCTTTACTGTCAATTCGTAGACCCAGGACAGTGTCGGGTCATTCCTAGTCTCCCTTTCAATATTTGCATTGGTGACAGGTAAACATTCGATGATGGTCGAGTGAAATAACTCCACCGGGTCAACCGTCGGTGCCTCCTCCTCAGTAGGTAGTGGCAGGCGCGACAGCCCATCAGCATTACCATGCTGCTTTGTACCTTTGAATTCTATCTGATATTGATGTGCCCCTAGGAAAAGGGACCATCTCTGGAGCCTCTGTGCTGTCATCACCGAAACACCCTTCTTAGGGTTAAAAATGGATACCAACGGCTGGTGGTCTGTCAGCAGTGTAAACTTCTGGCCCTGCAGGTAATGATTAAACTTCTTTACTCCCCACACAAGGCTGAGAGCCTCCCTATCTATCTGAGCATAGTTGCGCTCAGCGGAGGTCAATGATCTGGATGCAAATGCGACTGGCCTTTCCAAGCCATTTGGCAACTTGTGTGAGAGTACTGCTCCAATACCATAAGGAGAAGCATCACAAGCTAAACGAATAGGTAGCATTGGGTTGAAGTGAGCCAACACTTCCTCTGAGGTGATCAACGCCTTGCTTTTACGAAAGGCCTTCTTACAGTCCTCGCTCCACTTCCATGGTACTTCCTTCTGCAAAAGAGCGTTCAGCGGGTGCAGCACCATGGATAGATTTGGCAGAAACTTATGGTAATAGTTAATCAACCCTAGGAACGACCTCAACTGGGATACATTTTCCGAAGCAGGAGCCTTCACAACAGCTTCGATCTTGTCAGGTGACTTGTGCAGCCCCTCCTGGTCAATGACATGACCACAGTACGAGATCCGTTTCTGAAAGAACTCACATTTCTGGCGATTAACTCGAAGTCCATATTCCTTCAATCTGGTGAGCACCAGTTTCAAATTTGCAAGGTGTTCCTCATCGTCATCTCCTGTAATCAGGATATCGTCCAAGTAACATTGAGCGCTTGGAATTCCCTGTAATACCTGCTCCATGGCCCTCTGCCAAATTGCTGGAGCCGAAGCCACTCCAAAAACCAGTCTATTATATCGATACAAGCCTCTGTGCGTGTTGATTGTGAGATACTGGCGCGACTCTTCCTCAACTTCCATCTGTAAGTACGCTTGCGCCAGGTCTATCTTGGTGAAGTGTTTCCCGCCAGACAATGAAGCAAAGATATCCTCAATCCGCGGAAGCGGATATTGCACCGTGTGAAGCACCGGATTAACCGTGATCTTGAAGTCTCCACAGATGCGGACCTTCCCCGGTTCCCCTGGCTTGTTACTCGATGAACACTTCATGACGGGAACAATAGGCATGGCCCACTCACTCCAGTCCACCTTAGACAGTACTCCTGAACATTCTAGCCCTTCCAGCTCAGCTTCCACAGCAGGTCGTATTGCATAAGGTACCGGTCTGGCTTTGAAAAATTTTGGGTTTGCATGTTCTGCAATCTTGATTTTTGCCGTAATTCCTCTCAGTGTTCCCAGTCCCTGTTGGAACACCTCTTTAGCACCATCCAATATTCTGGACAATCGTTCAGGTTTGACATCTTTTTTTCCGGAATCTACCGTTATTGCTTTTAGGGAGTGCCAGTCCATATTTATTTTCCTGATCCACTCCTGTCCCAAAAGTGGTGGACCTCCCTCAGGTAGTACATATAAGTCCATTCCTTGGTGTTCTTTGCCCTTGTGTACCACCTTGACTTTTATCTTTCCGATGGGGTATACTCTTTGCCCCGTGTATGTCTGCAATACTATCTCCGTATCCCGTAGGGGAATATGTGTGAATAACCTTTTGTAATCTTGCTTATTCATGGCCGTCAACGCCGATCCGGTGTCCAATTCCATCTTCACTTGGACTCCTGCTATCTGAAGTGTGACCCAGATAGTTTGTGGGTCAGCTTCCTTACTCACATTGTGAATTCTCAGACTACCCAGTTCCTTGCTGTTGGGGTCTGAATCCGAATTCTGTTCATCCGAACTCTTCTCAGCCACCTTATGTACCTTTCTGCACTTTTCCTGCGGTGACTTTTTGTTGCTGGTCTTCTTTCCTGACCGGCATACTTTAGCTATGTGACCAAGCTTGCCACATTTTCTACATTCCTGATTTTTAAACCAGCATTGGTTCTGATCGTGTGTTGTCTTTCCACAACGATAACATTTTGCTGTACCCAAAGCCATTTGATCTACGCTGAGTACCGCTGCCTTCAGCTGCATTTCCGCAGTGCCTCTCGCTGCAGCTTCGTGCGATGCAGCAATAGTGACAGCCTTATCAAGTGTAAGATCATTCTCTTCAAGCAGCCGCTTTTGTGTTCTTTCTTTCGACAATCCACACATGAATTTGTCTCTCAGTGCCTCTGTCAGTCTTTCCCCAAACTGACAGTATTTCGCTAGCTTATGCAGTTCAATTAAATACTCCGCGTTGCTTTCCTCTTTCAGTTGCGTTCTTGCATAAAATTTAAATCGTTCCGCTAACATCAGCGGCGTGGGGTTCAAATGATTTCTCAGGACAGCAACAATATTAGCGAAAGCCTGATCTGCCGGTTTAGCTGGTGATAGAAGATGCTTCAATAGCCCGTATGTCTTCGCACCCATTGAGTTTAGTAAGGTTAGTGCTTTATCTTCATCTGATATTTTATTTGCCTTACAATAAATCTCTATGCGTTCTACATACGTGGCCCAATCTTCAACATCGGCATCGAAATCGTTGATGTTACCACGCTTAGGCATCCTTGCAATCTTCTTGAGAAACAAAAAGAAATTTTTCTTTTCTTTTTTTTTCAAAATGGCGGTTTCCCGCGCTTGTCTTCTTCCCCCGCCTACGAAAATGGCGGCTTCCCGCGTTTGCCTTTCTCCCCCGCTGGCTGTAATGGTGATTGCCGTATTGCTGCGTTCGCCCTCCCCAGCGGTTCTCAAATCGTGCCTCCCAGCCCCTCTTGCAGTCCGGTCCTTTCCACCAGCTGCGGCTGAGTTCTCCGCGGTTTTTAAAAAAAATTATTTTTATTTTCTCCCGCGCCTCGCGGCCTCGGTAGCTGCCTGGCCTTTTTCCCCGGTCGCGGTCGAGCTCTCTCTCGATGCTGTTGCGTCTCCCAGCCCGCTTGCAGCCCGGTCTTTTACACCGGCTGCGTTTGCATTCACCGCGGCTCCCGTGCCTTACGCTGCCCCAGTCTCAGCGCCTCTGGCCCCGACTTCTGTCCGGCTCTTTTCCCCGGCCGTGGTCGAGTTCTCCGCCCTTATATCCTCCGTTTTTCCCTCCCCTACTTCACAGCCAACGTGGCCGACTTGCTGCTCGTCGCTGATCGGCTTACCCACCACCTGTGGTAAAAGGGATGATCACTGCCTGTTGCTGATGGAAGGCTTCGTGTCAGGATTCTTCCTTGCTCTTCAGACCTGAGTCTTTTCTCAGCAGGATGATGAGGGCGGATGCCTCTTCTCGACGCCTGTTAAGCTGCCTTGGATATATCTCTGCCGCAGGGTAAGATCGTCATCGTCGCTGTTAAGTATGTGTATTGTATTGAACAATTAACACAAAGACTTAAACGTATAACTCAAACAGGTCTTTACTGGTTGGAGGTAGGGACTATACGTAGGTCTTTACTTCATGCCCACAGGCGGGAACTGAGGGGAGATCAGTACCCACAGTACTATTTATACCCCTATGGCCAGGAGTGGTACTGCGTATCACTACGCCCTACAAGTAGTGCAGTCCTGTCCATAGGTTCAAAGTAGCACACATATTACATACACAACATTCCTCCCTTCCTAGCTTTACAGTCATCTCCCCATTTAACATAACGTAATAACATATATACATATATAACTTCAGGTTTACATAACAGAATAACATAGATACATAGATAACTTCATGTCAAAACAGATCACAGATTCAGTCTCTGCGGAAAACAGTTCACAGATTCAATCTCTGTGGTGTAGTCGGTTCACGTTGCTGGAGTGACTCATTCAATAGTCCTTCCATGGATTTAACAGTTTGAACTTCCGAACTGAATTGGCTCCGTTCGGAGGGACCGCGTGTGTGATCTGGTAGAGGTAATAATGGTTCAGATGGGTCATCTTCTGTTTCGACTTTTCCTTTTCTGCTTCTTGGAGACTCTCTGGGCTCCACTGTCAGCTGCCAGCTGCATGCGCAGTTCCTCCTTCTCTTCCTCCTTTTTCCGTAGTAGAGCCACCTTCTCCCGATGTTCCGTAGACTTTCGGTGCTCCTCCATGATTTCTGTATGGTGGGAGTCGAAGTTACAAGTTGGGCAGGACAGGACATAGTAATATTCGGTGTCGTCCTGATCTAGGCCAGCGAGAGGGTCTTCTATTTCCTCCATACCCAGCTGGGCGTTAGCCAGCTTTTGTTCCAAGTCCAGACATCTTTCCTGAAGAGACTTCTTCATGCGTACCTCTTCATCCAGCTTTTTCTGGGCTTTCAGCAAGTCGTTTACTAATGACCTCATTTGAGATTTTACTACTTCAACTTCTTTTGGAGATTGATTGATCGGACTATTCAATCCCTCTACCGGAGCAGCTGTTTCAGCGGTCTGTTGTTCTACGTTGACGTGAGTCAGCGTACTTTTGGCATCCAAGGGCTGCTCTGTTGCAGTCATCTCAGTCTGTGTTGCCACCTCAGCTCTTCCAATAACCTTTGAGAGCTCCGAACCCCTTTCGTTTGAATATTGAAGTTCGTGTTCAAGTTTTTCCCATTTCAGAGTCCTGTCCTTCAGCATATGCAGGAGTTGGCTGACCGTTAACTCCTCTGACATCAGACGTTTTGTGTGCTCCTGCTCCATTTTCTCCATCAGCTGCTTCTGTTGTCTTTCCAGATTCTCCAACTCTATATCAAAGAACTCTTTCGTTGCATTCAACTCTTGCTCAAAACGGCGAAGCATTTGTTCTAATTGCTGTTGTAGTTTGAAATGGAGTTGAGTTCGAGCCCGGTGTCCCTCAGAAATGGGCACATCAGTAGACTTGCCAGACTCAGAATCCACAGTTAAACTATGTTGTTGTTGCTCAGTGGAATTCTGTGCTGAAACTTTGTCTTTTGCACCTGAGTTGGGCTTACCATCATCCGTTCCAGAGTCTGGGCCGACTATCTTCACCGAGTTCTCGCTCGTTATTGTTTGTAGGAAATGCCAGTCCATATTCATTTTCCTAATCCACTCCCGTCCTAGTAGTGGAGAACCTCCTTCAGATATCACATATAAGTCCATTATTTGACTGTCTTCGCCCTTGTGGACCACTGCAACCTCTATTTTCCCGATGGGGTACACTCTTTGCCCCGTGTATGTTTTCAATATAATCCCCGTATCCTGTAGGGGAATATGTTGGAATAACTTTCCGTAATCTTTCTTATTTATGACCGTCAATGCCGATCCAGAGTCCAATTCCAGTTTTACTTGGACTCCTTCTATCTGAAGAGTGACCCAAATTGTCTGGAGGTCTGCACCCTTACCAGCGTTGAGTACTCTTAAGCTAGCCAGTTCATTACAGCTTAAGCTAGCCAGTTCATTACTGCTAGCGTCTGAATTGGACTCCTGTTCGGTCACCTTGTGTACCTTTGCGTATTTTCCTTGCGGTGACTTCTTGTTGCTGGTCTTCTTCCCTGACCTGCATACTCTAGCTATTTGTCCAAGCCTACCACAAGTTCTACATTCTTGGTTTTTAAACCAACACTGGTTCTGATCATGCGTTGTCTTTCCACAACGATAACATTTGCCAGAACTCACACCCAATTTGTGTGCACTGAGCTCCGGTGACCGTAGCTGCATTACTGCCGTGCCTCTCGCTGCGGCTTCGTGTGCTGCTGCCGTAGTGACCGCCTTCTCAAGCGTCAGCTCATTCTCCTCGAGCAGTCGCTTTTGTGTATCCTGTTTAAATAAACCACACACAAATTTGTTTCATAGTGCATCTGTCAGTCCCGTTCCAAACTGGCAATATTTCGCTAATTTACACAATTCCAGCAAATATTCAGCATTGCTTTCATGCTGTAGCTGCCTTCTGTCATAAAATTTAAATCATTCCGCTAGCATCAGCGGCGTGGGGTTTAGATGATCTTTCAGGACAGTAACAATCTCATCGAACGTCTTATCCGCCGGTTCATCTGGTGATAACAGGTGTTTCAATTGCCCGTATGTCTTCGCACCCATTAAATTTAATAATGTTAGAGCTTTATCTTGGTCACGAATTTTATTGGCCTTACAATAATTTTTTACTCTTTCAACATATATGGCCCAATCTTCGAGGTCACTATCAAAGGTGCTAATATTCCCGTGTTTAGGCATTGTAGATTTGCAATTTCTCAGATTTTATTTTGTTTACTTGTTATCAAAGATGGCGGCTTCCCGCTCTTGCCGTCGTCCTCCGCCCACAAAATGGCGGTTTTCCCGCGCTTGGCTGTCTTCACCCGTCCCCCGACGCCGTCTCCCTTCAGCCCCCGAGTGCGGCCCTTATCTTCGCCGCGATCGCCCGAGTGCGGCCCTTATCAGCGGATGCGATCGCTGGATCGCGAAGTGGCTCCCGACCGAAGCGGCTCTTGCTCGCTCCCTCCCGGGCTCTGGCTTACCCGCTCGCGCGTTTCACCGCGGCTCTTATCAGGGATTGCGATCGCCCTTATCTTCTCCAACTTCCCCAGCCCTGTCTTTGCAGCCAACGCTGCACGGCTTACCCCACCACCTAGGTTGAACAAGGAAACTGCAGAAAGACTTCTGTCAGTCGCTGGAAGCTGTCAGGATGGCTGCTGCACTCCAGTGCTCAGTCGCTGATGGAGGCTTCAGAGTCCTAAAGCCTGTCGCTTCTAGTGGGGTGGTGATGTTTGAAACCTCTCTTCAACTGCCGCAGGGTAAGAACCTGACTCGTCGCCAGTGTTAAGTATGTGTATTGTATTGAACAATTAACACAAAGACTTAAACGTATAACTCAAACAGGTCTTTACTGGTTGGAGGTAGGGACTATACGTAGGTCTTTACTTCATGCCCACAGGCGGGAACTGAGGGGAGATCAGTACCCACAATACTATTTATACCCCTATGGCCAGGAGTGGTACTGCGTATCACTACGCCCTACAAGTAGTGCAGTCCTGTCCATAGGTTCAAAGTAGCACACATATTACATACACAACAGTCGCCACTGTTAAGTCTGTGTGTTCTAGTTATTGTTAATAAGAATCACTGCACACAGACCACAAGAATAAATTCAACAGGTCTTTACTAGTCGAAGGTCAGGCTGAACTGCCCAATAAATCATTACACAGCACTTATATACCGGTGTGGTCACCACCGGTATTACAGTATACAGCAGCCAAGATAAAGTAGTGCATCTCTTAAAATAGTTCTCTTAAAGGTGGAACGGTTACATACACCACAGTAGCAGTGACCCGGAGTGGTAGGGCGGTCGGGCCTAGTGGGCCGGGGAGACTGCGTGGTCGTTGCCGTGAGGTCGGGCGCGACATCGCGGGCGGTCTGCGCAGAGAGCAGCCGGTCGGCTTTTGCGGCTATTTCATTCAGGTCCGTGGAGCCAGACTCCACAATGAGCGGGTGGATGCTGGTGGGGAGTTGCCGAATGAAAAGCGTGCGAAAGAGGGCGCCGGGGTTTTTGTCGTCTGAGAGGGACAGCATGTGGGAAAGCAGATCCGACGGTGAAGCATCATCAAGGCCGGGGAGGTCGAGGAGTTGGCAGTTGCGCTGGTAAGAGGACACTTGAAATTTTTTAAGGAGCGCAGCCTTCAGATGTTCGTACTTGCCTTCCACTGGTGGATCCTGCAGCGCTGCCCAAACCTTGGGGACTGTGGTGTAGGCGAGAGAGGCGACGAGGTAGTCGTACTTCGTGGCATCGACTGTAATGTTTTTCAGCCAGAATCTGGACTCAGCTTGAACGAACCAGGCCTCGGCCAGGTTCTCCCAAAAGTCCGGTAGTTTAACCGTGACTGCGTTTGTATCTGCCATGCTAGCTTAGGATTCGTCCTGAGCGTCGGGGTCACCAGTGTTGAGATACTGCGGCAAATGTGGGAGTCGAGACCAGAGTTGGTGAAACACAACTGCTTTAATCAACCTCATGGCAAAGAGAAACTGGAAAAGCCCGCGCAACCACTTAAATACTCCCCAGACAGGAAGTGCTCCCGGCAGCCTGTCCCTGCGGGAAACAATTTGCTGGAGGAAAGGGCCCCCGGCTGGGGGCGTCTGCTTAAACTGTCCGTGCCGCCGTGAGCGGATTATGTGCAATGGTGGCGTGTCGCCACATGGTGGCCATTTTATATGCCCCTTTTTCCTGGGCTTCTTTTAAAGCAGTCTTTAAAACAAGGCCTCTTCTGCCAATAGACCCTTATAATACAATGTTCAATTTTGCGGATCTTACAGAGGTTGTGAAAGGCGCTATATAAATGTAAGTCTTTCTCTTAACGTTAGTACACGACAGTATAACATACGGGCATTGTGAAATCAATCTGCTACCAGTTTAAACGTTCTCCTTGCCTCTCTCTTTCTTAATCACCTGTTCAGGCAGAACAAGAAAAAAATATTTTTTCCCCAAGGCAAGCTGATTGTATCTACGGATTACCTCCTGTAAGAGCTCGGAAGATTGCTTTCATTTTTTGTCAAGTACGATAGGAAAATGGGACTAATGGATTATTCATGATGGGAAAGGAAAATGTAAGGGGGATGTTGAGGAGTTCAGAGGCACAAGGTACTCCAAGGCCAGTCTGGACTGTTTGTGTCGAGAGCATTTGGCCACAACAAGCAGCAAGGGCACAATGCCTTTCTCTGGTCATTTATCAGAGAGAAATGCACTCAAAATGAGAGTACATATTAAAATAGAAAGTCACTGTATTACATCAAGGGCCTGGCAGGAGAATTATCTGATTGAAATTTTCTATGAAGGATCTCTCTAGCCGACAGCTGCGAGGAGCTGTCCGTCTGTATCAGCTCCGCAGCTTGTTAGGAAATAGCAAATGGTTGTTTACATGCTTGTCTGAAACAGTCAGACTCTTTCTGCACAGACAAGCGAGTAACATGTCCCATCCACTCACACCCTCCCCCATTTATTGGACTCTACCCCAATGGGGCTACGGCAAGGATCCAGGCAGGGTGCACACATCAGTGTCTACCTCCCTTCAGTACGGTTAATGACCAGGCCTTGGAGCTAAACGTTAGCCCTTTCTCCACCACAGTGTTGCTCTGTCTCCACTGTAATCAAATTTAATGATACAGGAAACTTTGTGTTATCTGGAGGCGAACCGTCCGGCAAGCTCGAGCCACCGGCAAAAAATCAGGAGCTATTTTTTATTCTTTTCGTTTCTTTTCTTTGCTTTTTTTGAAGTCAAGCTCTGCAACGTCTGTAGCTAAGCAACAGCTTCAGCTAGAGACGCTACAGAGATGCTTGCTGACTGTTTAGAGGCTGTTGCTAAGCAACAGGGTTTGTTGATTCATACGGAGATGAAAATCTCCGTATGTTTCAACATTAGCTCTGGAGTGTATGGCAGTTTTGAGGGAACGGCAGCAGCTCAGTCCCGTCGGTGCCGGATAGCACAAAGTTTCCTGTATTACAATAATAAGTTTACAAAAGAAAATAACAGGCCAGGGCTTCCATCAGAGCTGCTCAGCTATGCCGTAACTTTGTTGGAAGTGCGACGGAAACCCAAGACTTCCGTAGCACTTCTGGAAAAGTTACTACGGCAGAGTGGGATCAACTCCGAGGACATTTAAAAATTATTATTCGTTTTCCTGGAATGTGGGTGTCGCTGGCAAGGCCAGCATTTATTGCCCATCCCTAATTGCCCTTGAGAAGGTGGTGGTGAGTCGCCTTCTTGAACCGCTGCAGTCCATGTGGTGAAGGTACTCTCACAGTGCTGTTAGGGAGGGAGTTCCAGGATTTTGACCCAGCGACGATGAAGGATCGGCGATATATTTCCAAGTCAGGATGGTGTGTGACTTGTAGGGGAACCTGGAGGTGACGGTGTTCCCATGCGCCTGCTGCCCATGTCCTTCTAGGTGCTGGAGGTGGTTTTAGCATGCAATTTTGGGACTAATTTCTGATTACCACAATTTGAACTTGCCTGGAGGCACTATAACTGACACCTGCAGGTTTAGCACTCAAACGCTGATTAGAAGTAATTTTAGTGGAGGAGTATATCTGGGCTCCATGCACCCACTTCCACTGAAGGTTTGGAGTGTGCTGGCTGACACACAATGGCACGTTTCAGGGTGGCTCAGGGACTGACGGAGTGGGCACCCAGTTTCTCTGATGCAGCACTGGAAGCCCTGGTGGAGGATGTCAGAGGAGGAGAGATGTCCTATACCGGCCGGGGGGGAAGGAGTCCTCCTCACCCTCCTCACCCTCCTGTCCCTCCCTCCTCTGCCTGGCCTCATGTCCTCCTCCCATTCCTCGACCAGACCAAGGGAAACCCTGAGCAAGATGCCCCTGACCAAGCACTCCCTTTCTCCTGGTGACTCCTGTTAGGTGTCCAATAAGGTAGAGCTCACACTTTTTAGGTCAAGTCCTCAGAGAATTTCCAGAATAAATGCTGGTGAGAGTGTTGGTGAAGCCTTGACAAACTCTCCCAGAAAGTCTCCCGATGTGTCTCAATAGTCCACTTCAACCCTCCAGCAGCAAGCGAACAGTGAAAGCTGAGCATGCATTTCAGTAGCGCTCGAAATCCTCAGCAACGACTTGTTTACTCCTATTCAGCTGGCTGTTGTTAGGAGAGGGCGTTAGTTGAAGTGTTAGCTACCAAAATGTTATCTTCATCTGCCAACTGGACACGCCTTGGCGTGCCATCTTGCCATCCGGCGGAGGTGGAGGTCCCCAATGGAGGGCTCTCTACGCGGGAGTCCTCCCTTTTTCTATTGGGGACTTGGCCTGGAGGGTGTTGCACGGAGCAGTCCCGTGCAATAAAATTTTAAGCAGGTTCACAGACTCCCAGGCCGCCTGCCTTTTCTGCGGTCTAGAGGAGTCCGTTTTCCATATTTATGCTGAATATGAGAGGTTGCAGCCCCTCTTTCACTATTTGAAGGGGCTGCTCCTCGATGTTTGGCTGCACATCAGTCCCGCGCTCCTGATCTTAGGTCACCTGGTGTGGAGAGGAGCGGGCAGATCAGAGGACCTCCTCATAGGACTGCTCCTGGGCCTGGCAAAAATAGCCATTAGCAGGTCCAGGCAGCGGGCGGTCAAGGAAGTCGTTGGGCCCGATTGCCTGCCTCTCTTCTGCGGCTATGTTCGCACCCGGGTGGCCCTGGAGATGGAGCATGCGGTGTCTGATGGCACGCTTGAGGCCTTCCGCGACCAGTGGGTGCCGTGGGGACTGGAGTGCATCATCACCCTGGCCAACAATATCCTAATTTAATTTGTTCAGTTTTATTTAATGTTTTCTTAAGTTACAGTCGATTTGTTTAATCAATCCACCAGAAAGAGTAGCTACCAAAATGTTGTGTTGCCTCATTAATGAGCACTAGCAGGCAATTTAGTTGTCAATCAGACCCTTAATGATCCTCTGGGCGGCCGTTCCTAGTGTGTGCTTCAATTCCTTTACCAAGATGGCGTCTTACGTTAAACGTGGGCTAAACCAACTTTGCAGCTCAAGACCCCATCTTGGCCACATTGGAGGCTCTTTAACACCTATCAGGAAAATCGCCCCCTCTATTTCTACAATTGATACAAATGTAAATTTTGACAAAATCATAACTACTGTTGGAATGATACCGATGTGTGTTTCCAGCATTTTCTGTTGTTAGCTCATTTTGGAGTTCTGGTGATCAAGTTTCACTCGTATGAGAGATGGACCCACTTTGTTTGGTAATCAAGGCTATTCCAGCAGCTCTCCAACGGCTCGGCTCATAAATGGGCCGCCTGATATGGAACTGAGCTGTACACACCCGGAGGGTTTTGTTTGCAGGTCTGTGTTGAGTTAACTGATCTCAACCAGGGAGGCTTGCAACTGGCTTCTGTGCTCCTGGGCTGGAAGAGGGAAAAGTCAGCAAGGGTTCTCGTTCCAGATTGCTATGCGATAGCTTCTGCTGGAAAAATAAGGAAGAGAACAGGATCTGGCCCAGCTGTGATGTCCTCTATTCCCCGCTCTCCCAGCTGACATGCCTGCGTTCCTACATGAAGAATGACCAGATATCACGGCCTTAATAGGATTCTTGTGCTCAGTGCGGTCAGAACAGTTAACTCTCCCTTCTTCTTTTAGACGTTAGCCGTGGCTCAGTGGTAGCCCTCTCGCCTCAGAGTCAGAAGCTGCGTCTCCTACATTTACAACAGTGACTACTCTTCAAAAGTACTTCATTGGCTGTAAAGCGCTTTAGGATGTCCTGAAGTCACGTAAGGTGCTGTATAAATGCAAATCTTTCTTTGGTTTCCATGACACTCTTTTTAAAGTTTGCCTCCCACGTTGATTGGTTTAAAAACATCAAGGTACAAATGCAGAGACCTGGTTTACCTCTGGTTGCCAACCCTCCAGGGTTGCCTTGGAGTCTCCAGGGAAAAAGACTAAGGACACAGCTGCCAGTAACAAGGAGAAATCACAGGGGCATTAAAAAGATTGAGTGCTTTTTAATTTTCTTTTGTTTATTAGTTATAAAACTATTGGAGATGCGGAAAAAAGTCTCTTTGACTGGGCAAGGCGGTTGGAGGCAAGAGGTCCTGTGATGAAACCTCCATGAATATATCCAATAAAGTTGGCAACCTATGTCTACCACATCCTCTAGTGTCGAAGGGAAGCTACCTATAAGCAGGCTTTGCTCTGTGAACATTTCATTTTTGGCAGGGGTGATAATCTCTCATTTTCTGCAGATTATCTCCCCTGTGGAGGAGGCTAGAGCTTATCCAGGTTGCTCTTAGTGGTTTGTTTATTCCGCCCATAATAAGAATGCCTTATCTCTGTAGCCCAGACTAGGAATCCTATTAAGACAGGCCTAGTATAGACTTGTTTCTTCCCAAAATACCACATGAAGCCAAAATTAAGAACATAAGAACACACTGAATGTGAAATATCATTGACCTCACAAAAGCCATTCCTCCCCACAGGCAATGCAAAGCTACCCTATCATGGGCCCTCCTGAAGGCAGACTGTGCCTAATGGTCCCTGGGTCCCAAAGGTAATCAAAGGAAACTCAACTGCATTGGCCCACCCTCAAATCTCCACTATTCAACCATGGCCTGCTGCCCTGCCCTCCACATTGTGTCCGGTACAGTACTTGATCATCTTAGTCCCGATCCATCCCTATAAGATGAGGCGGAAGAAGAAATTACGTAAAGAGCTGTGCAGTGCAAAGCTACAGAATTAGTCTAATCCATTAAAGAAGGAAACTAATTTTAGGATGCCATGGACAAATAAAGAGATTAGAAAATTGAAGAAGAGAGCCTATAAGAATAATAATAATGAAAAAGCTAAAGGATAATATGAGAAAATAAGGAAAGAGGTGAAGAGGAGGATAAGGAAAGCAAAGAGGGAGTATGAGACAAAAACATCAAAAAATACCAAAAGGAACAGTAAAGCATTTTACGAGTATATCAGTAAAATGAGAATTGTTAAACGCAAGGTGGGAACGCTGAGAGGAGAAGATTGTCACTTTGATGATCAGAAAATTGTGGAGATAGAATCATTGGCCTAGAAATTCGACTGCGACACGAAAGTTGCCGGCGCCACCGCGGCAACGGCCGCCGAAAATGGTGGCGCTGGTAGAAGTGAAAAATTCATGCTGGGGACTAAAGATTATTAGCCCAGCGCTAAACTGTCTGTGTAATGCCTTCCTGGTGGCATTAGTCGCGGCATCAGCCCCAAACGTGGCATCCAGAAGCGACGTTGTGACTTCCAACAGCCTCTGGAAGCAAGGCTATGATTTCGTTAGGCATTGCGGGATATTAAAAGGGAATGCATAAGGGTGATGTGTTGATATCTTGATCATATTGGATGGATAGATTTATGGAGTCGGATTGGAAAGTTTGTTTTGTGGTGGCCAGGAGAAGCAGGAGTATCCCAATAGGTTCAATCCTGGTCAATGCTGAGTCAACTGATCTCAACTGGGGGCTGTTGAGGTGCCCCATTTAAACTTAGGGTTCATAAGTTTTGAAAGAGCAAACTGAACAGGGTTCCTGCCCCTGATTGCTTAGCCGTGACCCCTGCTGGAAAAGGTCAGGTGAGAATAGGATCAGATCAGCTGCGATGCCAGTCAGAGGCAGACGGCCTGGTGATATTCACTGTCTAGACTGAAGAACAATCACCTGGGCGAGGAGCCAGAGAGCAGAACTCGTAACCCAAGAGTCAGCACCTTGAATTACACAGAAATTACAACACAGAAACAGGCCCAACCAGTCCATGTTGGTGTTTATCCTCCACACCAGCAGTAGTCTTAATCCCATGGGCTGGATTTTCCGAGTGGAGGTGGGTTGGCGGCGGAACTGGTAGGTGGCAGGTTCCGGTCCCGCTCCCGGCTCCAGATAGTCTGCTGACGCAAATTTATGTTGATTGGGCT
The DNA here is from genome assembly GCF_052327205.1 of Somniosus microcephalus. Lineage (NCBI taxonomy): Eukaryota > Metazoa > Chordata > Chondrichthyes > Squaliformes > Somniosidae > Somniosus > Somniosus microcephalus. The sequence goes on from NC_140999.1 coordinate 107,138,975, forward strand.
CGTTAAGCCCACCGTGCGCGTTACCCGGCCTGATCACAAGGTGCGGATCTGCTGAGCTGCTCTGATGACGAGTTTGCAGCAGGTGTATTTAAGGGGGCCATGTCCCCATTGGCTCCTACTTTGTTTCTGATGCTCCTGAGTGCTGGTGCTGTCAACGATGTCTGCAGAGAGACCAAAGGCTGCTCCCCGCTTTAACGAACCGTGTTCTTGTGGAGGGAGTCAGAGGACGTAAGGAGGTACTATTCCCAGGAAATGGAAGGAGGAAACCTCCTCAGCAGACAAAGGCAGCCTGGCTGCAAATAGCTGAGGAGGTAACTGCAAGGTGTCTGTTCAGTTGCACCTGAGTCCAATGTAGGAAGAGGTTCAATGATCTCCTGCGTTCTGGAAAAGTGAGTACAAAAGCACAATTACCTTAATTCTGCTGTGCCTGTCATCACATCCCCATCACTCTGCATTGCCAACCATACTCCTGCACATCCTAACTCACTCCAACATCCCTTGCACCATCACCCATCCCTCTCTCCCTATGTACAGAATCACTTCCCACCTTATTATGCACCCCTCACACCCACCCTCAAGGTTATGCATTGACAACAACTAACAACTCAAAAGGAGGAAACTTGGTATTGGCACCTCACTCCATCATAGTCTCCTGCTAAACATCTATCCTATCCATTATTTAGACTCATTCCATCACTCTCACTGAAACGCCACCTCTTTCCCTCATTGCAGGAAAAGAGAGCCCACAATAAGAGGGAGAGGGAGAGAACAGGAGGAGGAGCACCATCGTTCTCACAGCTCACCCACGCTGAGGAGGCTGCTCTCGATATTGTGGGAACAATCGAAGAGCTCGAAGTGGGAGACGGAGAGAGGGACTCATTAGAACAACCTGGTGACAGAATAATTCTCCACCCATCATATTTGGCATTCGTGAGTGACTCATATTGGATCTGATGTCAATAGAAATTGAATGCTCATCATATGCACAATGGGTTGTGTCTGCAATCTACATATTGCATGTCTAACTCATGTCTTTATTCTCCCACAGGACCATCAAGAGCTCCCCTCCCTACTGTCCAGGAGGAAGAGCAGGAGGACTCCTCAGAGGATACTGCATCCTCTGAAGGAGCAGCGTCAGTGGCAATCAGCGCACCCTGCACCAGTGCAGAGACGCACACCTCGGTGGGTCATTTGTGAGATAGAATAGCATTGTCACCTGGTGTATCACAACTCATGAGTGAGCAAGAGCAGATGGAGACAGGGGCAGCAGTGGAGAGGCCTCGTCGGAAGCCGCAGGACGCTACTCGCTCTGCTCAGAGCAATCCTGGAGCTTCAGGAACAAGTGCAGGAGGCTCTGACAGGGTTTGCAACCACGATGGCTGCGAGTGTGCAGAGAATGGAGGAGTCCATCTCAAATATGAACAACGCCATGACGCACGCAATGGCAAGTGTAGGTACCACCATGGAAAGGATGGCAACCTCCATGGAGGAAATAAATTGCCAGACTCAGAACAACATGATATCACTTCTAAATAGATGGTCAGCTATGGAGGATAGATGGGCATCTAACACGGAGAGGAACCAGAGGTTCATGAACGTCCCCCTTATGAGGAATGTCAGTGCAGACACGGGTCCTCATGGCCCCACTTTAAGGAGCAACCTAAAGGAGGAGAGAGGGGTAGAGAGGCAGAGAGGTTTAGAGAGAGAATACCAGAGCTTAGAGCCTAGATGGCTGAAGACACGGCCGCCAATGGGAGCACGGTTCTGTACTACCTGGGAGCACGGTTCTGTACTGTAAAAATTGTGTACTTTAAAAAATTGGTACCATATGGCAGCAACACAGCTAAAATGTTCTCCCCACCACCATAAAGTGGCTGCATCACTTTAATTTCCCAAGAGCCCTTTAAGGTCTACTGGTGTTTGCCATTTGCTACTCCACCCCTTTCTGGAGCTCCTACTGCCAGGTCCAACATGGGCAAGAAATTCTCCAAGAATAAGTAACATGGGCCGTACCTGGAAATTCCCCAGACAGCAATGCTGTTTGAAACTGGCACTTCTGTGCAGATGTTTGCGCAGATTCTGTGGCCCTGCAGATAATTGGCCCATTTAACGATTGACATGATGTCTAAATATTTAAGGAGTCCGAGCAGTTCTGAGCTGACCTTGTACGACCTTTACAACGAGGCACAGCGCTGTCACCTTGATGATCAGCAATTACTGTGTGACAGCATTTTCGAAATGACACTAAACTTGAACATCTAGTCAAAAGGGAGCTTCAGGCAAGAACACAACAGGCAAGAACTGATGCAAATCAGACAGGAGAGAACATTCCAGCTCAGCAAGTACTGCTCCCCCGCACCCCTTCCCGTAGCGCCCTGCTTCCCTATTGGGGTGCTACCACTCAATTTCGGCTGCGGGGGGGGCTAATTTTTTCGGGGTGCTAAAGGTGCCCAGAATTGGACACAATACTCCAGCTGAGGCCTAACCATGTCTTTTGCATAACTACCTTGCTTTTGTGTTCTATGCCTCTATTTATAAAGCCAAGGATCCCATATGCTCTTTTAACAGCCTTGTTCTGCCACCTTATGAATAGCAGGTGAGTAAATTCCAACTCCTCTTTCACCGAAACAGACTGTCTCGCTCTCAAATGCCGCCTCCTTTTCCAATTAGGTAGAATACACGAAAAGATCCTGGCCGAGCTGTACAGTACCAAGTGTAAGTGAGTCGATATCTTTTACCCAGTCTATAAAATACATTCACAAGCTCCACAGTACCAGATGAGAATGAATCGTTGCTTGCAGTGTCTGCTCTATGGGAGGCGGCGCTGATATATTTGCAAGGCATGTTATAGCAGATCGGAACAAGTGTCAAATATTACCCAAGAGTTACAGTAGTCAGCACTGAGACAGTTGCACACTTTACAATCCCAGATGGGAATGATTGTTAGATTTTACGCAGTTCGAACTGTACACCTACCGACTTTGATCATGAGGCCTGTAGTTCTAGATGGGAATGAGTGTGAGATGTTTTTCTCTCTGTGTATTGTAATATCAGAATGTGGCATTAACATACTCAGGACCCCAAGATTACAAGAGGTTTGGCTGCCCATGGTATGCCTGTCTCTCAATATGATCTTCTGTCCACTCCAACTTGCTGCATTTCTTTCACTGATGCTGTGAGGCTCTGCTGGATTTGTGCCCTGAGCACAACCCACCCAATTTTGTGAGGAAGCGACTTTAGGGGTGCAGGGGAGGGGGAGAGGGAACAGGAAGCATTGGAGATAAGCCAAACAAGAAAGAATTGCATTTATATAGCGCTTTTTGCAACCTCAGGTCATCCCAAAGCACTTCAGTCACTAAAGTATTTTTGAAGTGTAGCCACTGTTGTAATGTAGGAAACACAGCAGCCGATTTCCACCTAGCAAGATCCCACAAACAACAATATGATTGTGATTTTTAGTGATGTTGATTGAGGGATAAATATTGGCCAAGACAGCAAGGAAAAGTCCCCTGCTTCTCTTCGAAATAGTGCCATAGAATTTTTTTTACAACAACCTGAGGGGGGCAACCAGGGCCTTGGTTTACCATCTCAGCTGAAAGACAGCACCTCCAACATTGCAGCACTTCCTCAGCACTGCACTGCAGCGTGTCAGCCTAGATTTTGTGCTTAAGTCTCTGGATTGGGACTTGAACCAACCACCAACTGACTCAGAGGCAAGAGTGTTATCATTGAGCCATAGCTGACACATGTTAAATAGCCCAATTATTGGGTTATAAAGACCTTCAATGGTGCCTCTTTCATCCCCCCTCCTCTGTGAAACAAAGATCCTCTTTGGAGAAATAATGACGACAGCAAGCTGGCGTGGGCACCTGTAAGTACTCAGTAATTCTTAAAGCAAGGCTCTTGTTTCAGTTAAAGGCTATTTTTAGTTTTATTGGCTGGAGTTTCACCAGCAGCTGGGCTGAGATGTCCCTATATGGGCATCTGACAGGCGAGACTCCTTGCCAGGAGCACACATTCATTAAACTGTCCTTTTAGTGTTGAGATACGGGGGGTGGGGGGGCGGGGGTCGCGAATGGAGCGGGAGACTCACCCGCTGGCTTCCCTCTCCGATTCCACTGACTGCAATGTTAAATTGGCTGCTTGACTACGGTCAAGAATCATCCAATCAAGTAACAAGCACTTGGTGAGAGAAGGCATTGCGTCGCAAGGATGGCCGTATCTGGCGACCAATGCTGGGAGTGAAGGGGGCAGGATGGTTGGAGGTGAAAAGTCATGTGATGAAACCTCCAAGAATATGTCCTGCCAGAGTTGGCCACCCGAGCTTCCCTCTCCACCTGACCCCCACAAGCCAAATAGCCGACTGCTGCTCACTCTTTAGGCTGACACATGAACAATGTCATTTGGATGAGGTACTGATTGCAGACACCTTGAATAGAGCCGTACACCAGTGCTCAAAGCTAGGACAACTATTTTATACTCTGCTGTAACTTGCATTATATCCCGAAAGTCCTTGTTCGCTGATTGTATTTGTCGACATCCTGTGGGTCCCATTATTAGGAAGATAATGAAGGGAAGGAGAGACTGAATGCTCTACCTTGCCACCACCTCTCTTGACACCTCCACTGTCTCTAAATTATCAGACTGCTTGTCCGACATCCAGTCCTGAATGAGCAGGAATTTTCTCCAGCTAAATATTGGGAAGACCAAATCCATTGTCTTTGCTCCCTGCCACACACTCTGTTCCCTACCCATCAACTCCATCCCTCTCCCTGGCAACTGTCTGAGGCTGAACCAGACTGTTCGCAACCTTGGTGTTATATTTGACCCCGAGATGAGTTTCCAACCACATATTCACACCATCACTAAGACCGCCTACTTCCACCTCCGTAACATTGCCTGACTCCACTTCTGCCTCAGCTCATCGACTGCTGAAGCCCTCATCCATGCCTTTGTTACCTCTAGACTTAACTATGCCAATGCACTCCTGGCCGGCCTTCCACATTCTACCCTCTGTAAACTTAAGCTCATCCAAAACTCTGTCGCCTGTGTCCTAACTCGCACCAAGTCCCATTCACCCATCACCCCTGTGCTCATTGACCTACATTAGCTTTCGGTTAAGCAACGCCCGATTTTAAGATTCTCATCCTTGTTTTAAATCCCTCCATGGCCTCGCCCCTCCCTATCTCTAATCTCTTCCAGCCCCACAACCCTCTAAGATATCTGCGCTCCTCCAATTCTGGCCTCTTGAGCATCGCTGATTTTAATCGCTTCACCATTGGTGACCGTGCCTTCTGTTGCCTTAGGCTCTAAGCTCTGGAATTCCTTCCCTAAACCTTTCCGCCTCTCTACCTCTCTTTCCTCCTTTAAGATGTTCCTTAAAACCTACCTCTTTGAACAAACTTTTGGTCACCTGCCCTATTATCTCCTTATGTAGTTTAGAGTCAAATTTTGTCTGATAACGCTCTTGTGAAGCGCCATGGGACGTTTTACTATGTTAAAGGCGCTATATAAATGCAAGTTGTTGTTGTTGTTGCTCCTGATCACAGCAGAGAAACACACAGTGTTCTAGAAAATTGCACTACAAGTTCGAATCCTGCAAAATTACATCAAACTCATAGACAGCTGCTGAGAATGAGAAAAATGAGAACAATAAGGGAGGAATAAAAATCGCATTATTTTGTCCCGCTTGTTTAGCGAGACAATTTAAGCTGGAGAAATATCATTCTAATGATTTAACAAACAACACCTGAGCAGACTTCAAAGAAACCTTTTCTCCATGTTAACAAGAAGAAAAACACACCAGTCAGACAAAGAATGCAGCCAATTGGGGCTCGCGTTTCTGGGCGACACATGAAACAAGTACAGGAAGAGCCCCGGAAACACTCAGCAGGTCGCTCAGTTTGTTTGGATCATCAAACACACTCCTTTCATAATAACAGCAGAAAACGCTGGAAACACTCAGCAGGTCAGGGCAGCATCCGTGGAGAGAGAAACTCAGCAGGTCAGGGCAGCATCCGTGGAGAGAGAAACTCAGCAGGTCAGGGCAGCATCCGTGGAGAGAGAAACTCAGCAGGTCAGGGCAGCATCCGTGGAGAGAGAAACTCAGCAGGTCAGTACAGCATCCGTGGAGAGAGAAACTCAGCAGGTCAGTACAGCATCCGTGGAGAGAGAAACTCAGCAGGTCAGTACAGCATCCGTGGAGAGAGAAACTCAGCAGGTCAGGGCAGCATCCATGGAGAGAGAAACTCAGCAGGTCAGTACAGCATCCGTGGAGAGAGAAACTCAGCAGGTCAGGGCAGCATCCGTGGAGAGAGAAACTCAGCAGGTCAGGGCAGCATCCGTGGAGAGAGAAACTCAGCAGGTCAGTACAGCATCCGTGGAGAGAGAAACTCAGCAGGTCAGGGCAGCATCCGTGGAGAGAGAAACTCAGCAGGTCAGTACAGCATCCGTGGAGAGAGAAACCGAGTCAACGTTTCAGCTCGATGACCTTTCATCAGAACTGGAAAAAAGCAGGAAATGGAAAGCAGGTTTAGGGGCTGGGAACAGGGGGAGGGGATGAAAGAACAAAAGGGAAGGTCAGTGATAGGATAGAAAGCAGGAGAGATTAAGAGACATTGAGAGACATAAAGAGTCATAGACTACTTATAACCTACTCCAGCATTACCTACTCAGTTCTGCAGAAATACTTTCTGATCCCCAAAGACTGGCAAGCAACACTCCAGAGTATTCCTCCATCTTCACTATTAAACTCTGGCCTGTTTCTCTCCACAGACAACATTCCCCCTCCTTCGGTAGAATATTACACAATCTCCATCTATCCTTACCACTATCAGACCTGCTCCTAAGCAGCTCTTTAGCAAGTTGCTATTTTAATTGACTGAAGTCCAATAGTTTTTTTCTGTGTCAACTGTCCTTTAGGTAAGGAAGCCTACTGCCCTTACCCTCTCTGGCCTATATGTGACTCCAGTCCCAAATCAATGTGGTTGATACTTAACTGCCCTCTGAGGTATCCTAGCAAGCCATTCAGTCAGTGCAATAATACATGCTGGCCTTGCCAATGATGCCCACTGACATAATAAAGACTCACTACGCACTTGGTTGTACATAAAGCAAGGCTTTAATCGACTTGTAACAAAACATGGAGGTCTAGTTAGTAGTCACTAGCTTCCTGTTTCCAGATTGTCTCTGGCCAAGTTGGGCCCACGCCCGAGTATTTATACTCCTCGGGCGGCACCCTCAGCTGGCCGTTCAGTAGTACTTCCTGAGTTACTTCTTGTAGAAGTTGTGATTTATGACACCCACATCCCAAGAATGGATAAAAGAAACTAATTTTGTGTTGAGAAAAGCTTTGTTGACACGCCTCACGTATTGCCTGAAGGACTGAAATAATGTTGAATACGAAAAGTCTTAGCCCAAATAGGCATTGAATAAAAGTAAAATCTGAATACTAGGAAATTAGGCTATTGACATGGCCTGAAAGAATCATGGACTTGTTTACTGCTTACTGGCAGGATGCAGTATTGCTGAGACTGTAGGTAGGATGTGTCACAGACTGTGGTTTCACCCACAAATGCAATTTGCAACGGCCAAAGATTAAATTGATCAACTAGTCAAACACAGCATGAACAATAATGAAAGAAAATAAGAAATTTCTACAGCGCCTTTTACAACCTCAGGACTTCCCAAAGCGCTTTCCAGCCAATGAAGTACTTTTGAAGTGTAGTCACTGTTGTAATGTAGAAAACGCAGCAGCCAATTCGCACACAGCATAGTCCCACAAACAGCAATGAGCTAAATGAGCAGATAATATGTTTTTAGTAATGTTGGTTGAGGGATAATTATTGGCCAGATCACCGGGGAGAACTCCCCCCACTCATCTCCAAATAGCGCCATGGGATCTTTTACGTCCAACTGATAGGATATGATAAGATATATGAAGATGCACAGGAATGCTTAGGAGAAGGAGAAGAACTCGGACAAAGGTGTCGACCACCAAAGGAATGACCCCCAGGATCACCCCGAGGTTCTGAGCGCCACACCCCAGACCAGTATGATTGCTTTGTCTGGTAAACCGCCAATGAAATTGTTAAATAAAGTTTATTTTATAATAATACTAGCTCGAGTGCCCGGCGGTGCCAAGGGTTTTTTGAGGGCATGTTGTTATGAAAAAAGTAGAAATAATTTTTATATATATAAATGAGTTTGTCTGTCTATCTGTCTGTGTGGGAAGGAGAGAGAGAGAGAGAGGGAAAGAGAGAGAGAGAGACTGGGGGGGGGGGGGGAGAGAGGCCCGGGGATCGAGAGAGAGACTGTGGGGAGAAGAGAGAGATGGGGGGGAGAGAGAGACTGGGGGGGAGAGATCGACTGGGAGGGAGATAGCGACTGGGGGGAAGAGAGAGAGAGACTGGGGGGGAGAGAGAGAGAGGCTGGGGAGGAGAGAGAGACTGGGGGGAAGAGAGAGAGAGAGAGACTGGGGGGGAGAGAGGGAGAGAGACTGGGGGGGAGAGAGAGAGAGAGAGACTGGGGGAAGAGAGAGAGAGAGACTGGCGGGGAGAGAGAGAGACTGGGGGAGAGAGAGAGAAACATTGGGGGGGAGAGAGAGAGACGGGGGGAGAGAGAAAGAGAGAGACTGGGGGAAGAGAGAGAGAGACTGGGGAAAGAGAGAGAGAGAGAGACGGGGGAAGAGAGAGAGAGAGAGAGACTGGGGGGAAGAGAGAGAGAGCGAGACTCTCAAGTTATTCAACATCATATTACGTTCAGGCTGTTTTCCCGATATCTGGTGCCAAGGACTCATCTCTCCCATATATAAAAGTGGAAGCAAATCAGACCCAAATAACTACCACGGCATCTGTGTCAACAGTTGTCTAGGGAAGTTATTCTGCAGTATTCTAAATAGTAGATTACTGGATTTTCTTTACAAACATAATATCCTTAGAAAAAATCAAATAGGCTTTCTTCCAAAACACCGCACCACCGACCATATCTACACCCTTCACACTCTCATTGAAAAACATATACACCAAACAAAAAATGGGAAAATATTCGCTTGTTTCATTGACTTCAAGAAAGCCTTTGACTCTATCTGGCACGAAGGGCTCTATTATAAACTTCTTCAGTGTGGAATAGGGGGCAAAGTCTATGACCTTATTAAATCGATGTGTCTGAAAAATAAATGCGGTGTCAAAATTGGAGACAAACGCACCGGTTTCTTCACCCAGAGAGGAGGCATCCGGCAGGGCTGCAATTTGAGCCCGACCCTGTTCAACATATACATAAATGAATTAGCAGACATGCTGGAGCAAAGCGAGTCACCGGGTCTCTGTCTCCTGGATGGAGAAGTGAAGTCCCTGTTCTATGCGGATGACCTGGTTCTGCTGTCTCCCACAGAACAGGGGTTACAGCAACAATTAGACCTACTCGACAAATACTGCCAAAATTGGGCCCTAACAGTAAATCTAAAGAAAACAACATCATGATTTTTCAAAAAAGGCCCAGGTGTCAGGAAAACAAATACCAGTTTACTCTCAGTGATACCATCATAGGACACACTATGAGCTACACTTACCTTGGTCTAACCATTACAGCATCAGGGAGCTTCAGCATAGCAGTGAATGCACTAAAAGAAAAAGCCCGAAGAGCCCTATATGCAATAAAAAGAAAATTCTACAACATCCAAATCCCAATCAAAATCTGGCTCAAAATATTTGACAGCATAATCCTGCCCATTGCGCTGTACGGTAGTGAAGTATGGGGCCCGCTCAATCACCATAGCTACACTAAATGGGAAAAACACACAATAGAAGCCCTACATGCAGAATTTTGCCGAAGCATTCTTCGCACCCAAAGGAAAACACCAACCAATGCATGCAGAGCCGAACTAGGCAGATACCCACTGATAATAAACATCCAAAAACGAGCACTAAACTTCCTAAATCACCTCAAATCTAGCTCCCCAGACACCCTTCATTTTAAAGCCTTCCAGACCCAAGAGCTAAACCCAGAAAAGAGTCCCCTGAGTCAGCTGCTACTGAAACTAAGTACTCCTACTCAGCCGGACCCCTGACCAGTCCCAGACCAACACTGCCGTCCAAACACCAATCCGAGTGAACCAAATCATTAAACAATGCAAAGAAACCTACCTGGAACATTGGAACAAAATAACCAAAAGCCAAAGCAGATTAGAATGTTACCGGGCCCTAAAAAGAGAATATAAACTGGCAGACTATCTCTCGACCATCAGAGACACAAAACAGAGACAGACCCTCACCAGGTACAGACTAAGCGACCACCAACTGGCAATTGAAAAAGGAAGATACAAGAAATCCTGGCAGCCTAGAGAGAATAGAATATGTGATCAATGTCTGGCCGGCGAGGTTGCGACAGAGATGCACTTCCTCCTAAAAATGCGAAAAATTCAACAAAACAAGAAACATATTATTTGACAAGCTCAGCCAAACAACCCCAGATTTCAAAGAATTGGATGACCTGTCAAAATTAAGATTAGTCCTGGGAGAAGGAGACAGACCATACCTTGGTGCCAAATATGTAACAACATGTCACAACCTGAGGACTGTTTAAAATTAATACTGAATGTACCCAACGATGTTCAACGACTGTTTAAATTAATATTGTTTAAATTAATATTGTATGTACCCAATGAGGTCAAAATTGTTTGACACCTACAGAATGTTGGAAAACTACTTTTTGTTATGTAAGCTTTGGCAATATGGTTCCCTGTAAACTTTCATGCCAATAAAGCATTTGAATTGAATTGAATTGAATTGAATTGACTGGGGGAAGAGAGAGAGAGAGACGGGGGAGTGAGGAGAGAGAGAGACTGGGGGAAGAGAGAGAGACAGAGACTGGGGGGAGAGAGAGAGAGACTGGGGGGGAGAAGAGAGAGACGGGGGAAGAGAGACAGAGACTGGGGGGAAGAGAGAGACGGGAGAAGAGAGAGACGGGGGGGAAGAGAGAGAGAGACTGCTGGATTTAGTTCGGGATTAGCCTGGAGAGAGAGGGGGGGAAGGAGTGCCTCAGGCCTGGCCCGATGGACCCCTGCGAAGGAAGGAAGAAGGCGAGCTCTCCCTCCCATCTCCCACCCCCTCACTCTTTCCCTCCCTCACCCTCTCTCTCCCTCCCCCTCTCTCTCCCTGCCACTCTCTCTCTCCCCTATCTCTCTCCCTGCCCGTTTCTCCCCCTCCCCCTCCCTCCCCGCTCTCTCTCCCTCCCCTCTCTCTCCCTCCCTCCCCCCTCCCTCTCTCTCCCTCTCCCCCGTTCCTCTCCCTGCCTCTCTCCACCCCCTCTCTCTCTCCCTCCCCCTGTCTCTCCCTGCTTTCCTCTCTGCCCCTCCCTCCCCTCTCCCTCCCTCCCCTCTCCCTCCCTCCCCTCTCCCTCCCTAGCGTCTCAGGCCCGGACACTGAGTCAGCCCCGGGACCGGGCCAAGGGGGCGAAAGGCCGAGTCCCCGGCCCGCGGCCGCAAATGGAGCCGAGCCCTGGGACCCGGGCCAAGGGGGGGAAAGGCTGAGTCCCCGGCCCGCCGGGCGCAAAACGGAGCCGAGCCCCGGGACTGGGCCGAGGGAGGGAAAGGCCGAGCCCCCAGGCCCGCGGGCGCAAACGGAGCCAAGCCCCTGGAACCAGGCCGAGGAGGGGAAAGCCCCAAGTCCCCGGCCGCAAACGGAGCCGAGCCCCGGGACCGGGCCGAGGGGAGGAAAGCCCGAGTCCCTGGCCGCAAACCGGAGCCAAGGACTAATCCCT